>NW_023270277.1:1782545-1881126 GCF_011800145.1 Mirounga leonina
GCTGCTCCACGGCAGCAGTGAAGGAGGCCACCGCAGATGAGAGCAACACTGAGAGCTCTGAGGATGTCGAGGTCTGTGCACCACCTGCTGCTCCAGAAGACCTCAGTCTTCCAACCCAGTAGGAAGCTGGTGTGACCACACTGCCCCCCATGCACGTGCCAGAGTCTCTACAAAGTCTCGCTGGTGCCACGAGGACACTGTGCCGGCTGTCCTCCAGCTCCCGTGTCACTCACAGGCCAGTTCCAGCACGGGAGCGGACACCCGCAGATGCTCTGGGTACTGGAACGGGAACAGTGTGACGGCAGCCCCACCAGGGGTGTTTCCCATGCAGACAGACACCCTCCGGCAGGGAGACCCGCTGCTACACTGTCAGCACCCTCCGCTCGAAGCCCTTGGCCTGACTGGATTTCTCCAGTGCCTCAGAGATTTTGACAAATGCTTCCTTATCACGTCTCTGATCTGGCATGAAAGTCCTACAGTTCTCTTCAGGGGAGCTGAACGGTTCCTCGGCGAAGATTTATGGAGTCCTTGCCACAGCCCTGCCACGCTCCAAGTGCTGGAGACACAGGCAACCACTGCAGACCCGGACGGCGAGGTGGGGGCAGGTGTGGCCACACACAATCATGCACCAAGAAACCTGGAAAACAGGAGCAAGGCTGGGGTTTGCACTGGGGTCAACACCCTGGCTGCGAGATCTGCCACCGTTTTGCAGGATGTCCTTGCTGAGGGACACTGATGACGGAGAGCGTGCCATCCCCCATGGGACTTCTCACAGCCAAGGTGAATCTACCACAACATCCGAAAATTAAAGGGGAGGGGGATGCAGGCTTCTCTGCCTTACCCCGCGGGCCTAGCCCTGTAGGCCTGGCGGGGCCGGAGGTGGGTGCAGGGGACCCCCCCAGGGGACCGGGTGGCCCCAGCACGGCCTCCCCCACCCCTCGGCCCCGCCCCCGGCACGGGAGGTCAGAAGCACCGCGTCCCAGGCACGCCCTCCACAAAGCCTCCTGTGTCTCAGCTGCTCCTAATTTAACCACTCAGGTGAATGACCCCCCTCATTTTTACCACCTGGTCTCTTAAAGGGGCTTCGAAACATTTTAACCACCTCGCAAATCAAATCGTGGGCAGAGCAGCCTTCCCCACAGCGACCCTCCTTGCTTAATTAAACCACATCTAACAAGTGACAGAGACAGGCCGAGTGTGCTCTTCCCGGACCTCTGCCAGGAAGCCCTGTCGACGGTGTGCACTCCCCCGGGCACAGTCGCTGCCCGGGCTCCTCAGCTGGGTCCTGGCAGTTGTCACGGGCACAATGCCTATTCAAGGACACCACACTAATCAGGAGGGAAGGCGGCAATTGGCAGGCTGAAGCACCGTGCTTCCTAATTATCTGCAGATCTCAATTGCAGAAATGATACTTATGTTCCGTCAAAGTTAAGGGATGATTAATCATTTCTCTGTGTGCTTGGCAGAGTGGTGCTCAAGATCATGATGGTAATGATGCCTTGTCTTTATACACTCTCTTTCCTCCAAAGGGTTTAAAATCTTCCCAAGATTGCTTCAATTTATCTTTCAACATTGCTGTGAGAAGAAAAAAGTAGCACCAGTGGGTCAAATCAACGCACCCCAGTGGGTAAGGGGCTAAGCCAGGGTCAGAGATGGAAGGTCATTCATCAAAAGTCCAACACTTGCCTCGGTGGTCAAGCCGGGGAGAGATACCAATTGCCCATTATAGACCGCATTTGTCAGGGAGATTAACCTTCACTGCCGTAACAGGAATGGTCGTAACTTCAACCAGGGAAATCCTACTTGCCGCTCATGTCACAGTCCGGGGTGGGCCATCCCCCCCACGGGGCGACTCGGGCACCCAGGGCTTCTCCAACCTGTGGCTCAGCCAGAACGGCCACGGAGGCCTCGCCCGACCCTGTGTGGGCAGCGCGGCGAGCACAGACTGCCAGCCAGCCAGCCCGAGGACAGCACGGGAGGCTTTTGGGCAAGGTCTGGACAAGACAGGGCTCACGGCTGCACGCACTCGGGGCCTGACCTCAGTCCCACGGCCACAGCGAACTGCCGGAGGGGCTCCTGAGGGCACACTTCGCGTGAGCGCTGCCCCGTCTTCTCTCCATCGCTGTGCTGCCCGCTCCACCCGGCCGCTTCAGAGGAACGTCGAGGAGAATAGAGGAGAAAGGCCTCATGCCAACCAACACAGCACTCCAAAGGGTTAGGAGAAATTACCCTGTGCGCTGATTTCTAAAGGAAATCCACTCACCACCCGGACCCACTTTTTCCTTGCCTTTCTCCTTCTTAGAAGAGAAAGCAAATCACCTCTGGTGCCAGGCAAGACGGAGTGGGCACAGCGCAGCCTCCCTGCACTGATTACGGCTGGAGCTCTGGGCGGAATACAGACGGCCGGCCTCCGAGGACTCGGACAAGTGCGCGGCGGCGGAGACAGGGGAGGGAAGGCGAGCTGGGCGAATGACCAGTGTGGTGCTGGGCTGACTGGCTGTCCTCCTTTTCCTCGCGGGCTGGCTTCAGGCAGCCTGGGTCTCAGATCCACGCAGTAAGCAGGACAGAGGACTTGCAAAGGGGCCTCTGAGAGCCAGAGGGTGCTGGGGGAAGGACTCGGGGACCCTCTTCCCTCGTTCCCCCCTGCTTTGCCCCGAGGTCACCGCCCATCATGAAGCTACAGCCACAGCAGTGCTATCGACTCTTAAAACGCCCAGAAAAAAACCGCTTCTCTGGGGGAGAACCAGGAAAGCGGGCCCCTGAGTTCCAAAGAATTTAGGGGAATCCTGCTTATCTTTCTTTCTTTCTTTCTCTTGCCACCTTGCCCCCAAAACCACCCCAGTTGTGCAAAACCACAACACCGTGCGTGGGGGCAGAGCATGAATAGACTCAGGGAAACCACAACCGTCCAGCCAAAGACTGGGAACGTGCCACTGTGGTCCAGAGAGTGCTGGGGACATCCCGAGGGGAGAGAGCGCAGAAAGAAGGCCCCCAAGGACGCAAGTGAGCGGACCTGAGCCCCAGGCTTACTTCCCAGCTGCGCGTGCAGGGACCAGATCCAAGGAAGCACAGCAAAGACTTTGCCGGCTGAGCTGACACTGAAATCACTTCTCACAGATGGTATGACAGGGCTTGTGGTCTGAGCCTAATATTCTCTACAAGATTTAAACAACGGTTTCTCAACCTATGCATTGTTGATATTCTAGACTGAATAATTATTTTGGGGTGGAGGTGGCTGTCCGGTCCACTGTAGGCAGGTGAACAGCATCCCTGACCTCTACCCACCAGACATCACCCAACGTCCTCTGTGGGGCAGAATCCCACCCAGCTGAGAACTGATTTAAACGGAACTTGGGGTGTCTGGGTGGCTCAGTCAGTTAAGCGCCTGACTCTTAATCTCAGCTCAGGTGTTTGTCTCCAGGTCATGAGTTCAAGCCCTCCGTTGAGCTCCACACTGGGTATGGAGACTACATACAATACAATACACAGAACTCAGCATCTCACAACATAATATTCAATATATCCAGGATACAATTCAAAATCATTCAACATACGAAAACCAGGAAAATACAACCAATTTTCAAGAGCAAAGACCATCAGCACATGCCAACTTTGAGAGGACCCAGCTATTTGAGTTACGAGACAAAGACGTTAGAGCAGCAGCCATAACCATGCTTTTATGAGAGCGAGATGAACACTTTTGAGACAAGGGAAAAACACATGTCTGAGCAGAGAAAGAGAAACTATACGGAAAAAAAAAAGGAAGTTTTAGAACTGAAAAATAAGATATCTGAAGTGAAATTAAAGATCACCAGGAAGACTAGTAGAATAGTAGAATGCAGATAGCAAAATGAGTCAGAGGGCCTGAAGATGGATCTGTGTGAACCACTCCGTCTGGAGAACAGAGAGGAAAATGGACGCGGGGAGAACGGACACAGCCCCCTGAAACCTGCAGGGCAGGATCCACCCCCCAACAAAGAAAACTCCAGAAGGCTTTACTGGCAAGTGCGATCAAACATTCTACCAAATCGGTTCTACAAAACTACTTCCTGAAAAGAGAAGAAGAACCCGTCAATTCACGCCAAGAGGCCAGCAGTACCATGAGGCTGACCCCAGACCGTGATGTTACGATGAGACAGCAGGCCAATATCCCTCATGAGCACAGACGCAAAAACCCCCCACAAAACTTGAGCAAATAAAACTTAGTAATATTTCTTAAAGATAACAAATCATGACCAAGCAGCTTTACCCTAGACTTTAAGGCTGGTCAGCATCTGAAAATCCATCAACATGACTCACCACAGAAGAAGAGCTATATAATCATATCTATAGATAAGAAAAAATGTTCGACAAAATTCAATATCCAGTCATGATAAAAACTCTCAGATAAACAGGAAGAGAAGGGGACTTCCTCAACCTGATATATGGTGTCTCCATTTAATGGCCAAAGAGCCAATGACTCACCCCCTGAGATCAGGAACAAAGCAAGCACATCACCTCCCAGTCCTTTTCTTTCTTTTTTTTTTTTTTTTTAAAGATTTTATTTATTTATTTGAAGAGAGAGACACAGCGAGAGAGGGAACACAAGCAGGGGGAGTGCAGAGGGAGAAGCAGGCTTCCCGCCAAGCAGGGAGCCTGATGCAGGGCTCGATCCCAGGACCCTGGGGTCCCAGTCCTTTTCAACACTGAACTGGGTGGGGTTCGTGGCCTCCAGCGTGATGGGGTAAGATAGAGAAATAAAAGGCATACAGAATGGAAAAGAAGAAATACAACTGTCTCCATTTTGCATAGAATCTGATTTCCACCTGGAAAACCCCAAAGTATTCTATAAAACAAAGCAAGCCCTAAGACCTAGTGAGTTAGGTGTATGTAGTAAATACACAGATCAATGGAACAGAATAGAGAATCCAGTACACCCACACAAATATACTCAAATGATTTTTCAAAAAGTTGCAAAGGCAATTCAAAGGATCACCTTTTCAACAAATGATGCTTGTTTATTGAGATGCATATATAACAAAAGAAGCCTCATTATACTTCCTGTAACACATGAAAATTAACTCAAGTGAGTCACAGGCATGATTGTAAGAGGTAGACCTGTGAAGGTTTTAAATGAAACATAGGAGAAAACCTTTTAGACTTCGGGTTTGGCTATTAGGTTTTAGATATGACATCGAAAGCGTGATCCATAAAAAAAATTAATAAATCAGACATCAGCAAAATTAAAACTTTTTTGCCCTGTGGAAGATACTGTTAAGAGAATTAAAAAAAGAAGAAGAAGCAGCCACAGACTGGAAACAAATATTTGCAAATCAAACATCTGACAAAGGACTTACATCCAGAATATATAAAGAACTCTCAAAACTCAAAAATAAGAAAACATACAACCCAATTTTTTAATGGACAAAAATGTGAACAGATGCTTCACCAAAGAAGATTTATGGATGGAAAATACAGACATGAAAAGCCAGCAACATCATTAGTCATCAGGGAAATGCAACGTAAAACCACAATTGGATAGCCTGTCCACCGACCACAGTGGCTGAATTTAAATGACAGATCACACACACGCTGCCAAGGATGGAGGTCGTCTGGGACTTGGATACTCTGCTAGTGGGATGCACCACGGGGAGCCACCTGAGGAAGCTGTTCAGTTTCTTGTAAAGTTAAACATACATTTACCACATGGCCTAGAATTCTCCTTCAAGGCAAGTGAGTAATGCTATGATCACACAGAACCCATATTAAGATGCTTATGGCAGCTACATTCATACTCACCGAAATAAGGAAAAAACACAAATATCCATCAGTGGTGCTGTCCATGCACATAGTGGAGTACTTCTCAGCAGTGACAAGAGGGGATGCAGGTCCAATGCATCACGCTAAGTGGAAGGTGGCAGACCGAGAGGCTACAGACTGCCTGATGCCATTAACGGGACATTCTGAGGCGCGTGGGGATGAAGATCAGAGGAGCTGTTGTAGGGAGTTGGGTGGGGAGGACTGACTCCAGGGGGATGCACAAGGACATCAGGGGGATGATGGATTCTGCAAGGTGACTGTGGCAGAGGCCACGCAGCTATGCATCGGTCAAAAACAGATGGACTGTACACTGAAAAAAAGTGCACGCTAATATAAAAACTGGATTTTCAAAAACAAAAACAAATTTTAAGATGTCTACATGTAAGCAACAATAAACTGGCTAAGAAAACCCAAAGAGGAACTCCGTGCATGCACATGGTCACAGAAGGGCTCATGCGGGGAGGGGGCACTCCAGAAGCCATATCACATGGTAGGTGGGGGAAGGGGAGACACGTGTGAGTTTGTGGGTCAGCACGAGAGAGCCTGGGTTGTGGGACGGACTATGAGGAGCCAGCGTGCTGTGCGGGAAGTGGCCCCATGGACACAAGGCAGGGGTGAGGCTGGCTTGAGGCCTCAGAGTGCTCCTGAGCTGGCTGGCCGCCGTCAGGCACACAGGGGCCAGCCCACACGTGCTAGATACCCCTCCAGTGCTTTCTATTCAAAGGGCCACATGCAGAGGTATGGCCCTGAGACCAAATCAAGTCTCTGTGACAAGCGAGTGTAGTCCCTGCTGTGGAGTCACTCATCAAACATCCTGAGGACTGAAGGGGGAGACTGGGCTACAGCTGTTATGGGGGGCGGACACAGGCCACGAAAGGGAGTTGTCCCCAGCACCCCCAAACACCTCCCCTTCCAGGATATGCCGAAGACACCACACCCACTGCTGGGAATCTGGGACCTCCTACGCTCTTCATGGCTTCTTTCTGCTCGTATCCCCAGTTACCCTGTTGTATACGATCACTCACTTTATAAGCCGCCGCAAATGTCTACATGGGGCACAGGAATGAAAGACAGACAGACAAGAGGAGAAGCAGAAAAATAAAGAGGAGCATAAATGCAGAACTGACAACATGCTGGGGGAGAGACCAGCATTTTCTGCAAGATGCCACTCGAGCTAAGGCATCCGTGTAAGGACGGCATATTTCAGCAGCTTACTAAAACCTCTGGGTCACCCCGCAGCCAGACTCCAAGTCTCTGCATTATGTCGTGGTGTGGGAAAGCCCATTCCTGGCCTGTGCACACAGGGTACCAGAGAAGATGGCCTCGAATTACAAGGAAAATAGTATCAACCCTCACGAATGCATCTTGCGATTCAGCCTACCTCCTGCTCTACATGAGTCTTACTTTAGGAAACCTCAACGTTATTTCTTAAAAGGCAATCCCCTTGACCTTGTCGCCCTTGCCCCCACCCCATCACGCGCCCAGAGAACTATGAACTGTCAGCATCTCGGGGCCCCTTCCTGGTGATCAGCATGCTGCAGTGGGGGCGCAGACGTGACAAATCACAGGCAGAAGCAGGCAGCACGTCCCCCTGCCCAGGACGGACAACAGGAGTGGAGGACTAAGTGCTTTTCGCGTAATACACCCCGGTCCTGCCCAGTGCCATTCCAAAGGCACTTTAAGCACAATAGCTTAATTTATTGTTGTTGGCAGTTTAAGTGGACTACAGCTTAATTTGTGGCATGAGGTCAGCTGAACTTCGCTCTGTAATCTCCAGAGTTTGCTCCATACATTTAGGTTCCATTCTTTGGTTGGTTCCAAGACAGCAAATTAGAATTCTTTCTTTTGTAACAAGAAAAAAAATAGCTTATACACAGAAGGAAACAGAAATAAATGAGAATTCTCTGTCTTCCTTATAGAAGGGAGGAGAAGAAACAAGGTATTGATTTATATGTGAGAACAATGTGCATTTTGCAGGGTCTGCTCTATGGTCATCGTTCTGAAAGGGGGCTTCGCACACTGTTTGGTGGCCGGGGTGTCCAGGGCGAAGGTGCTCCGCCGACTGGATACTCGGAAGACAGTTAACCAGGCTGCCTTGCCTGAGTTCTGATTTCAGTACATTCGAGAGCAGATGAGCATACGGAAAACTGACGTTTTATTGAACCTAATTTATTCGCCTCTTCCAAACCTGGGCCCCAATCACCAACGTCAAGTATTATCAGTGTGATGCAATGGGAGGGGGAGACAGGATGAAACTCTGACTAATGCAGATGGGATTCTGGTGCATTTTTGTAAACTAGGAGAGTAGCTGGGTAAGCATGTGCCTGGAGACAGGAAAGGTTGGCTAGACAGGTCTATCCCAACGTGCCTTCCTTCCTCTCCCACATCCCCTCCCCTCAAAATGGAGGCTTTGTTTCCCCATTAATTCCACAAACCAACCTGTGACGACTAAACCAGTTACCTGTGACTATTGTAACAGCCCCCTGGCGCGTCCTGTTTCTTCCAGGCAATCCCAAACAGCCAGCGAGGTAATGTGCCTCACACTCCTGTCCGGGGAACAGCATGCACACACTCGAGAACCCCCTCCCCGGCTGCCGTAGATGCACCTTGTCTCCTCCACCCACCAGCGCCCTCGTGCTCCAGCTGCAGCTCGTGGTACCAGCCGCTGAGCCCCTGCTCCCGCCCCATGTCCTCCCCAGGCCTCTCCAAGAGTCGTCACCTGCCTCTCTGACAATCACCATCTTTCACCTCTGTTGACGCCCTTGATATTTTACCTCTCCTTTAATTCTACATAGGATTAAATACCTGTTCAGCAGTCTGCGTCCCTCATCCAGCGCCGAAGAAAAACCAGAGCTGGACAGTAAACCACCCAGATAAAAACAGATTTCGTTCAGGAGGGAAAGAGGCGAAAACCAACATCAGTACAAAACCAGGCTCGATTCCAAACACAGCAGGGCAAGCGGGAACTTGCAGCCAAGGAGCACAGCGGGGTCTGTGGATGGGAGCCCGTTACGAGGGAGCACTGGGGGCCAAGGGGGTTGGGTGACGTGGCCTGGCCAGGTTCTTGCTGGTCAGATACGGAGTTTGGGGGATTCTGGCCAAACCAACCTCGCCAGATTCTTGCTAAGACTGGACAATGCAGAGAGGAACACAGAAGCCAGACAGTCAAGGCTTGGGTGAAAAGTCCAGGGAATCCTGCCCAGAGTCTGGTCGAGAGAATCTCTGTCACCAGACCGAGCTCCCAGAGACAGGGACTGCACCACGTCCCGTTGTCCCCGTCCCACGTCTGTGAAGGCCTGGAGTTCCCGACCGCAGGACGTGTGAGCAGAGCCATATCGGGATGCCTCTGGCACCTTGTCCCTTGGCTTCACAGCTCTACTCTCAGGCGCCCAGCAGCTCAGGCCCAGCACATGCTGCGCTCCAGGGCCTGAGGCCCAGCTCTTCCCGGGGGCGGGCGGCCGGTATCCATGCCGCTGGTGGGCAGGCACCTGAGAACTGCCGTGGCCCTGAGTGGATGCTTGCCCTAGCGTGCCGCCACCTTGATTGGGAAGACGAGACTGGGGGCGGGGGACGCTGCGAGCAGGAGGGGGCCGAGGTGGGTGCCTCCAGGGGCCGGGAAGACGCGTTGGCACACAGGCCTGCCAGCTGGCCTGGCAGCTCTGTGCACATCTGTATGCCGGGCTGGGCAAATCAACGCTCAGCCGTTGGAAGTAGGGGGAGCCTGGGCGTTGCGATCGGGAAGGGAACTCGCCTCCGCCAAGCGGGCCGCCTCGCACAGGACATCACAGGACCCCAGCCCAGGGTAGAGGAGCTCCAGGCGGTGCTCCGTCTGGGGGCTCCAGACCTGCCTCAGGGCATCACCCTCCACCTCCCCCGCATGGCCTGGAGGGACGGCGGGTCCCAGGGGTCTGCCTCGCTAACAACTGGTTAAGCAGCTACCGTTTCTTAGGGCTCTGTGTCGGGCCGGGCAGCCTTCCCTTCTCGGCAAGCATGACATCAGGCCTGAGGACACCGTCATATAGGCACATACTGCTGTCCTCACGGCACACAGGGGGAGACTGAGGCACAGGGATGCCGGGGGTGGGGGGCAGAGTGAACCCCCACTCTGTGCAGCCCCCCGAACACGCGGCGCAGAGGGGGACCCCTGGCGACCCTGCGGTAGGCAGAGCAGGCCGTGAAGGAGCATGCTCGAGAATCCCACAGGAAGTGGAAACTCAGACTGAAAGAGAAAAACCCAAACAAGCAAGGGCCTTCCCCGAATCCAGTCCCGTGGGCCCAGGCAGGTTTCGGGTCCTTCCTGAGCAGGTGCCCTCCTGCACCGCTGCGCCTCTCAACGGTAAGGAGGAATGCTCCAAGGAAGGGTTTTGCAAAATGGTAAACAGGTGGGCAGTGGAACATCTCCCCCTTAAAGGCTGGTCTGTCGGTCTCTTGGGCCACCGGCTGTAGACACAGTGTGAAGGGGGAAAGGTTCAGAAAGGTGCCCTGCAGCCTTCCCTGCCAACCACACCTTCCTCATGTGGTTCCAGGAGCACACGGGGGGCGTCACTGTCTTTAGGAGGTAATTTAATTGTCCAGGCTCCCGTCCAAATCTCGACAGGATGACTGCTTTATGGTGCCCTATAATGGATTCCACCCTACACTGCAATACATCATTGCGTGAACCACAACGCGCCCTTCGCCCTAGCGGGTTTTTATGCATGTTCAGTGCCTTCACTTACTGAGACGACCCCACCAAGCGAGAGTTTAAATGAAGCAGTAACTCACCTTCATCTTTCTTCAGTTTCATCACACCCACCATCTTGCATATTTCAAAAGGAGTGCACATTAACAGTTTTTAAACAAGGATGCATGAAGGTCACACAGACTTAGCCCTCCACGGGATGCAGGCGGGAGCCTGACTCTCATGAAGGCACCTGCCCCGGGCACTCCAACTCCTCCCCATCGCCTCTGCTCCCCTGTGGTGAGGTCCACACTGATTTCAAGGGCACATGTGTCTACAGACCCTCCATTCCTGTCAGCACTCTGCGGAGCAGTGACTCTTACTCACCAGGCATGGTTCCTCCAAGCGTGAGCCCTGGGACCTTCCTGATTCTACAAGGACCTGCCTGGGCTGCAGGTGGGCCCAAGGCAACTGGAGAACGGAGCCTGGGGCTCCACTCCCCAATTCCTCCCCAACCACCGCTGCGGGGATGCGGGGTCCTGACCCCCAGATTCTGCACCCTGGGTGTGCATGCCCCTCACTGACATCCCCCCTGTGTAGTTCTGAACGAGCCGTCGACCCTGTGAGCTCTCCCAGGCAGGACACTGTTTTATTTGCTTTGTACGCCCAGTACTTGGTAAACCACAGCCATCAGGCAAGAAAAAGAAATAAAAGGCATCCAAACTGGAAAAGAAGAGGTCAAAATGATCTCTGTTTGCAGATGACGTGATATTATACATAGAAAACCCTGAAGACTCGACCAAACACCTGCTAGAACTGATAAGTTCAGTGACATTGTGGAATACAAAATCAACAGGCAAAAATCAGCTGCATTTCTTTCTCTACAATAAAAACAAACTATCTGAAAAAGAAATTAGGAAAACAATCCCATTTACAAGAGTATCAAAAAGAATAAAATAGGAGTAAGTTTAACCGAGGAGCTAAAAGCTCAGGACACAGAAAACTAAAAGACATTGATAAAAGGAATCAAAGAAGACACGAGTAAATGGAAAGACACACTGTGTTTGTGAACTGGAAGACTTTGTATTGTAAAAATGTCTATACTACCCAAAACAATCTACAGAATTGATGGACTCCCTCTAAAAAAAAATTGCAGTGGTGTTTTTCACAAAAATAGAGAAGACATTCCTAAAATTCAGTGGAACTCTGAAATCCGTGAATAGCCAAAGCCACGTAGAACAAGAAGAAGAGATCTGGAGGCGGCACGCTTCCTGGTTTAAAATTACACCACAAAGGGCGCCTGGGTGGCTCAGATGGTTAAGCGTCTGCCTTCGGCTCAGGTCATGATCCCAGGGTCCTGGGATCGAGTCCCGCATCGGGCTCTCTGCTCCTTGGGAGCCTGCTTCTCCCTCTGCTTCTCTCTCTCTTTCTCTCATGAATAAATAAATAAAATCTTTAAAAAAAATAAAATAAAATAAAATAAAATTACACCACAAAGTCAAAGTGATCAAAACAGTGTGATACTGACATTGAAAAAAAAAAGACACTCCATGCTCAGCGGGGAGTCCGCTTGAGATTCTCCCTCTCCCTCCCCCTCACTCATGCGCTTTCGCTCGCTTGTACACGCTCTCTCTCTCTCTCAAATAAATAAATAAATCTTAAAAAAAAAAAAAAGACACATAGAACATTGGGACAGAAATAAACCCAAACGTATATGGTCAGCTAATCTTTGACAGAGTCTCCAAAGATACACAGTCGGTAAAGGATGACCTCTTTAATTAGTGGTGTTGGGAAAACTGGGTATTCACATGCAAAAGAATGAAATTAGACTCTTATTTTAAACCCTCACAGAAATTAACTTGAAAAGATTTAAACGTAAGGACAGAAATTGTAAAAATCCTACAAGAAAACATAGGGAAGAAGATCCTTGATGTTGGTTTTGGCAATGATTTTTTTTTACATGACCCCAAACACACAGGCAACAAAGGCAAAAATAAACAAGTGGTATTACATCGCACTTTATAGAAAGCTTCTGCACCACGGGGGGAACCATCCGCATCCCATACAGAATGGGACAGCGTGTGTGCAAACATGTACCTGAGAAAGGACCGGTATTCAAGATCTATAAGCAACTCACACAACTCAACAGCAAACAAACAGGCAAGCAATACAAAACAAAAAACAGATAACCTGCCTTAAAAATCAGCCAAGTCCCTGAATATGGATTTCCCAAAAGAAGACACACACAGGTCCAACAGGCAGTGAAAAAGTGCTCACCGTCACTCACTGTCAGGGAAATGCCATTGAAAACCACAATCCAATGTCACTTCACACCTCAGGATGGCCATTATCAAAAAGACAAAAAAGACAACAGGTGTTGGCAAGGAGGTGGAGGAGGGAGACCCTCGTGCACTGTTGACGGGAATGCAACCACTGTGGGAAAGAACACGGGGGCTCCTCAAAAACTTAGAAACAGCCTGCAATCCAGCAATCCCACCTCTGGGAATCTATCCAAAGGAACGGAGATCAGGATCTTGAAGAGGTTTCTGCCCTCCCAGGTTCAAAGCAGCATTATTCACAACATGATGGATGAATGGATAAAGAAGATGTGGTATACACATGTGGGGGGACATTATTCAGCCCTAAAAAAAGAAGATTAATAATCCCACCATTGTGACAACACGGATGGCCCTGGAGGACATCGTGCCAATTCAAAAAAGCCAGATACCCAAAGACAAATACGGTAGCACCTCACTTACAGGTGGAGTCTAAAACAGTCCAATCATAGTACCAGAGAGGAGAGTGGTGCTGATGACTTGGGGGCAGGGACCAGGAAGTGTGGGTCTAAGGGGACCGACAGCAGGTCTGCAGGGGGAGTGCGTTCTGGACATCTGTTATAGACTTAAAATCTGCTAAGACGGTAGGTCTTTGGTTACGTGTTCTTATCACACACATATAATAATAATAGCAGTGGAGGAAACTTGGGGGATGAGGAATATGTTTATGGCCTTGATGGCAAGGTGATGGTTTCACGGGCGAGCACTTATCCCCAAACTCATCCAGCCGTGTCCGTTAAAAATGCACAGCTCTCGCAGGCCATGCTTCGATAAAGTACTTCAACAAAACAAAGGGGAACATAAATCAGACTGTCTTCTTTCCATATTTTGGTCTCAAACCTCTGAATATCAGCCAAGAGATGAGATAACCGCTTTAATATATTTAAAATGATGTTGAAGTCCAAGTCCAGACTGAAGTCAGACAGAACCACCCGCTCGGTCCTGAATGATGTGTGCCATGTGGACAGACACAGGGGCGTCCACGGCCCTCTCCTCCAACACGGGCCTGGCTCCGCAGCTACTCAGCTGTGTCCCGTTGCCACTCTGTCACCTCCGCAGCTCAGCCTGCGTGTCCTGGTTCCCGACGGCCCTTCCCAGGGGAAATGGGATGGGGAACGGGGACAAAGCAGATGGCTCAGTGCAGCAAGATGCAGAGTGCAAGGGTAAAACCAGGATGCCGGGCCACTGCTGTCCACCACGCTGGATACCATGTGCAGCGCCGGGCGGCTCTGACCCAGCTGTGCGTGTGCCCAGAGGTGGGGCGTGCAGCCAGGTCACCAGCCTCGACTCCAGTCTAGGCCCTGACCTCAGCAACTGTGACTCTGGCAAACCCACCAGCCTCTCGGGGCCCAGACCCATCTGCTTAACTACAAAGCCAGACACGCGGTCTGTGCCCTGCGGGCCGCTAGGAGCTTTAAGTGAGACGATGCGTGCCTCGATGCCCAGTGCCATGTCCCTGTCCTTCCCCGGCTTTAGGTCAGGGCCTGGCAAGCTGCAGCTCTTCTGCTCACTTGGAGCTGCTGTGACATGTCTCAGCGCTTCTCTGGGAGCAAGACGCTCCTTTCAGGAGCCCTCACAGATGAAAATCATCTACATGGACATGTTCCATCCTCAAGGACGTTGGACAAGATGCCCTTCCTGCTTGGAGCAAAGAGCCTCAGCCTCGGCCTGGAGCTCCTCTGGCGGGTGTCTGGGGAGGCAGATGCTCCCAGTTTCCCACGGGTTTGCCTGCCCAGTGTGCTGATGGGGGCAGCCGCTCAGTGTGTCTGCAGACTAGCGCACCCCGGACCCTGTCCGCGTGCTGCCTGGGCCCCCCAGGGCCGAGGGCCTTCAGCACCGACCCAGGAGGCTCTGCCTGCTCTGGAGGCAATGTGGAGACCACGTGCTTGCTGCAGCATGATCAGCTGACCGTGACCCTTTCCCGAGAATGGGTTTCTGTGGGCAATGGGAGTGGGCCCACGGGCACGGTCAACTCCCCCGGGCAGGGGCATTAGGCAAAGGTGTGTGGGGTCGAGCCAGCCTCCCCGGTTCACAACCTTGCTGGGGCTTTTCATCGTCCAGCAGCTCCTTCCCCATCCTGAACCCCTGTTCCATATATTTCGTATAATACCGTCCATGTCGCATGCATCAGCCCCACTGGATATGGGGCATGGAGAGGACCCTCCTGCAGCGCACTGTGGCAGCCTCCTCAGGGAACACGGAGGAGACAGACGGACCCCACAGGCCAGCGATCATCTGGATCTTCCCCCATGGGCCTCAATGTGCAGGAAAGTACACTCTCTGCTACTTATTAGCCTCGGCGGCCGACGAGCCACTTAACGTCATTTATACCCACTCCACAGATGAGAAGGCTGAGGCAGACAAGCTCAGTGATTCTGTCTCGGTCAGACCTCAGTCCTTCTGCTCTGTCCCTCCCTGGTTGGGGAGGCCCAGTGAGCCAGCCAGGAGGGCCGGGTCGGGAGGCTGGGCCAGGACACCCCCTGCCCCCCCAGGCACCTGCACAGGGAGCTCAAGCTTGTCACTCCACAGTGTCTGAGCCCCATACACCCTAATGTCACCACATCTTCCATGTGGGTTTCTTATGTGTCCACAGAGGGTGGGCAGCCGAGCTCATGACGATGTCCAGTACTGACCCCTACCCCCAGCCAGTGTCCTCCATCATCCTGCCCCTCAACAAGACAGAGGTGCTAAAATGCTGGCTTCCCCGGGGCCAGCAGGCTACGGCCAGAGTGATGCAGAGCCTGGCCCACAGCCACGGGACCGGAGCCCAGGAGGCAGACGCACACCCTTGCAGGCCCTTCATCTGCCTGGCCGGCGGGTCTGGTCTGCGTTCCGTCTGTGTTCACAAGCCCCAGGAGCAGAGTCTGACGCTCGGGTCAGCCCGGAGAGCAGCTAACACGTGAGTTCTTTCGGAAACAGGAAGGGAGTGAATAGTTTATTGAGTGTGGCTCCTGCTGGGCTCCTTCTGTGCCTCGTACGGCGTAACCTGCCCCTTCAGGAGGGACACTGATTATCTGTCTCTGGGAAACTGTCACCCAGCATGAGGACATTGCCCAAAGTCCCGAGTTACAGTCAGCGGACCCAGTCATCACCCGTGTCCGGCTGCTGAACCACACCCATTCCAGGCCCCAAATGATGCTGACGGGGGGAGGGATGATAGACGACAGTCACCAAGGCTGACGCACTCGCCAGGCACGTGTGAGGTGCGCCCGGGCGGGGGAGGCGGGTGCCCACTGCACTGCAAGGTCATCCAAGGTCATTCTGGAGTCTGGCCCGACTTGGGTGAGCCGAGGGAGAGCAGGCCCCCTCCTGCCAGGGTTCTGTGGGTTCGGCACGCTAGGGACCCACACTGTGTGCCGTTCTGAGCACTGGCCCATGCCGGCCGCCGTTCTGCAGTTGTCTTCATCTGTCTGATTAAAAATTACACAGAACTGGGGGCGCCTGGGTGGCTCAGTCGTTAAGCATCTGCCTTCGGCTCAGGTCATGATCCCAGGGTCCTGGGATCGAGCCCTGCGTCGGGCTCCCTGCTCAGCGGAAAGCCTGCTTCTCCCTCTCCCACTCCCCCTGCTTGTGTTCCCTCTCTCTCTGTGTCTCTGTCAAATAAATAAAATCTTTAAAAAAAAAAATTACACAGAACGAATCCTTCCCCAGGGTCAGCTGCAGAGTTTCTCCCATACAGAAACACAAACCCAACCCAGCGGCTGCCCCCTGATTATGCACAGGGAAGGTGAGGCTGCCGCCAGGCTTCGGGACCATCCCCAGATCGCCCGCGCTGCAGTCAGGGAAATGTGCAGAGGCACCCAGGCTGTGGTCAGGGCCCCAGGAGGATGGCCGGAGGCAGGACTGGGGGTACCCAGCCAGGAGACCCCGGGCACAGGCACGGAGCCACGGGAGGAGCTGGGGGAGCCTCGAGGTCCTTGGTCAGCTTCCCACGTGGCGCATGAAGGCCCAAAGGGGGCAGGGGCTTGATCTGTTTCACCCGGCAGAAAGCAGTGAGCAGACAGAGGGCCAATGGACAGGGGCCACCAGAGAGAGGACTGGGAAGACCCTCGCCATTCGGTATGACTGCCTGAGGCACGGCTGCTCATCCTGGTAATGAGCCCTTTGTCCCCTGAGCCGGCTCTTCTTCCTGGGTACACTGGGAACCGCTGAGCCCCGTGTGTCAACAGGCCAGTGGGCTGTTCTGTTCATGTGTCTGGGAGCGGGGACTCGATGGTACCAGGCCCAGGAGACGCCTCGTGTGTTACTTCCTTAGAATAGAGGGTCTGGTAGTAACAGTGCCCACGTGGCATTGTGACACGTCCCTCCTGCGGACACACTCCTGCCACAGTGACAGACGGGCCCAAGTCCCAGAGTGCGGTCAGCGGTCTCGGTCCTCAGGGAGCTCATGACACGCTAGAGGATGGGACACAGCCTGCTAACGGAAGGAAGGACTGCCAGAAGTGAGGGCCACGGGACTCCGGGGAGAGGGGGCCGAGGTGAGGGCCGCGGGGACTCCAGGGAGAGGGGGCCGCTTTCCAGGCAGGGCCAGCAGAAAGCGTTTGCTCAGGTTGTGAGTAGGCCCACCTCGCGGGACCGTCCCGAGGCACCCGCCACACTCAGCCGGGACACGGCGCAGGGGTGAAATCAATCAGGCAAATGGGAAGGGCCACTGTCACCTAGATACGATGTCAGTTTGGACCACGTCTGACAAAGGCTCATCGCAGGCTGAGATCCGGGTGAGACAAGCCGGAGGCTACACTTGAACCAGAAGCCCATCCTCCGGGGGCTTCGGGAGCACAGGGTCTGCGGCCGGCCCACCGGTGGGCGCCCAAGACGGCGTGCCCAGCCTGCGGCCAGGCTCTCGCAGTGCCCCACCCCCACCCCCGCTCAGGCAGTCAAACGACAGGAGAAAGGCAGTCCTGACACCACCATCCTCCACACGCTCATTAGGCAGGAAGACACAACAGGGCATGAATTTTTAGGCAATAACTCATGCCTAGAAGCAATTTTAGACACAAAAGTTGAAGGATTCATCATTACCATATATTCACTTCTATTTTTCTTTTTCGTGCTATAAAAAAATCATGTCTAAATCTCCTAAAACCAGCATAGCTACATCAAAAAGTGGACTGGGCCATCAACTTCGACAGTTTAAAATAACCAGCTGCTGAGCAGGAGATGCTCCTATGAGCCCCTTACCCGGTTTGGTTCTGTTCCCGGGGGATGATGATAAATACCCTGTTCCTTATTGTTGCTTAAACAACAAACAGCAGTGGAAGGAAGCTGCCCAGCAAACAGGCCCATAAAGGCCGAGTGCGCCCCGGCCATGCCCCCGCTCTGGGGCTGTGGCGCCGGGTGCCGGAGGGGGTCACTGCGTTGGACGCGCTGGCTGGCTCACACGAGGCCTCCGGGCTGACACCGGGCCGCGGCCCTGGGAGCCATCTGTGTTCCCTGCCCCTGAGCACCGGCTCTGAGGCCACAGCGGGGGCGCTGGAGGCCGCACCAGGCTCCCTTGGGTGGCTAGGATTTGCTGCGCTCCTACTGCGTGCCGCAGACTCCACTAAGCCCTGAGGATGCAGCCATCTCCAACGTGCCCCGATCTCCCGTCGTGGCGCTGACATTCCAGACGGGGACGGCGGCCAGCACAGGTGTGTCTGTGCCCTCGGAAGGCAGGTGAGCCGTGCCCGGAGTGCTGCCCGGGAGGCTCCAGTCACTAACATCCCCGAACCTGGGGTCCTCAGCTGTGGGACCAGGACTCACCCCTGTGGCGCTCGCACACCTCCACGCAGCTCTCTCTGCTCACCCCTGACGTCAGCGTGGACCGCAGCTGGTAACAATGTGTCTCACCCACTGTGGCTAATTGTAACCCCAACAAAGGTGGATGTTATGATGGGGAAACGTCAGGGGCGGGCAGGAAACTCTTCCTTCTGCTCAATTTTTCTGTGAACCCAAACTCCTTTAAAAGTTTTAAATTTGGGGGGCGCCTGGGTGGCTCAGTTGGTTAAGCGACTGCCTTCAGCTCAGGTCATGATCCCAGGGTCCTGGGATCGAGCCCCACATCGGGCTCTCTGCTCAGCGGGAAGCCTGCTTCTTCCTCTCCCACTCCCCCTGCTTGTGTTCCCTCTCATGCTGTCTCTCTCTCTCTCCCCCGTCAATTAAATAAATAAATAAAATCTTTAAAAAAAAAAGTTTTAAATTTTTAATCAATAGACTTAAAAAATCTATTAATTTTTTAAAAACCACACACACAGATCTGCAAAAAGAAAAGGGACTGGCCTTGGGTCCTGCCCCAGGGGCGTCAGCCTCACGAAGGTGCTGCCCGGCTCATGGCTCACCAAGCACCGCACTGCGGAAGAGGGGAGGTCACCTGCCCTCAGGCGCTGGAATCTGAACGGGCTGCTGGGGTGGGAAGCCATGCCCTCTCCCTGCCAAGGTGTGCAGGCCGCAGGGAGGAGGGAATGAGCACCTGTAGGCGGGCGGTCCCGCCTCCCCACTTATGCTCCCAGGGTCCTCACAGCCCCCACGTGCACACAGCCCACCTCCCTGGCCCAGAACAGCAGTGGGCACCTTTCCTGGGGCCACGTCTGCTTCCAAAGCAGGGTGCATAGGGGCAGGCCCTGTGTTTCCAGCCCCCCAACAAGGACGAGCCCAAGCTGTCCCCGCAGAGACTCCCCAGGATGCTTATGCAGCCTCTGAGGGAACACGCCTGCCCCAGGCTGGCCACACACCAACGAGGGTCCAGGTCGCAGGTCCCAGATGGGTCTAGACAGTTGTTCCCACACGCCTGCAGCGATTTCCATCCCTGCTGGCCCAAACCGTGGTCTGGCCCCCAGAGTAGAAAGGAGGCAGGATCTGGGTTTCAGACGGGCCCGTCCCCATGCTGCATTCTCTGTATGGGGAAAACCCCGCCCGTGTGTGTGTCGTGGCTAAAAGGACAGACGGTTCTAACAAGAGCGATCTGCCGTGAGGAGACAATTAGCAGCTGACACCTTCACTGAACACGCCCTGAGCACGCAGGTGGACGGGAGGGCCTGGTCCCAGAGGCACCGTCCCAGCCCACACCTGGTGTCAGCACAGAGTCCGGAAGGTCGGGCTACGGGCCTCAGCGCACACAGCTCACCTGAATCTGGGTGGGCTTGTTACAGCCTCAGCCAACAGACCACGACCTCAGTGTCACTGTGGCTCGGAGGCTGGACTGCTTCCCCTCCTGGAGCCCGGAGCGACTGGGAAAGAGGCCACCACGCCACGAGGCAGCCCAGCACCTAGGCGCGGCCTGTGGGTGCCCCGGAGCCCAGCCTTGGACGAGGCCATGCCCTGCGCAAATTCCCGTCCCAGAGGAGCCACGAGCAGAGCCAGGTGCTTGTCGCCTTGCCCCACGAGGTGTGGGGCTGGTCTGTCCCGAGCACTCGGGAACGAGTCACACCCATTGCCCCGTCACTACCACAACCACCCGTGAAGAATTACTGCCATCGCTGCTCACAGGGGAGAAGCTGGAGCTCTGCGAGACCCAGGACACAGCTCACAGCAGTCCAGTCTCAGGTCAAACCTGGTCTTTCCAGACGGCACAGGCCTGAGTCCCGTCCCCGTGTGCCCCTGCCACACACGCCTCCATGGGCCAGAGCGGCGGCGACTCAGACACAAGCCTCCGCTCACCGCGGGCGCCAGATCCGGCCGCTACGCCCGACGCCCCCCATGCCGCTTCTGCTCTCCACGTGAGCTGCCTTGAGTGCTTTCACACTCAAGCCACAAAGGTGTCCTGCTATTCTCTGAAATAAGCACAAAACCACCGCAAAGCCAGACCCGGCGCACGGAGAGCCCCCCAGTCCCTGGAGTCAGTACACACCACACCCACTGCCGACGTTTACAAAACAACGTGCATGGTGTCAGGAGGGTCGGAACCCAGGAGGGCCCAGACACGCTGTTCTAACAGCCAGGGGAGGAGACGTCCACCCTGGCCTTGAGGAACACGACCAACCAGGGGTGGGAAGTTTGGGATTCTCAACGGGGGCACGTCCCTCATTAGGCTCTGCAAGGAGCTGCCAGGCATGTGCAGAAAGAACCAGGAATTATTGGCCACACCTGGTCCTCAATAACTAGGGTGCTGGCAGGCATCCCTGCTGGGATGCACCGGGGGGCGGGGATGCACGGGAGGGCCAGAATCCACCCAAGGGCCGGAATGCATGGGAGGGCGGGGATGCACCAGAAGGCTGGGATGCACCAGAGGGCCGGGGATGCACGGGAGGGCCGGGGATGCACAGGAGGGCCAGGGTTGGCCTGCAGGGAGGCTGGAACCTGGTCCTCACCAGAGCACGGTCATGCTGGCATGCGATCTCAGGCTCCCGGCCCCCAGAGCCCTGAGAAATAAATGCCTACTGTCTACGCCGCCCACTGGGAGCTCTTCTGTTCCGGCCACCCCGCAAGCTAAGACACTGGGAAGGTTCACCCACTGTCCTGTCCTGTTACAGAACCTGGACTGGATCGCCCGACGGAAGAACCGAGCGTCACCCGGAGATCCTGGAGGCAAGGAGGTTTATTTAACGCTGGCAGGCTCAGAGGAGAGTGGTCTCCAAAGGCCTGAGCCCCGAGCACAAACAAAGGGGGCAATTTATACACTTCTACTTCCGCATATTTGGCACTTTGGGCGTGTGCGGGAAGCGGGGCAGGGAAAGGAACCCGGAAGAGCCCTGGGGCAGGGGCTGGGACTCTCTCGCTGGCTCGGTGGGCCATCTTAGGACACAGATTTTCCTTATCAGTCCCCCCTTGATGCCCCTTTAAACACCTAGTTTAGAGGGCATCATTTTCATTCTCTAAGGGGAGATAGTGAGTAAGGAGTAACTGGAGTCTGATTTTAGCAATTTGAGTAGTGATAAACCTAGTAAGGGCATTAAGAATGCAAGGACCAAATGCTACTATGAGGAGAAGCAACAGGAGGGGGCCGACAAGGGGGGTGAACCAAGGGAACCATTATGAGAGGGTATCCCACCAAGTCGTCCGCTGGAGTGTTTCCCACCGGCAATGTACTCGTTCCTGTAATTGGGTCAGAGTTTCTTGGACCACCCCAGACTCATTAGCGTAGAAACAACCATTCCTCCTGTAAGAAGAGGCAGAGCCCCCCTTGCGCGGCCATGAGCAAGTCGAGCCCACACCTGATTTGGAGGACCGCTGAGGCCAGTGAATCGAGTTGGCGCTGCAGGGCCAGGGCCGACTGAGTGAGGGCAGAAAATTCTGCCGTGAGTTGTTGAGTTAACCCCTGGTACTGAACCTGAGGCATCCCGATGCCAGTGGCACCGAGGGCAACACCTGATGCGGCCAGCAGGCTCACAATAAGAGGGATGGCCACGGGAGACCGTTGCGGGCGGCTAGGGGGTCTCCACATGAGTGGGGCATCGCTCCTGGGGAGGACTGAAAGATCGGGTAAGAGACCGACAAGCATGCATGATTGATTGCGCAGGGTGGTGCAGATGTATACACCTTGATCACAGGCCAGAGTGTTGTTAGGCGCACAGACCCGACTGGCCCGTGATGGGAGAGGAAGAGTTTCCATACGGCGGTACTGGAGCCAGAAAGGGATAATCTGAGGTCCCCGGTGCCCAGGTGGGAGGTGACACGGTGGACTGGTTGAGGATGACACCTAGGTATTAGACGGGACCGGGCTTCATACAGATCCAGCAGTCAGATGCTAGGGGTAGATTCGAGTGGTTAAGCGCTTGGTGGGAGGTATTAATCATACCTAACAGTTGCACTATAGACCGCTTGCTGCGTGTGGATGGGGGACCCGGGGATGCGCCAGGGCGAGTTATTTTCTGTCTGACTCTGGAGGTTGACTGTAAGGCTTGGAGTGAACATCGACTTAATCATAAACTTGGCCATGGGGTCGGTCCATAGGGTGATACTGGCCCAACAGGAGAATGATTCCTGTAGCCCATGATGGGGCACTGGGTTCTAAGACTGAGAGGGTGAGTGGTATACAGTGATTGTTAGAGCAAGAGGATGGGGTGGCGTTGCGTGACAAGGAAATCAGATGTCCCTCTGCTGTTTGAGCCTCCACCACCTGTTGAACCATCGTTCCATTCCTGGCCAAGTCGCTACCCATGACCCACATCCCCAGGCTTGCAAGCAGAACTGAGGGCATGTGTTGGACTGTTGAGGTGTAGGGCCCCCACAGATGTGGATATCTACCAGCCGGTAACCTGAGTGAGGGCCATGGTAGGAACACCGTCTATGAGGTTCCCAGGAGGTATAAAGAAGCTGGCATCCATCAAAATGGAGGTCAACCTTTGGCGTGTGCCCATCCCAGGTGGAAGAAGTCAGTGGGGGCGCTGGTGTGGGATTGAGGGGGATAAGATGGAAATGCCATTTGCCAGTAACAGTGATACGAGAGTTTGCCCCCCTTGCCGGGCCAGGCAAGCTAGAGGCAGTGAGGAGGAACCGCACACCAGGTAGCAGAAGACCGGGACTGACTGGGGCCAAGGAAACCATGGTGAAATGCACTCAGGAGTAGACAGCAGAGGGCCAGTAAAAGTGGGATCTGTGACCTTAGGTAGAGGGAGCCATTGAGGCTAACACGTCAGCAGATGAAACCCGTGGACAAGTTAAGTGCAGTAATACACCCTAGGGTCATCCAATAAGCAATGACAATAGCAAGCCTCTGGGGGAACGTCCAGTCAGGAAGGGCAACAGTGTAGAGTCCGACTCCCAAGCTGAGGGAAATCACGCAGATGAGAGCCCCTGAGTTCACACTGGCGAGCCTGGCAAAAGGGCTGTTGTATCGCCCGCATCCCGGTGGCCCCGAGGATGGTCACAGTCCTTTTGCTGAAAGGTGTCACTGGGGAGGTGACAAGAGTGCTGGGCCCCAGTATCAACCATAAAGTCACTGGTTGGCCCCCACCTTCATTTTGACCGTGGGCTCATGGGGGCCAAGGAGGAAAGAGCCCGGGCCCCCTCAGTCTGAGTCCATTCCCGCAAGGCCTATGAGGTCCTCCTCTCGGGTTCTTCCTTGTAGCGGCTGGGCTTCTGAGCCTTTCCCCGGTTGAGACATTCGTTTCTCCAGTGCCCTTTCTCTTTACAGTAGGCATATTGATCCCTTGCCAAGGGGGTTCTGGGCTTCCCCCCTTTCGGTGGTTGGGGTCTCCCTATCTTTGTGTTGGCCTTTTCTTTCACGGTGGCGGCAAGGAGGCTGACTTTCTTTTTCATCTTTTTGTCGGCTTCCCATTTGGCTGTGACCTCCCTGTTCATGTAGACCTTATTGGCAATCTCTATTAATTGGGTGATGTTCATCCTGGCAAAACCCTCTAGTTTCTGAAGTTTTCTTCTGATGTCTGGGGTGGCCTCAGCCACAAAGGTGGTGTTTACCATCTGTTGGCTTTCCTGTGCCTCGGGTCAAATGGAGTGTATATCCTGTAGGCTTCACATAGTCTTTCGTAGTAGTCCCTGGGGGACTCCCCTGGTTATTGAGTGACCGAGGATACCTTAGTCATGTTCATGGGTTTCTTAGCTCCTGCCCAGGTTCCCCGGAGGACGGCCTCCTGGTATCAGCGGATGTGGGCCTGTCCCATGCTGGGCGCTCTTCGGGTGCGGCCGTATTAGCCGAGGCAGCAGGGTCGATGACTCCCGCTGGTGCGTGCTCTTCCAGGTACTGTCGTGCACCTTTCATTATTCTCCTTTCCTCTCTTCTGTGTTAAACAGGGTGCAGAGTAACTTGGCAGTCTTCCCAGGTCAGCCGATGAGTCTGGAAGAGGGATTCCATGAGGTCTACCACAGCCTGTGGTTTCTCAGAGTAGGATGGGGTGTTATGTTTCCAGTTGAGGTTGGTGGTGGAGAAGGGCTAATAATACATCATGGAATGGCCGGGTTGGACCGTCCCATCTTCATCATGCCTCTCGGGTTCCCAAGTCTCTCGTACCGGCATTTGGAGGGCGCTTGTGCCCGGCCTAGGGGGCAGCCTGGCTGCTGGTCCTGGAGAAAGTGGATCCTCTGGGCCTCGGGGTGGCAATGGATCCTCTGGGCATTGGGGCGCCGGTGAAACCGATGGTGGTGGAGTGTCTAGAGCTGAAGGGTCAGGTGTAGGCGGTCTCGTGGATACTTACGGTGGGGGCAGGGTTGGTTCATCCTCGGGATCTCTGGCTAGGATTTGTGGAGACCGGGGCTTTTGGTGATTTCCTTTAGGTCGCTTGGATGAGGCGATTAAGACCCTGGCCTGTCCGTGCCCGATGCAAGCAAATTGCACCCAGGGGGGAAGGGTCTGAGGAATTCCTAGCCAGGAGTCAATGTATGGAAACTGGCCAGGGTGTCTTGGTTCTCCTGTTACGACTCACCATACTCGACTAATCGCTGGGACATCCAATGTCCCTTCTGAAGGCCACCTGACATCTAAGGTGGGCCATTTCAATTCACATGGGGTTCTCAACTTGCTGGGGTTCATCCTGACTCCATAGTCTCCCGAAAACCCCTTCTTGAAATTTGTGATCATGGTCTCTAGAACTGTAGGTTTACTCTGCCCTGACCCCATGGTAATGTCCCTGTGTGCGGTGGCACAGAGACAGACAAGGCGGGGGTTGCCTCCTGGGGTGAGAAGACCAATCAGATGCCCGTCTGGCCATGTCCCGAAGAGCTTAGGTGAGGCTTAGCTGTAGCAATCTCAGCATTGTGACTCGGAAACTATTCCGATGCCACCATAGACTGTATGCCGTTCACCACGGAATCGCAGACAGGCCCACTCAGACTCCGCAGGCTTCTGGGGACCTTAAGGGTGCCCGCCCGTGGAGTCACAGAATCAGTCCGCTTGAGCAAGTCAGGTTGGACCGCACATTCACTCACACATTCACACTCCAGAAGTTATTACATTCCCTCCCTGGGAATCCCTACCTGGGAGACCTCTAAGAGGTCTCTGGAAGGTGTTCAGTCTCCCCTTACACCCTGACGACGGGCGGGCCTGTCTGGGTCCTGGGGCCCCAGGCCTTACCGGAATCCGACGTCGGGACCAGGTCCTCATCTGCCAAGTCTCCTGGAGTCCAGCGGGAACCGTGGAGCGGGGCTGGCCTGAGGCGACCGGGGCGGGAGACTGCCGAAAATTAGGCAGGTTGCGCCTTCTCTGTTATGATCCCTGTTCCGTCACCACCCCCCTGTTGCCCCCATACCGGTGGCAACAATGGGCCAGCGTGGTTGGGTTTCCCGGTCAGGGAACCAAATGTTACGGAACCTGGACTGGATCGCCGGATGGAAGAACCAAGCGGCACCCAGAGATCTTGGAGGACAGGAGGTTTATTTAATGCTGGCGGGCTCAGAGGAGAGTGGTCTCCAAAGGTCTGAGCCCCGAGCTCAAAGGGGGCAATTTATACACTTCTACTTCCGCACACTGGGCACTTTTGGCGCGTGCGCGAAGCGGGCAGGGAGAGGAACCCGGATTGGTGCTCGTGGGAAGCCGAGCAGGGAGAAGAACCCGGAAGAGCCCCGGGGCAAGGCCTGGGACTCTCGCTGGCTCGGTCGGCCATCTTAGGACACAGAGTTTCCTTATCAGCCCCACCACGGGAGGTCGAGTCACAGTTCAGGGCCCCAGCTGCCACCCCGAGGGCCTGGAGGGCATGCCAAGATCACTGTGCCTGACACTGAACCACGATCCCCACCACAGGC
This sequence comes from Mirounga leonina, assembly GCF_011800145.1. NCBI lineage: Eukaryota > Metazoa > Chordata > Mammalia > Carnivora > Phocidae > Mirounga > Mirounga leonina. The sequence goes on from NW_023270277.1 coordinate 1,808,952, forward strand.
GACTGCAGCCACAGATGAAGATCCATCCTCCTCTCGCCTCACGCGGTTAGAGGCCCCTCCATCCCCGGAGCTGTGGGAGCCACTAAGCGTACCCCCAGGGGCACCCCTGCTCCTCGCTGCTTGGGCTCGCACCCTGCCTGGCTCCGACACCGTCCCTTCCGGGCACCCTGCGGCCCGGCCTCCACCCCCACCCCCACCCCCCACCGCCTCCTGGGGACAGAGCTTCTGCACCTCCACACCTGCAAGGCCCAGGGATGGCAGCCGAGGGAGCCCGCGGGCCCTGCACACACCAGCCTCTCGCCCACCCTAGCCGTGGGGCTCAGCCAGGCTCCACCCTCTGCCTGGAGGGCTCCCCACACGCGATGATGCTGGGGGCGGGGGGTCTTCAGGAGACTGAATAGTCACCCTGCCTTGGGGCCCATCTCCATCACCGGCGGCAGAGTGAAGAGGGCGGTGAACTCGTCTGGTTCGCTGAAGGGTTTACAAGGAAGGAACACAGAAGCCAAGTTGCCACGAATCTGCGGATTTCCTCCTGGAAGCACAGGAGCCCAGAAAGTTCTGGGTGGGATCTGCAGCTTGTGCATGCTTGCCCGCACGGCACCGGGGTCAGCTGTCCCTCGGCCCTCCCTCCTGCGGCCCCGGGGGGCACGCCGGCTCCAGAGAGAGCACATCCAGAATGCAGCGAGACGCGGGGAAAGCTCGCTGGCTTCGTCTGAGACCCCGAGGAATCGCATCACGTCCGCTTCTGTGTGTGTGCACAGAAGGAAGCCGCCTGCAGCGGGACGGCCTGCGACCTGCCCTCCTTGGGGCAGAGTGGCCTGGCCGCGCGCCGCCTGCTCGTCTCTGCATCCGTGAGCCCCATGCCGCCCCAGTTAGTGCCTGAAACCGCCCCAGGGCCTCCCCAGCCCCTCGGCTCAAAGGCAGTCTGTGCCCTTGCTCGACCGGCCCTCATTCTAGGACTCGGGGGTTTTGAGGGGACCAGAGACGCTTCCTGCCCCTCACCCTCCCGCCTGGGTGGGGCTGACGCCCCCACTCAGAGCCCCCATGACTCCCAGCTCCACACAGCCCGTGGTGTGGACGGCCCCGAGGCTCCTGTGTGTGCTGTGTCCCTGTCACTCTCCTCTGGAGGACCCACGTCAGCAGCTCCAGGAAACCTGTGTGTTTGTGGGCGGGGCGCTGCGCCGCGTGCACACCCCGCGTGACAGCAGGGCCCCGCCCGTGGCTGAGCCCAGGCCCAGTGGCCCGAAGGAAGCAGGACCAGGGCCCCCCCCCACGGTGGGTGCTTGCAGTCCCCGGGCAAACACACAAGGACCCCACACGCTGTAGCTGGAAGCCAGGTCTGAGCCGAGGGAGAACCCTAGGACTGAGCTCAGCCTATCGGGGCTACGTGACAGGCACCCCGAACAAGATGTGGGGGCAGGTCTGGGTCCCACCAGGGATGCCCGCTCGGTGGGATGGCAGCTGCCGCGAGGCCTTGGATGCAGCGGTGCTGCCGACCCCCCCCCCGCACCTGTGGGATGGGGTGCCTCTGCTTGCTGGGCGGAGCGCAGGGGCCCCGGCAGGGACACTTGAGAAAATGCTTTCCAGTCCGCAAAGGGGCAAGAGCGCAGGAGGGGGCTGCTGCACCTCCTTCTAGCCGACGTGATACATCGACCAGGGCGCTGTTGCCCACACCACCTGCCCACCCACAGCCCGCCAGGAGGGGTGCCCCTGCCCTGCCCTCCCCACCCGCACCCCACTTCTACAGAGCAGCCCCCTTATGACAACCAGCACCGGCTTCTTCGGCTGCCCCCGCTTTCACGTCTCTGCTCGCTTGCTAGCCTCCCTGGGACCGAGCCACCGCAGACCCTCTCCCGGCAGGAGCGTCGTGCTCCCCTCACCGGATGTCCAGTGCAGCCTGGGGAGCCACGTGGCCCCAGCCCAGCCCTTGCGTGTGCCCACGTGCGGCTGGAGGCAGGGGCCGCACCCCGCTGGGCCCCTCCTCTCCGTCCCTGGCGCTGGGCACAAGCGTGCAGGGCTGGACCGACAAGGCCGCACAGCCTGCCGTGGCCATGACTCTTGCGACACACGCCGGGCAGAGGCGTGTGAGAAGGGCGTGGGGAGCCCAGCTTCCCCGCACCGCCAGGGGCTGCCGGCGGCTGGGAGCGCCAAGCCAAGAACTGCGGATCCAACCCGCACGTCTGTGAGCCCGCCCGCCACCCAAGCATGGGCAGGGGAGCCCGACATCGGCAGAACAGGGCACTTGGCTCCCTCCTGAGAAGGCTCCGAGGAGCCATGCGGGCCTGCCTCTGCGGTCAGTGGGGGAAGTCTCCAGAGGAGGGGACCTGGGAGCCTGTTTTCCGAGAATGAGCAGCGTTGTGCCAGGTGGAGGAGGAAAAGCATGTCTGAAGAAGAGGCCGTGTCGCCTGAAGCAGACGGGGCCAGCGGTGTTCACTCAGAGCACCCCTTACTGCAGAGAGGTGGGACGTGGCTGGACAGGCAGGCTGGGCTCGGAGCGCGGGGACGGATGGTCAGTGGAGGGACTGCCCGACTGACGGAACAGCCGCTAAGTGCGGTCACACACGGGGCAGCATTTCAGATCAGCCTGCAGGCCGCGTCCCTGGGAAGCCGCCAGGCTCTGTGAACACCAACGCGTCACAGTCCTCTCGCCTTTCCTGGGACCGCGAGGTGCAGAACGGTGGCACCGCATGGGGTCGGGGACGAGCTGCGAGCCCCTCCGAGTTCTGGTGTTACAGAAGAGGACAGCATGGAAGCTAAGGAGGCACATGTCCACCCGGGACCAGAGGGAATGGAATCTGCCTCGACTCGTAGGTACTGCTTTCTCTCTGCACCACGGCACCATGCCTGAGAACCCGCTCCATCTCTGCAACGGGCCCAGCTGTGGCTCCAGCACCTGAAAGTAAGGAGGAGCTTGCATTTATTTCACAAATTTCACGAAAACTCAGGTGTATCCTAAGTGGTATTTCAAGTATCCATCCACGTATCCACCAAGTACTTTATCTTGAGACAGACGATCAGCTTTGGGGCATTGACTGGTATTCTCCCCAGAGACGACTATGGCTGAGCCCATTCCAGACCTGGCGGCTCGTGTACGCCAGCGACCCCCACTCTGCCAGGCTGATATGCTCTGCCCCCGAGTGCCCAGGTGACACCTGATGGCGGACGGGTCCCCTCCTAAACCCTCGCTTCCCTTGGCTTCCAGAACACCCCACGCACCAGGTCACTGGTACCTCCCCCATGCGCCCCTGCTCTCTCCCCTGCAGGCCCCTGCCCCCACGGCTTCATGCTGGGGCTCAGCCCTGATCTTCCCAGCACTGACCCCGCGGTGCTCGGCCTGGGGCTCCCTGTGCCACCTCGACGAGGAAAACAGACTCCTCTCCCCACGCGCCCAGCCCGGACCTCCCCTGGAGCTCAGCTCAAATATCCAAATATACTGATTGATGTGGCCACTGGGCTGCCTCACAGGCGTCTCAAACTCACAGCCCAAACCCGGCTGCTCGCCTCCCTGACCCCCCACCCTGCAACCATCCTAGTCGCTGACCAAGAGCTGGGCCCTGCCCGGTTCCTCTCCTTGCCTCCTACCTACTTCTCGTCTGTCAGCAGATTCCACGGCCCCACCTGCAGACCCATCCCCAAACCACCCGCCTCTGGCATCTCCGCTGTCTGCTGGCCTCCCAGCAGCCCTCGGCTGCTGCCACCTGCATGTCCACGGTGCACCTGCAGCAAGCAGCCCAGGTGCAGGGAGAGGCAGCCCCAGGACAACCGACATAGCCGTGAGCCTTTTCACTCATTCCTCCCCCCCCCCAGCGCCCCCTGCTGGACGCAGTGTGGCCTTTCAGTTCTGGCTGAAGAACTTCACACAGTGGAGCATCTCCTGTCATTTTAGGGAAACAGAGGCTTGTTTCCTCACATCCCAACCCCCAACCCTGGTGACTCTGTGGGGGCAGCAAGGACAGCAGCAGCCACAGGGGCCCACGGAAGCCGAGACTGGGGAAGGGGCCCTTCCTCTCTGATGGCCCAGAGGGTGTGGTCCCCGGCAGGGTCACCGGCTGCAGCTGTGTCCTGCCACCACAGGCCCAGGCCTGGAGGGGTGCAGAAGAGCAGGGGAAGCAAAGCCCCAGTCCGATGGCCACGGCCCTGAGGAGGGGAGCGCCAGTGGCCCGGACAGCACTGAGAAGGAGTCAGAGATGGAAGAGCCCGTGAAAGCATCCGTCAGGTGGTTTCGGAAATCCCTGGTGACAGACACCGAGACTGGTGCCACCAGACAGTCCAGAAAGCGCCCCGCACGCGTGGGGCCAGCTGATGTCAGACACGGAGCAAAGCAAGTCAGTGCGGAAGGTCTCCTAACAGAGGGGCCCAAAGACTCGGAGATCTCTGCGGGACAAAAACCCGCGAGCAGAACCTCACACCTTATTTAAAAGAATCAGATCCAAATGTAAAATGTAAAACTAGGGAACTTTCAGAAAAAAGGAAGGGTGAGCTGGACCTCAACCAAACCCGAAGCCTGGGCTCAGCAGGCAGCGAAGAGAATGGAAAGCTAAAAGCCGGGAGGAGGTGCCTGCCCATCACGTGCCAGACAAAGGACTTGCCCTCAGAGCACAGGAGAGCTCTCAATCTCTAGTCCTTAAACACACAATTAACGGTCAATTTAACTAAAAAAAAAGTGGGCTGGGGTGCATCGCACTCTCCATGACGGCCCGGGTCACGATCTCAGGGTCGTGAGATCCAGTCCCACGTCAGCTCTGTGCTGGGTGTGGAGCCGCCTGCTTGGGATTCTTTCTCCCTCCCTCTCCGTCCCTCCCCCTCTCTAAAATAAATAAATAAAATCTTAAAAAAAAAAAAGATTCCCTCTTCCTTCTCCTGCTCATGCACTCTGTCTCTCCCTCTCTAAAAAAAAAATGAGCTTCACCAAAAGGACACGCAGATAGACGGTAAGTATGCACGCAATCGTTCCTCGGCATTAGCCGCCCGGGGAAGCACAAGTGAGAGCCACCACCAGCCACTGCCACACCCCTGGGAGAGGCCGCCGGTGCAGGGGCCAGCGGGCGTGGCAGACAGAACAAGCAGCCAAGGCCCATCAGCGCACTTGCAAGTGGACGCTAAGGCAGGGGTCGGCGCACTCTCTTGGGCAAGGTCAGAGGGTAAACATGCCTGGCTTGGCGACCACACAGTCCCTGCTGCAGCTGCTGAGCTCCCCCACTGTGCAAAGCACCCAGGACCATACATACATGAACGGGTGGCCATGTGCCAATAAAACTTTATTGACAAAAGCAGGTGGTGGTGGGGATTTGGACTGCAGGTATAGTGTGCCAAGGCCTGCTTAGGAAAAGGAAAATTGATGTTTACACAAACACCCAGACGCAAAGACGCACAGCGGCCCCGCTCGTGGCCACCCGCACTGGACACAACACGCACAGCAACTGGAAGAATCAACGAATCAACAGGCATTGTGCTGAGTGAAAGCCCCGCCTCGGTCACTTGCTCAGGACGCCCTCCGAGAGACTGAGGCTGCCAGGGCTGGGCTGCAGGAGGGGAGGCCACCAAGGAGCAGCAGGGATTTGGGGGTGATGAACTGTTCCGTACACAGACCGGGAATCTCTGCATGCACTAAATTCAGACTGTCACCAAAGCAACAAACAGTAACAAAAGCAGAGGCAAAGCCTCCACCGGGGTTCCAAGCCACCAGCCCCTGCCTCTGCTCCACGGCTTCTGTCCCCAGGTCCTGGGCCTCCCGCTGCCCTCTCCCGCCACTCATCGTACCAGCCTTCTTGTGCTCCCGGTCGGGCCAGGCCCACCGCACCCCAGGGCCTTTGCATACACTCTCCCTTTGCCGCAGCTCTCCCACAGTCACCTTCTCAGACAGGCCCTTCGTTCAGGATCAGATCCCCCCATCCCGTTCCTGCTCCCAACAGCACTTCCTCAGCCCTGCTCTGTACTCCCCTGGCCTCAGGCCCACGTCTCTACTCCAACAGAACAGATACACAACCTGCTGGCGGACAGGGCTTGCCCGGCAGCAGTGTAGACTCCAGGTAGGCCCTGACCTGTGTCTTGCTCTCTGCCACGCCTGCAGCCTGGCACATGGGAGGCACGCGGTGAGTTCTCGACAAACACATCTTCCTCCCCGCCCCAGGCCCACCTGTCCTCCCCTCCCCCAGGCCTCACCTGCCCCCCCCCCCCCGGCCCCCCCGTCCCCCCCCTCCCCCCCGGGCCCCCCCCCCCCCCCCCCAACCTGTCCTACCCTCCCCTGGGCTCCACCTGCCCCCCCCAAACCCCACTTGTCCTCCTCTCCCCCTGGGCCCACAGAGGAGGACTAGGCAAGAGCCCACATGCTCTGTGTTCAGGATCACCAAGGAGTGGGGGTCAGTACCATGCAAGGCATTTCACAAGTGCGAGTGTGCACTGACCCAGGGCGTGCGTGCGGCTTCCAGGGACGAGGAGTTGCACCTCCAACGCCATCGGCGTCATGTGAGCAGGACCCAGTACAGAGCAGCGCCCATGACCGGGCGCCCAGGGCCAACGGGAGACACCTGGTCACTGTCATGGTGAGCGCCCAGGCCAGTCGCCCAGATGCCATGGTCCGCACACAGACAGTCAGGCCCGCACACAGCCTGGGCCTGGATGCAGGGGTGCGGTGGCCCCTCCGCCCATCAGCCTTCCTTCTGGGCAGGACAGAGACCATAACAAAGACCAGGCGACAAGGCCGCGTGGGGCAGAGTTCCTGAAGGAACGAGCCAGGAGCCTGTGTAGCCTTGCTTATTTTATTTTTAATCTCAAGAAAAAATGAGTTAATATTATGGAAACAAAGTGGGGTTTTTTTGTTCTTTTTGTTTTTTTTAATGGAACTCCCAACACCCTGACAGAGACCAGGGAGAGCAAACAGAGACCAGGCAGACAGCCATCCACAGCAGGACGGCTCACGCCCCGGTGAGGACGCCATTCCCGTGGTCAGTGAGGAAGACTTCAGGCAGGCTCAGCGGCTGCTGGCAGAAGCTCCCTCGTCATGTACGAAGGCTCGCCAGAGAGGCAGGCAACGCTGGTTCTCCCAGACACGGGTCTACCTGGAAAACTACCTCCAAAGAGCCACACGTTTTTGAGAACCTGCCAAAGACGGATCAGGATGGGGCTACAGCAATATGTGGTATTTCAGCGCCCGGGGCACCCTGTTGATGACGAGCCTCCCGTCGTAACTCAGGGAGGCGAAGAGCCAGGGGTCAGCAGAGGACCAGTCCACGGCATACACGCTGTCCTCGTGCTCCTCGTAGGTCGCGATGACGCTGTCCTGTGGGGGCTCCTGGCTCCTGCAAGGCACCAGAGACACGCATGAGCCAGGCGGTGGGGCATACTGCATGGGGCCGGCGGCCGGGGCCTCGCTCCTCTCATCTGCGAGATGGGAAGACTGACAGCAGCCAGCCCTGGGCCGCACACACCCTCACACGGCCGTGAGGAGCGGAGTCCTGCAGCGGCGTAGGAGAAGCCACGCTACCACCAGGGTGACACCTTGTTTTCTCGGGCTGGGGACCAGCAGGTGCCTGCGAGTCTGCCAGGGGCCCCAAGGTTCAGGGGCAGTGACCGCAAACACCCATGAGGGCTGAGGAAAGGGTGACAAGAAGCAGAAAGGACCCTGGGGGCGGCCAGCGTGGCCCTGCCCTGCGCAGGGGTGTAGAGCTGGCCCGGGGCACGCAGGCCCCACTGGCTAGGCAGGAAGGGGCCCCTGGTCCTGGCTTCAGGCTTCACGGCGCGCTCCGCCAGGGCTCCCGTGTCACCTCCCTTCAAACCGGAGCGACCGCTCTCCTTCTCCAGGAACCCTGACCCGATGGCGCCAGCCGTGGGACACCACGGGAGCCAGGAGAGCACAGAACTTGCCTGTCGACTGGGACAGGACATCACGCGCCGTCCACTCTGAGCGGCCACACCCCAAGCGCGCCCCAAGGGCATGGGCTCCTCTGGCACTTTTCTTCCCATTCCTACACTCTGCGCTCCTAGACTCTCCGAGGATGCTCTTCTCCCCAACGAGACACCCGCCCTCTGGGTCCCACCCTGGCCTCCAGTGCTCTGGGTCCATCCACTTCCTGTGACGCGGACCAGCCATGCCCAACTGGGGCTTTGTTACCAACGCTGCATGAAAATCCCCTTGGGGATTCTGTTTTCCTGAGTTTGCTAAGTCACATGGACAGAGCACGGGAGCGGGACTGTGGGGACACCAATGTCGATGTTGCTGCATCAGCCGGGCTTCCCACCCCGTGAGCCACATGGGCACCAGCTGTGCCCCCGCGAGGCTGCGTGCAGAGAGGCCGGGGAGGAGCGCCAAAGCCCACGGCACCACGGTCGGGAGGTCACTGCACCAAAACCACCAGGACCGTGTTTCCAAACTGTGCATCCTCGTGCTTGAACAGAAAACAGACAGCTGTGGAAAAGCCCCACTACTGAGATCTGTTCTCAAAAGTGAGGTTCGGCCAAGCTCAGGCATGTGCAGGGAGAATTCGGACAACAGGACAGTAAAGAACCTCAAGCAGAAGGACAAGCCCTGGCTGCACCGTCGGGCTCGACCGATCACTCAACTGGGGCTTATTCCAGACTGCCCTCCCTGGGATCCAGCAGCCGTGAGCCTCGCATGCAGCTCCCCCACACGAGAAAAAGTGTACTCGAAACACAAGAAATGTCCCCTTTTAGAGTCCACGTCACTGACAGAGAACACAGGCTCTCCCGACTTCTCTCTCCCGCCCACAGAGCTGCAGGTGCGCTCTGCTCGCAGCCGGGGGCTCCGATGCGAGCCCCAGACCGGGGCGCCCCTGCTCTGCACCAACCAGGAGTGGGACCCGCACAAGTCCCGGGCCCCCAAGAACCCCACTGTTCTTGGGGGCATGAGCCCTGGTTTGAAGAGCTAGCCCCTGAACAGATGCAGTTAGGATTGGCGAATTCGCAACCAAGAGGCACGACTGCTGAGACGCCCCCAAGGTTTCCCACGTTCCCTACGGAACCTCGGGGCAAGAGGGCCGGGGAACACCCGGGATTGGGGCTGACGGTGCCGGCCTGGAGTCTGCACCCCGCCACAGTGAGGGCCACTGGCCAACGACTGGACCACACATCTCAGACCCAAGCCTGAGAAGAGGACACCGATGACAATCTGTCGCCCACAGGGGCTAGCAAGTTCTCATGACTACCCGAGCAAACGTTTAAAGACTAGTGACAGTCTTTAAAGTCCCCCGTATGGTGCTCAGCAAGAAAGCGGACAGACATGAGCCAGTCCACGTTTCAGAACCCACACAAGATGGCGTGAGCTGACCTAACCCGACCCCCAGGCCCACGTGGCGGGTACCAATGTCCTGCAGAACCGTGAGCCCGGGGCCGGCAGTGGTGGAGGCCGCCCCAACCACACACGCGGACGCTCCTGACAGGAGCCGCCTCGACTGCGGTGGGGGGGGTGGGTCTGGGAGAAGGGAGCCCCCACACCACCGAGAGCGTGCGCCCTTACTTCTCCTCTGGACGGCGCTCCTCCTGGTCACTCAGGTCATCGTCGTCCACCAGGTGGCCGAAGGGCTCGGAGGAGATGGACACCATGTTGGACAGGATCACCCTGCTGTCGCTGCTGCCCGTGAGGACAAGCTGGTCGTGAGAGTGGTTGTAGCGGATGCTCCACACCCTGGGAGGCAAGCAGGCAGTTCTAGCTCTACTCGGACCTTCCTGGATGGGGTAAGAGCGGGGTCGCCGGGCCGTGGATCGCAGACCGCACGGTCTGACATGAGAAGTTCCCAGAAGAGGACCGGGCTTACTGCGTGTCTCTCTACAACCTTCTCCTAAGTCCTGGCCAGCCGAGATGAGGCCAAATGGAAGCACAAACCTCGGAGGGAAAGGAGGCCTTGCGGCTCACCCTGCCAGCCAGGCTTCCGGAATCTGGCAAAACTGTACTCTAGCATGCCAGGTTTTTAAATGTCCTGATTGCAATCTCTACCTCCAAAACCAATAATACATTATATGTTAATTAACTCAATTTAAATTTTTAAAGAAAGAAAAAAGAAATGTCCTGACTGCAGAAACATGACTTCTAGTAAGTAATTCAAAGAACTTAGGAACACAGACCAGAAAAGGTCAACTCTCCTGGAATGTGCCCACCCTGGCCTAAACAACGACTCCTGGCAGTAGTTTCTAGACGTTTCTTCCACATACACACACAAGCAGCAAAAACACACACACAAGTGCACATATGTAAACACGAAGAGGTGCACGCCCATGTGCAAACATGCACACCCTCACAAGCACACGTGCAAACAAGCAATCACACACACAAGCGCGCACTTACACATCCAAATACACACACATGCCTCACTGGAATAGAAGTTAGCTTATACCAGGCACACTAGTCTGGAATGGATCTCTCACCTACTTCAGCACTAAATACCTGGCAGGCAGTAACCACTAAACCCAACTGCTCTTGGGTACTGTCCACCCCCCACACAGAGCTAGTCTCCTCCTCACCCACAGCACCGTCCCCACTTCACGGCATCACAGACAGACCTAACCCATCCTTACTGATAGGCATTAGGGCAGTTTCCCGCTCCCCAACACGGCAAACAATGCCGCGTGAACATCTGTGCCCACTGTTTTTGCATATATGAACCGGCACTATTTCAGGAGAACACAGAATGCAATGTTTTTCTTCTTTTCCTATGTTTATAAATCACAAACATTCGGATTTGGAATTAGTGTTTCTTTAGGAAAAATAAAGCCGGGTTGATTGAATGATTCACAGCAGCACAAACTAAGCTGGTTTGTGCCTTTCCAAATGGGAAAGGAATTAGCAAAATAAATTACAAACCCCCCTCCCCTGACCCAGCATGCAGAGAAGCCAGTACCAGTGGGAGTGTTCCTCCAGGGTCTTCACGGGCTCGGTGACATTTCGGGTGTCCCAGAACTTCACCTTGCAGTCGTCCCCACAGCTGGCTAGGTAGTACTGCTTGTTGGGGTTGAAGTCCAGGTCCCGCACCAGCTGCCCGTGGGCATTCTCTATGCAGTATATCTGGCTGGGGAGAAAGCGAGGGGAGCACACGGGACAGGAAGCGGGTCATGACGACTCCATGCTGCAGACTGGCCCCGTCTCCTATTCCCCATCAAGTGCCGGCATTGGGGGACCACTCGACCCGCCACGGCCATGCAAGCTGGGGCTCCCCCGTGCGATGGGACAGCTCAGGTGCCAGGGGGCCTGGTGATTCCCCCCTCAGTGCCTCTCCCAGGGGGGCCCAGGCCGAGGCTTCTCTGGCAGCACGTCTGTGATCCCGCAGCTGTGGAGGCGATGCTGGCTCCTAACTGTCCCAAACGTGACCTGGCCCCTCGAGAAGAGAGCAAGTCAGCAGGAGTGTGACAGCACGAGGAGCGGGGACAGAGGCAGGAGAGCTGACCCAGCTCCAGAAGGACACGGAGAGAGAAAAGCAAACGGTCAGCAGCAGGCTGCGAGGACAATGCTGGTGGAGTCGGAAGACACAGACGGAGGGAGGGAAGAGAAAACTAGAAAAGCAATACAAACCATGAAGGGGACGGTGTGTGTCATGGCTGGGCTGTCCTGCATCCGTTCTCAGCCCCTCGCAGTGCCAACACATCTCCACCATGGCCCAGTGCAATGCGGAGACACAGGGCAGTTTTACGATCAGTCACTCAGCTGTTTAGGGTGTGTGGGCTCATACGCACACGTGCACACACACACACGGAAGCACACATCTGCACACACACGTGCACACGAGGCACACGTACACACAGACATATATGCGCGCACAGCCCTGGCTGAACCCTTGACCTCCACTGCTCCAGGCAGCTCCTCAAAGGGTGTGACATGAGAACGTTCGGTCAATCACGTCCTTCTAATGTCAGAAACCCAAACAGAGGGGCAGGTCATCCAGTGAGGCTGGACAACGGCTGCACCCAGTCAGGGGGGCAAGGCCACTGCTGCTCTGTGCATTTCCTCCCGGGGCGTGACTCAGCCTCCCCTACAAGCACTCCCTCTCCCCAGGCTTCCCGGCCGCCTATAATCACCCTACGCGTCTGACAACCATGCCGAGTGCACATCCCTCCACCCTCGAGGTGAGTAAACTCACTCCCTTCCATCATCTCCCACGCTGGACTTCCTGACCCTAAACCACTTTATATCTTGAAATGGTTTTTATATCCTGCACTTTTCCAATATCCTTATCTTTTCCTAAAAGAAGACACCCCAAACCGGAAGGAAGACCTTCCAAGTGAAACAGGCAACTGTACAAAACTAAAGCCCTGGCAGGTCATGGGGCGCTGGGCGGATAGTCACACACGCCACGGGCACCAGCCAAGGGTGTTCTCCATGCCCTGGGGGCAGTGATTTCAACACAAAAGCACAACACGTTCCAGAAGCAGCATTAAAAGCACCCTGGCTAAATAAAAACCAAGCCGTTTGCAAAAGGAGAAATAACAGTCAGCAAGGAATCATCCGGGGGACAGAACCGGGCAAAGGAAGGTGCCGCCACCCAGAGCCACGTCTGCTGTCTTTGTGTGGGGGCTGTAACGTCCTGTCTTGAGATGCTGAAACTCCTCACATCCTTTACAGAACAATGCAAACACAGGGAAAGATGGCCCCAGGACTCGCAGAAATGGCTCTCCGGCGGCACGTTCCTCGGGCAGCAAAACCACACAGCCCTCGTGCAGACACACACACCCTGAGGAAGTGCGACTGATTATTAGCCGCTGAGTTTTCAGAGGGGCCGCAGACCTAAATTTAAAGTTGTGCCCCCCCTTGAAGGCAGCAGACGTTACTTGGTGACGTCCGTCTCTGCAGCTCGGTGATAAATTACGGCGTGCTGAGGGGTAAACTGTATCTTAAGAGCAATTGCACGGCTCCCGTTGCCACAGCAACAGATGTGCTCACCATCACTCCTTTGCCTATCAAACCACACCTGGAGCAGAAAAATCGCTCTTATTTGTTCCATTAGAAGTGCTGGCTGCTGAGCATAATGACTTACAGGACAAACCATGCTTCCCCGAGAGGGGCGGATCTTAAAGGGCCAGAAACTGTCACAGGCAAGTCCACAAACTTCACGTGGGGCTGCACCTGCCCACCTGTGCTCGCCAATCCCAGCGACCGAGCGTCCGGCGGTCCCCCTCTCCTGGGTGAGGTGCTTCGAAACCCACTCCTGATTTTCACTACGAACGGCCAGCACTCACTCAAGGGACAGCCACACGGAAGAGTAAACAAGCCAGTGAGGAATGCCGTCCCCCTGCCACGGGGCCGCGAGCTCAAGCCGGGGCAGAGAAACAAAACGAGATGCATGCCTTCCTGCGGAAAAACGAGGCCAAGATAGACAAGCCAGGTGCCCCAGGTACCTCTGACTCGGAACTGCCCCCAAGCGGATGGAGAGGGGTGCGTCCGCGGGGTCACGCCATCACTGACCTCATGCTCCGCGTGTCCCACCCTCGGATGGTCGTGTCGTTCGCAGTGGCCACCTGGGTGCCGGTGTGGTGAGGACTCCACCGTCCCGAGGTGAACTTCAGCTGCCCCTTCCCTTCCAGGGATGCCGAACTGGCCAGCTGCGAATTTGACGGTGTTTTAAGGGAAGAAGAAAAAAACAGTAATGTGAACCTTTTTCTGAAAACTTAAGAGGACATCCTGTATTCACAGGATATTATTGAAAATAATTACTGAAAATAATTTAAAAACTCTTTGTTTCCTTCCCTTAAAAGGCAAAACTGTTTGAACCTTACTTGGAAAAAAACTACAAAACTGAGCACGGCAAAAAATAGAAAGCATATTAATAGGCCCTGTATGAAACAGGACTTGCTAGGCTGTGCCTGGATCATCGGCTCAAACCTGAGGGCAGCACCACCCAACACCTCAAACACCTGGCTTTGCCCAAAGGCACACATGGGCCAGGGGGGTACACGTGCCCAGACAGATGCTGGTCTCAGGACCCAGCCTCCCAATCACAGGCCTCCAGCTCCTTTCCCCAGAGGTTTGGCCAAGACCTCGTGAGACCCACTGGAGCTGTCCCTGGGCCAGCACTTCCACGTCCTGAGAGATGAGGGGCTCCCAGCTGTTGAGTGGGGAAAAGAGCTTCCTGCCACACGTGTCCCTGCCCACACGCCCACTGGACCACGTGGCACTTGATGCACAAAGACGTATCACACTGGCCACATCGTTCTTCTGATCTGGGGTTGACTCTGCCTGCATGGTGACTGCTAAAGGCAGGGAGAGCTCTGTGCCATCCATCCCCTGGGGGCATCACCTCATTCACGTTACCTTGAACACCAGCCTCATTCTTCGAAGGAGCCCTGGGCGGGGCCTGAGGGAGGTTTGAGGGAGTCACAGGGAGCAGTGAGCATCCCCTGTGACTGCCCTGGGTTCTGCGGCCATCTCAGTGCTGTATCGGGGCCCCTGCAGCAGGGGTCAGGGTGAGCCCCCAGACTCAAAACAGACAGGTCTGGGGTGGCCCTATAGAGTCTGTCGGCAGTGCAAGGGGATTCAAGGAGAAACTTGGGGGAGAGCACCCGTTTCTTCCCCGGTGAGACTGGCCCAGCTAAGGAACGTGATGGAGGGACACCTCTGTAAGATGGCCTTCTCCAAGCGACCCCCTCATTCTAGGAAGCACTGCAGCGATGGCCGCCCACCCGGAACGCACTCCCCTGCCCCACACAGGAGGCACTTCCCCCTTCTCTCAAGGTTCCCTGGCTCGACTTGTCCCAGAAAATCTTTCTCCAAAAAAACCCCATTTTCCTGCCTTACTGACGTGGCCTATATCATGCAGGAAGGCCGTGGCGTGCCGAGGATGCGGAAAGTCAGAAATGGAAGGCACAGCAGCCGGGGACAGAGGCAGAGGCGAGACACACAACAGGACGGGAGAACAGAGGGCCTTCCCAGGCTGAGCTCAGCAGGGTCAAGCATGAAAGCCGCCGGTGCCCGTGAACGCCAGGCCGACACGGTTGCCGTGAGATCTTGGCGGGCCACAGAGAGCCACCGTGGGCAGCAGCATGGGACAGACTGGAGGACAGGGCCTGAGGCCAGTCCTGTAGTGGTGAGAAGAGCTGAGGTCAGGCAAGTGGTCATGGGGCAGAGTGGCCGGGGGAACAGAGAAGGGGGCTGCTGGTGAGCCAGGACCCCACAGGCTCTCAGGGCGATGTCAGGAACCATGTGCACTGGGGACTCCGACAACAGGGCCCCCCACACCTCACTCCCACACCTGTCCACACCCACTCGGAGCTTCTCTGGCACCCTCCAGACCAGCGTCCTCACGGCCCCCAGGCAGGGGCAGGGGCACCCAGAGCACCAGGGCCTGATGCCCCACAAACAGACACCCACAGAAGACCAAGCTGACCCTGAGACTCATCACGAAATTCCCAGGGAGGGATGTGGCCTGACTCAGCCTGTCAAGATCCAGCAGGACCAGTTGGCAGCAGCCAACTGGGTGGGGTAACAAGAACACGCAGACTGCGCAGTAACCGTGCTGGGAGCGACGCTGTGCTGATGAAGGATGAGGCTCTGCCCTCTCTTCCTCCCCACCTGTCTCAGCAACCCGGGCACTGGGGCCCGTGGAGAGCGTGAGGCATGAGGGTCTGTGGTAGGTGGTCCCACACGGAGCCCACAGGGGACCCACCACGCCAGAGCCACCACCACCAAGCCACGGAGGAAACAGAACTGCCGGCAGGTAATTCATGACAGGGACCCAGACCCTGAGCCACACAAGGGCGGCGAGCAAGCGCATCGGGCAGGAGGTGAAGACAAACTGTCCCAAGCGCAGCGACCAGCGTACTTTCCAGAGGAGCAACATGACCTCAGATGCTAAAAACAGCTATAAAATGTATGTTAGAGACGTGCGGTGAGCTCATGCTTGGCCCTGACTGTTCTAACTCGTTTTAACCTCCACATACACAGTATCAGCTAAGAAATGTTTTCTGGGTGTCAGACAGGAAAAGCAGGTGGAGGAGGCAGAGCCCGTGGAAGGTCAGCCCAGTGGCACGAGGGCAGGAGGTAGGACAGCCCGTGGCGGGCAGGCAGCACCCCAGTCCTCAGGCCTACAGGACCCCTCCCCTGGGTGTCGGCCATCAAACAGCAGCACCCTCTGTGCTGCGGGCTGTCCTGCGATTACACTATCTGAGGTTCTCCCATCTCACTGGCTTCGGTGAAGCTGGCTGCCACGCTCAGAGGCCCACGTGCAGGGAAGCGAGGAGCCCAGGCCCTCGGGCCAACCATGTCCTGCCACAACCTCGTCCGGAGCTTGGGGCAACCCCCCTCCCCGGGCGAGTCCTCGGATGAGACCCAGCTGCCTACGCCTGCACCACAGTCACATGAGAGACCTGCAGGGCTCCAGGCTTCCAGGTCCCTGACGTCCTCACAGACACCGCCCTGACATGTGGGGGCCACGGGAAGCAGCCACCTTTGTGGTCCCCTGTCAGAGAGAGACGGATAAGAGACCCAAGTGCCAACCAGGGGAGAGGGGAGACCACGAGTGAATCCCAGCAGCTCCACGATGGGCCAGTCGAGCCCCCTGACTTCACAGCCAGGAAATCTAAGACCCAGAGAGGGTGGGCGACTCACCCTGGGTCACACAGCCGGTGGGGCAGGAACAGGACCTGCCTCCTGCTTCAACGCCTGGGCTCACTCTGGGGCATGATCTGCCCAGGCAATGCAGACTCCATGCCCCAGCCCCCTTAATGACACCCCGAAGGAGACCTCGCCATCAGCGTCAGGACACTGCTCAGGGCAGCCAGCACGGTGTATGCTCTACTGTTAACCAGTCGTGTGTCTTGGCTCCCTGGCAGCATGGAGACAGAGCTCAGCAAGAACTCCAGAGTGCTCGGCACACAGTGATCTGGCTTCAACGTTAAAGAGAACCAGTCAGTGCTTCCCACCCCAGAAGGAACGATTAAAGCCACCCCACGAACTTCTCTTCAGAGATGTCACCAACACCCGGACACAGACAAAGGAACACAACTCTAATGAACAAATGCGGCCTCGCACTGTGGTGAGCAGTGCACGTGGCCATAAGGTTTCCAAAGAAGAAAGCGGCACTCCCTGCAGCCAAGGCCCGGAGCTGATGAGGTGCCGGACTTGCCCGAAGATAACGGAGGAGCGGCTGAGAAATCTAAGTGCCGCTTCTCACCTCCTCGGAAGGAGAGCGGCGAGGTGAAGCCATGGCAGGTCGTGGCTTTCAGAGCGTAAGAGATACAAAGCATCCCGTACAAGCAAGTCCCGCCGATGTGCTCGAGCTCCCAGACTGCCGGGCAGGGGCCGCGTGCTTCCACGGCAGCCGTGACCACTGCCCGAGCCCCTCTGCTCCCGGCCAGGCTCTGCACAGCCACGGGATCTGCCGCAAGCCCCTTCCCACCCCCAGGAATGTGGGAATGTCCTTTGCCTCTCTCACGCTGGAAACTGCAGCCCCAGCTTTGAACACGAACCCCCTGAGCTGGAGCCTCAGCTCTGCTGCCAAGTGACCAGACACGTGACCTCGTCCCTTTGAGCCTGGCTTCTCTCCTGTAACTCTCTCAGGAGATGGAGCTATTCAAGAACCCACCCCGCAGGGCCGCGAAAATTAAGTGCCACCTGAAGAGCACGGACAACACCCAGAGCTCTGGCCTGTCTTCAGGCGTGAATGGAAGGCCCGGGGCTGCTGCTGTCTCCCGGGGCTCAGGGCGAGGCATCAGAAATGACGGAGCTGTGGGGGAGCAGGCTCAGCGGGAGAGCCCCAGCCCACCGCTGTCCTCAGGGTGTGGAAGGAAAAGGGGAGGAAGAGCAAACTGACGGGGAATGGGGACGTGGCCGGCACACACCTGCCGAGGTGTGTGTGGCCAGGGGTCTGCAGAAGGCAGAGGTGGGTCCTGCCACCCCCCCTGTCCCAAGCTGTCCCAGGTCACAGGGGTGGGTGTCCCCGGCCCCTGAGTGTGGCTGCAGACCCCGGTGGGCCTAGCGGCTCCCACACCCCACCAGGGACTATTCCCCGGCCTCCTGGAAGCCAGAGCCTTCCTGTCTTCAGAAAATGCTCACAGGGCAGTAGGTGCCAGCACTGGTGAGGGAATTTGAGGTCGTTTTAAATTTATTTTTCGCTTATCTCAAACAGACTATTTGTAGGAAGAACAGAACTAAAAGGGCTTTTCCCCCTTGGCTGCACCAAAACCTAAGCTCTCTTTGCAGAGGAGAAGGTGTATCCTGCACCCACAACCGTGGGCTTGACCTCGGCTCCACACGCGGAACAGGAAAGGTCGTGAGTGCGGATTTAAATTTTCTCACCAAGATGGACGAGAATATAGCAGAGAGTTTTGTCACGCCAACTAGACGCTGGTGATCCGTTGGAGGGAGAGATCTAATTACAGTTGATTAGCGAGGGAGACGTCTTTTATGAAGAATAACAAAGGCTTAAAAACCTGGAAGCACTGTCGTGATGACATGTGTCTTCCTGCGTCGAGCGTGACCCTTACCTGCCGGCTCTGAGGGATGATTTAATTAGGAAGTGCACAGAGGCTGCTCTTCGGTACCTCCGTTTCCCTCCTCGGTACCTCTGGCCTTTGCACCAGGGTCCTGTTGACCTGACCCTCACTCCTAATCCCCTTTCAGACTGTGTGTCCCCACCACTCTCTCCATGCACCCATCCCTCCCTCCCTCCGTCAGTCCACCCTTCCACTCCTGTCTTCCTCCCTCCGCCCACCCACCCAGCCATCTGTCCATCTGGCTCGTGCGGACCGCTTGCCACGCACCAGGCACTGTGGGGCAGGCCGCCCCCACGGGAGGTCCACTGTGACACTGCCCTACTTTATAGATGTGGAAACCGGTCCCGACTTTCCAGACGAGGACACAGAGGCTTGGACAGGCCACGACGCTTGCCCAAGGTCACCTGGGAGTGAGTGGCAGAAGCGGGACCTGGTGTTGCAGCTCGGAAGGCTGCCTGGGCTCCAGCCACAGCACCACGGCCTTCAGCGTCTCCCTCCCGTGCCTTGCGCCCGCCGCTGCCCCCTCACCACAGCCGCTGGCCCACACCTGTCCCAGGCTGTCACGGCAACGCCTGCAAACTGGAACTGACTCATCTCTACGCTGTGGACCCTCCCTCTGGGAGGCGAAGCCCAGGAAGGCCGAGGCTGTGTCCCCGCAGAGTCCGGGCCCACTGAGGGGCACGCGTCTGCTCCCCACAGCAGCACCTGTGTTCCCTTCAACACACTTGGTTTGTCAGACGTAGCATTCACTCTATCATCCACTCTTACTAGAAAGGAGTCTTTTGAGAGCGTGGGAAGAAGCGCTTGCCAGACACCAATGCCCAGCCCGATTTGTATTTGATGCCTTTTTCCAAGAGCTGATGGAAGACTAAAGAATCCTAGTTGTCTCCGATATTTATAAAATCAAAAGCTATGTGCGGCTATTACGCAACATTAAGATACGCGACTTAGGAAACTCCGCACTCCGTGTTTTCTTGAAGATGGCGGCTTTTTGACGACCATCCTAACGCACCAACTCAGGCGGCTGTGGTCTGCAACGCGTGGTTGACGTCGGCGATGCAGACAGCACTCAGATATTCTGCAATGCCTTCGTATGCGGCTCACCAGAAAGCCAGCTTTCAGAGTTTTACCCTGTTTTCCGTGGACCAGCTTCACGACGCTTGGAGTTTGCTCCAAATAAATGTTGACTGTTCCAACGCTCACGTC
Source organism: Mirounga leonina (assembly GCF_011800145.1). Lineage (NCBI taxonomy): Eukaryota > Metazoa > Chordata > Mammalia > Carnivora > Phocidae > Mirounga > Mirounga leonina. The sequence continues at coordinate 1,828,587 of NW_023270277.1, forward strand.
CACCCTCACAGACCAAATGTGACCGTGGCCGCCGAAGACGGGCGAGCGCCGAGCCTCAGGCCAGCAAGGCACAGCGCACGCGTGCCGGGGCCGCGACAAGCTCTCCACGGGGCGGAGGAGCAGGGTCGGAGTGCAGTCCCGAATCTGTCCCTCAAACCATGCCACCTCTCGGACATCCCCTGGCTCGCTGGGCCTTACTTTTTCTCAACTGTCAAGCGAGGGAGTCGAATTCTGTGACCCCGAGGTCTGTGTCTTCGCGTGATTGCTTCAAAATCACTGTCTTTCTTACGCGGCCTGCCGTAAAGGCAGTGGGGGCAAAGATTTGTCCACACACCATATGAGCCGTGTTACAACTGCGAAGGCACACCGGGGGTGTCTGGGGACCTCGCGGGCCTCCTGCCACGTCCTCAGCGCTGGCCGTCCGCACTTGCCAAGTGACCACATGCACCAGGCATCTGGGGGTTCGCCTTCCTCTGTCCTCACGCAGGGAAAAGGTCGCTAGGGCAGCAGAGACCTTGGACATCAGTCGAGGTGAGGGAGGACAACCCCCATCCGGCGGGCCCGTCGAGGGCAGCAAGCGTCCCCTCTGGCGGGGATGCTGACCATGGGGAGGCTGTGTGCGTGTGAGGCTGGGGGAAGCCTCTGTTCCCTTCTTCCAACTTTGTTGTGAACCAGGTAAAACCACTCTAAAAAGTGAAGTCTATTAAAAAAAAAGATGAAAACCTTTCCTCTGCAAGAGGCTCCGCTGAAAAGATGGGACAGAGAGCAGGGGCCACAGTGCGGGAAGGCCCCCCACGTGGCACAGAGCAGCCACGTCCACCCACGCCCGTCTGCCCCGGGGGCTGGACACGAGGTCCCTGCGTGGGCCACGTCCCCAGAGGGCAGATTCCGGGGAGCCCCCTGCAACACTCCCGCCAGCACCGACTGGGCTCCCCTTCCCCTCAGGGCCACACCTGGAGAACAGCGGGCCGGGCGTGAGGCGCGGTCATGGTGTGGCAGGCGACAGACAGGCTCCCAGGAGGAAGGGGCACGTGGGGGCCCAGCCCGCTTGTCCTACAGGCAGCCCCACTTCCGCCCAGCCCTCTGCCCCCATGAACAAATGCATGTTTTATATTTCCAGGCACAGCAGACGTGGCCCAAGCCGCTCTGAATGATTTTCCTGTCACCACTAGCTTCCCCTCCGCACTGATGTGCAGTCGGTTCCTGCTGTAGGTTTTAAGCCTCACATTAGAACATTCCTGCAAGAACACTATGTCCTTGAAGCCCATCCTCTTCCTTCTGAGAGGCGTTCCTGAATGTCACTGCCTTCAGGCCCTGTACCGCCGGGCAGGGGACACCCCAGGTTCATCCTTGAGAAGCCCCCAGGCTGACGCACGGCCAGAAGGAAGAGGACAGCCAACTCTCAAGGCACCCGTCTTCCTTTTGCTCTGCTGCTCTCTGCACCTGGAAAGCTATTTCTTTCCACAGCTACTGAGAGCTGCTAGGCCCCAGAGATGGATGAGCACACTCCAAAACAGGGAGGCTTCCCCTCTGCCTTCATCAGGGCCGGGACCCCGAGCAACCTCCCCCTGCAGACCGCCCCTGGGCTCTGCTAATGATTATAAATGGCAAAGAACCTCCGATTTAATTGCAAAAGGTAATGATGCAGTGAGCATAAGATTAGATTCACCACAGAAGGCAATATCCTCCAACAATAAAAAAAAAAAAAAAACGGAGGTGCTGGGTGTGAAGATGGCCGGAATCGATAGGAAGGTTTCGGTATTAAATACCACGGCAGAGGGTCGCAAAGTGGTATTGACAGAAGTGCTGACGGCAGATAAAAACGAAGGAGAAAAAACTAAATTGGTCTCTGCAGAAAATAAGTTACAGATTAATCACCCTACCATAAAATCATTCTGAGATGGCTGAGGGTCTGGAGAGGCGCCCCCGTCTGCTTCCAGGACGGGCTGTGGGATGCGCGCACATGCACAGAGGGCTCACCTCCTCCTGGCCTCTCTGGCCAGGCAGGGCGTGGCACGGCCCAGGGCTCCGGGGCCCACAGCTCCCCCAGCATCTCCGTGACCTGCACTACATTAGGAAGACTCTGCCCTTCCATGTCTGGTCTTTGGCCACACGGGAGCACCCTCGAGAGGGAGGGACAGGAGGGGGCTTGCCGCTGACCCAGACTCCGACTCTGCGGCCGGCCCCTGGGAGGGCATGCACCATCTCCCCCCAGACCTGTAGCCCACAGGGAGCAGCCCCAGGCACTGGGTTACCCTCAAGTTTCCTGTTCCGCTCTAAAATCTGGGTGAAATTTGCATTCTACTCTACGATATAGAAATATGTCCTTTTCAAAATTAAAACAGTGATTTTTTTCCCCTTAAATATTACTTAGACATTACAAAGACAGACCAGCTCTTAATTTCACATTGAAGGCTACGAGACTCCCTTCTGACCATGCAGAATTTTAAAACTTAAACACGGCACTTTATATTCTAAAGAGTCTGACTTCGACTCCATGTACTGATGATAATCAATCACTATTTACACCATCTCTACCGCCTACCCAAGAACGGATTTATTAATACCATAACGTACCATGAGGGAAAAGGGCTGAAGACACGTCATGGGAACAAAGAAGCATAAGAAGAGCCACCACTACAGAAATCTGTCCCACAGACACCGTAAGCTCTGTCAAGTCTCTAGATTTTTCTCTCTAAAGCTGTTACTTTGATGTAAACAAATGCGATGAAATCATGAACACAATATAAAAGTCACATCTTAGGGGTGCCTGGGTGGCTCAGTCGTTAAGCGTCTGCCTTCGGCTCAGGTCATGGTCCCGGGGTCCTGGGATCGAGCCCCACATCGGGCTCCCTGCTCTGCGGGAAGCCTGCTTCTCCCTCTCCCAGTCCCCCTGCTGTGTTCCCTCTCTCGCTGTGTCTCTGTCAAATAGATAAATAAAATCTTTAAAAAAATAAAAATAAAGTAAAAAAATAAAAGTCACATTTTAAAAGTGGAAATTTTAAGGAATCAAACATGAAATATACTAATCAGTAAAATATTTACTCCAGAAGGACAAAGTATTTGAGGCAATGACTATTTGAAAGCAAAACTGGTTCCCAAGAAAGTCAGTGCTGAACACTAAACAGTGTGAAGATGCGCAGCCCCACAGGAGCTGTGAGGACCCAGCCTCTGCCGTCCTCAGAAACGGAACCCCGAGGGTGACATGCGGGTGGCCGTGGCTCAGGCAGCGAGGTGCTCTGTGCCGCCCAGCGGGCCCACGATCACACGCACAGGGTCTGAGGACTGTGACCGCAGAAAGGCGCACACATTCGAGTGAGGGGAAGGTCAGCTGACAGGACACCGTGGGGGGCGGTCACGGGCCACGGGGGGGTTACAGGCCACTGGGGGTCATAGGCTGAGGGGGAGAGGGGTCACGGGCCACTGTCATTTTTACAACTCACACAGAAACTCGAAAGAAGCTCATCAGCACCATGAAATTATTATTTTATGACTGCTCGTACCTAAAAGGCGGTTTTAACCAGACTTTGAAAAATCTGTTCATTGGAAAGACAATATACTTGAGACAAGAGAATATATGTCGGGATATCCCACAGCCTCCTTTGGACAAATTACGGCCAAACGGTGGGGTTTTGTCAACCTTCAGTTCTGTGTGCTGTCTGCATGGCCCAGAGGCCTGAACCCCAGGCAGCTTTCACCTGAAGAGCCAGTCATGCAATTCTCCGACTGATGATTCTGCCCGTTCATTAAGTATTTCATAATTAATGTCAAAATTCTAAGCGTATACAAACCAAGAAGTATATTCTGAATTCAGCCAAAAGGTCCAATTAAAAAACACAAAAAATGAAAACTGTAAGCATGTCACTCACCACGGCCCGGCCGGAGCTCTCCTGCAGGTCCCACAGCAGGATGTGGTTGTCCGCCAGCGAGATGACCTTCTTCCCGTCCCCCGTGGGCTCCCACATGACACTGCGAGGAACAGGAGGACCCCCATGAGTGGGGACGCGGAAGTCCCCGATGTCCCTGAGTCTGAGGCTATTGTGTGCATCCCCCACAGGCAGCGAGGCTCGCCCTAGCACACGGCGATGGCCGGCAGCGGGCACACGTGTGGCGCTGCGTCCTCTCCCGCCCAACGTCCATGTCCTCCTGGCTCAGCTGAGGGCAGGCAGCTGGGAGGTTAGCAGGCCGGGCCGTCGGGGCGCTCAGGGCTACAGGAGGTGGGGAGGGCGGCCTGCGACGGGCCCGGCCCAATCGTGCTCCCTCCCTGTCCCTCGCTGCCCCTCTGGGGTCGCTTTCTCTCCCGCCACGTGAGCACATGGTGGGAAGGCAGCCGTCTGTAAGCCAGGAAGAGGGCTCTGGCCAGAACGCCACCGTGCTGACCCCCGACCTCCAGCCCCCAGAACCAGGACCAGTAAGGTCTGTTGTTTCAGACCCCAGCCAGTGGTGCTCTCTGGCGGCCGCCCGAGCCGACCCGTCTTCCTGGGGACTGAGGAGCAGACAGCTGACCAACTGCGCCGAGCGAACAGGACACGGCCTGCTGGGGGCCGGGTCTCAAGGAGGCCCAGCACGGACACTGCCACTTGGGCAGAATGCCCACATCTCTTGTAGCCCAAGGACTGATGGCAATGGGTGGGCGTCTGTGTCTGCCCTGCCTGTGACATCAGGTCACTTCGTCGTGGGTCAACCGATCTGAAGCCCAGTTTCCTGTGACCTGCAGCCAAAGCCACCACATCTGATTCAACGCCTATCTCGTAACTAGTGGCAGACCACAAATCTTATCAGCTGTGTGGGAAGGCCACAGAGAGGAGGAGCTTTCAGTTTGTCTTCGCTGATGAATTCCCAACGTGCTGTAAGGAGGAGAGTCTCTCTCACGTCCTGTAACGGGAGGGAGTGCACACATCAGCCAAGACCCTGCGGCTGGTCCCCCCGACAACACCGGCGCTGACTGACGGCGTCCGCCCTCACACCGCCTTCCCAAGACCGTCACTGGCGCTGCTAGGACGTGTAATCACAACACTGATGCCCTCCAAAACCACAGCTTCCTTCTCCTTCGGAGCTTAGCAGACACACACAGGTTCAGGCACCATGAGAGGTGCGGCGCGCCTCCATCACACGGAGCTTAGCACACCTTTTCTGAAGAATGCACAAGCTCCAGTATATAAAACTGAAACCCAGTAGCTGGAAGAGACGGCAAGAAACCCGGTTCTGAAACCTGCTGCCCCTGTTTTGTTGAGATACCGGCTAACCCTAACTTCGAACACAGCTCTTTAACAGCAAGATGATCAAACTTCTGGTGGCCGTTTCCACGGGTAAACTATGCAGAGTTCACACAACGGACAGTGAGGCCAAGAGGAAATGCAAACCAGGAAGGGAGAAGGGCAGCTCACAGGCCTGTCCTGGGGCAGAACGACGCACTGACCTGTGCTCGACCTTCCCCGGCTTAGCTCGGCGGCTGTAACAAATCACCACAGACCGAGCTGCCTACACAACACACATTTATTACACAGGCCGCTGCAGGCTGGACACCCGAGCTCAGGGGCCAGCGTGGCGGGGTTCTGCTGAGGGGCCTCCTGGCTCGCAGAAGGCTGCCTTCCCCCGTGTCCTCAACACAGCAGAGGGGGAGAGGGAGCCGCGTGCCTCTCTTTCCAGGGCACTGCTCCCATGGTGAGGGCTCCACCCTCAGGCCCTCACTGCCTCCCAGAGGCCCCACCTCCTCACACGAACACACTGGACATCAGCGTTGCAACATATGAATTTGTGGGCACAAGAAAGTGCAGTCCGTACGTAGCACCATGTATTAGGATGAGTACATTTAGGACGCCGCAAGGAGCTCCTGAGCAGATCTCACTCATAACTTACATGCCCCAGCACACATGCACACACGCACGCAGAGGTCAGGACAAGGAGAAGCTGCACAGCCATGGGGGTGACCACAGGGACAATGACTGCCCAATCCGGTGTTTGCAAGACCACAGTCTGAAAGGGGATGACACACATATGTGGACTTTTTAACAGAAACTCCAGAAATCCAGAGATTCCCAGGTGACTCACAAATCACAGGGCAAGTATTAGCCAATTTGATGCCAAAGACCGACTACCTAACTATTTGCCTGTGGTTCCTCCAGCCAGGCTGAGGCTTCTGGACAGCAGACCCGGTTTGTTAAGAGTTCGTTCATACTCCCCACAGTGAGCAGCAATGTCTGAGGCACATGGCACATGATGGATGCTTGCGCCTGAGTTCCGAGGGAGAGTGAAGAACCCAGGTAAGCGCAGAGATGCCGCGTACAAAAATGAGACCGTTTCCAAGTACGTTCAGCAAACTGCTAGCCCATGAGGGCCGGGAACACAGCCAACAGCACCCAAATGAGAAAAAGCTGTAAAGGCATCTGAACAATCAAAATCCCTCCACTGAAGCTCATGTGTTTATTTTATGCTTTAAATTGCAGTGTCCCTTGAGCCCTTACTCAGACCTCCCCTTCCCCTTCCATCTGCCCACTGTTCTAGCGTGGTCGGTTATGATGTCCAAGACTACAGAACAAATGCGTGGGCCCTGGGAGAGCAGGGTGTTTGAAGCAGAAATACGGGGAACAGGGCAAGCTGTAAAAACTGATACCCACAGCAAAGGGGAGGGAGGTGGCAGGGAGGGAGGGGGCAGGGGAGTAGGGGAGGAGGAGGAGGAGGGGGAGGAGGAAGGGAGCAGGAAGGAAGGGAGGAGAGGAGGAGGGAAGGAAAAAAGATGATGGAGGAGGGTGGAGTAAGGAAGGGAGGAAGAAGGAGGAGGGGGAGGGAGGGGAAAGAGGGAGGGAGAGGAAAGTTGTGTGGAAACTAAGTCACAGGCTTGCTCTAGACCCCAAATCCGACAAGAAGCTGTGAGGAGGCGAGGCAGCAGGCTGCGGAGAAGCTCCTTCCTCCAGATGCAGCCGCGGCACTTACACCCCTCCTGCGGCCTAGAGAGCGGTCACCTTGGTCTGGCTCTGCTCCAGGGGTGCAAGGAGAGGCGTGAAGAGGGAGGAGGATGTCCTGTGGGAAACTGTGGTCTCCGCAACCACGCAGCGCGGGCCGAGGGGCACCTGTCTGTGGGAGTCAGCTTACGTGTGTCAGTAATCTCAGCAGAGCAAACAACCAAGTGAATTTCAAGTAGCCACAGAAGTGACTTCTCCTGTCTAAAAAGGAAAAAGATATAATAATTCAAAAAGATGTTTAAAAAAGCCTTAAAGTATACAGGAGGGGGATAACGGCTTGTGTTAGGAAACAGGCTGCCCTAGGGTTCTTACAGGTGGAGGGCTTAAGAAAACCTTCATTTCTTCGGGAACAAAGCTCTTGCCACTTCTGAAGGTCACAGCGAGTATGATCGAGAACAGCAGCAAAGAACACAGTACATGGGGGAAATGAGGTTCAGAGCAGGCGCCTCACCCGAGCTGGTGGGCAGGCCCACGTTGTCTTGCAGACGGAAACCCCAGACCTGGGCTGGGGGTGCACGGCGGACAGACTTATTCCTGCCAGAGCTCTGTGAAACCCACTGCCCAGGAAAGGCCTGCTGAGCTTCTAGAAACACAGCTACAGGTGGTTCTATAGCTTCAGAGGAGTAAGGGCAAGTCCCTACACCATCGTGGTTCCGCGGCGCCCCCGTCCCGCCCCTGTCTCTCAGCAGAGGTGAACTCACGAGAGTCTTAACACAGACCCGAGGCTGCAGGAGGTTCCCCTGCCAGAACCAGGACCCAAGCTGGAAAGAGCAAGTCACTTCAATAAAACAAATTGTTGCAGATTAGGACAAAGAGAGGCCGGCTTCTGGAGGCAGGAGGGGCTCGGCTGAAACACCACTTCCTCCGGGGAGCTGGTCTGACCCCCAGAGGCCGCTCGGACTGCCCTTTGTCCTGAAGCCAGAGCAAGCCCCTGGGCATTCACGTCCGCTTCCCGGCGAGACAACAAATTCTGCACGAGCCCAGGCTCACCTGGTGGTATGTGCCAAAGCACCCAGCCCAGACTCTGACCTTCGCAGGAGAGGCACTTAATAAAGAGGTGTTGGAAGAAAGAGGGAACGAAGAATTAATTACACTTCCTCTCAGCCTGTGTCCAGTGCACCTTATAATGCGTGAAAAATAAAATTGGAAAAAGATTCTACTTATCAAGTACACTCAGTGAAGATTGGTGCATCTTGGAGCTCATTTGAGAGGGTTTGCTATTTAGTCTCAAAAGGACCTCATCAAGAAGAGGTGTTGCTTGTTCACCGACTCTGTCATGTTGGAGACACAATAAGCAGAGCGAGCAGAGAAGGAGCCCCACGGTCTCCCTCTCGGACACGCGCTCCCTGCTCCACCCACGCCCCCTCCAGGCGGTGAACTGTGGGGCATCGCTCCTGGCAATCAACCAAAACTGAAATGCCCAGCCTGCCCCCGCAGCCCCATGCCAACCCCCATGGGCATCTCTGCCCATGTGTCCACACCACCCTAATCTCCAAATGTACCAAACAGTATACACTGCACCCCCATTCTTCTCTAACCGCCGGGTTACAACTCTCCCATGAGCAAAATCTTGGGAATAATTTTTTTACAACTCTCCTTCCCAAATTCTACATAAAAAAGCAATAAAGTCTATATGTCTGATTTTGTGCCAGTACCATGCTGTCTTGGTGATCACAGCTTTAGAATATAGCTTGAAATCGGGCAATGTGATGCCCCCAGCTTTGTTTTTCTTTTTCAACATTTCCTTGGCGATTCGGGGTCTTTTCTGATTCCATACAAATTTTAGGATTGTTTGTTCCAGCACTTTGAAAAATATCATTGGAATTTTGATCGGGATGGCATTGAAGGTATAGATTGCTCTGGGTAGCATAGACATTTTAACAATGTTTATTCTTCCGATCCATGAGCATGGAATATTTTTCTATCTTTTTGTTTCTTCTTCAATTTCTTTCATGAGCGTTCTGTAGTTCCTAGAGTATAAATCCTTTACCTCTTTGGTTAGGTTTATTCCGAGGTGTCTTATGGTTTTGGTGCTATTGTAAATGGAATTGTTTCTCTAATTTCTCTTTCTACAGTTGCGTTGTTAGTGTATAAGAAAGCAACTGATTTCTGTGCATTGATTTTGTATCCTGCCACATTACTGAATTGCTGGATGAGTTCTAGTAATTCGGGGGTGGAGTCTTTTGGATTTTCCACATAAAGTATCATGTCGTCTGCGAAAAGAGAGAGTTTGACTTCTTCTTTGCCAATTTGAATACCTTTTATTTCTTTTTGTTGTCTGATTGCTGCTGATAGGACTTCTAGTACTATGTTGAACAATAGTGGCGAGAGTGGGCATCCTTGACGTGTTCCTGATCTTAAGGGAAAGGCTCTCAGCTTTTCCCCATTGAAGAGGATATTCGCTGTGGGTTTTTCATAGATGGATTTTATGAACTTGAGGAATGTTCCCTCTATCCCTATACTCTGAAGAGTTTTAATCAGGAAAGGATGCTGTATTTTGTCAAATGCTTTTTCTGCATCAATTGAGAGAACCATATGGTTCTTCTCCCTCCTCTTATTAATGGAACAGAAGAGAACCCAGATATGGACCCTCAACTCTATGGTCAAATAATCTTTGACAAAGCAGGAAAAAACATGCAATGGAAAAAAGACAGTCTCTTCAATAAATGGTGCTGGGAAAATTGGACAGCCACTTGCAGAAGAATGAAACTCGACCATTCTCTAACACCATTCACAAAGATAAACTCAAAGTGGATGAAAGACCTCAATGTGAGACAGGAATCCATCAAAACCCTAGAGGAGAGAACATAGGCAGTAACTTCTTTGACATCGCCCACAGCAACTTCTTTCAAGATACATCTCCAAAAGCTGGTGAAACAAAAGCAAAAATGAACTTTTGGGACTTCATCAACATAAAAAGCTTCTGCACAGCAGAGGAAACAGTCAACAAAACAAGAGGCAACCCACAGAATGGGAGAAGATATTTGCAAATCACACTACAGATAAAGGGCTGGTATCCAAAAACTATAAAGAACTTCTCAAACTCAGCACCCCAAAAACAAATAATCAAGTCAAAAAGTGGGCAGAAGATATAAACAGACACTTCCCTGAAGAAGACATACAAATGGCTAACAGACACATGAAAAAATGTGCATCATCATCAGCCATCAGGGAAATCCAAATCAAAACCACACTGAGATACCACCTCACACCAGTTAGAATAACAAAAATGGACAGGGAAAGAAACAAATGTTGGAGAGGTTGTGGAGAAAGGGGAACTCTCTTACACTGTTGGTGGAAATGCAGTTGGTACAGCCACTTTGGAAAACAGTGTGGAGGTTCCTCAAAAATTTAAAAATAGAGCTACCCTATGACCCAGCAATTGCACTACTGGGTATTTACCCCAAAGACACAGATGTAGTGAAAAGAAGGGCCATATGCACCCCAATGTTCATAGCAGCAATGTCCACGATAGCCAAACTGTGGAAAGAGCGGAGATGCCCTTCAACAGATGAATGGATAAAGAAGATGTGGTCCATATATACAATGGAATATTACTCAGCCACCAGAAAGGATGAATACCCAACTTCTACATCAACATGGATGGGACTGGAGGAGATTATGCTAAGTGAAATAAATCAAGTAGAGAAAGTCAATTATCATATGGTTTCACTTATTTGTGGAACATAAGAAATAGCATGGAGGACACTAGGAGAAGGAAGGGAAAAATGAAGGAGGGGGGAAATTGGAGGGAGAGATGAACCATGAGAGACTATGGACTCTGAGAAACAAACAGGGTTTTGGGGGGGTGGGGTTGGTTAGCCCAGTGATGGGTATTAAGGAGGGCATGTACTGCATGGAGCACTGGGTGTTAATATGAAAACAATCAATCGTGGATCATCACATCAAAAACTAATGATGTATTGTATGGTGACTAACACAACATAATAAAATTTTTTAAAAAAGCAATAAAGTGTGTTAAACTTTATTTGTAATGTCTGACTTCTTGCTTTTACACAAATCTGACCCAGTTTGCCTTTGGCTTCATGAAAATCTTATAGCTCTTGCCTGGAAACGCTGTCTCCCTGGCTCCTACTTAACCTACTAACTGCAAAATCACCTGAGGACGTGGCCCACCAACAGCCTATGTTTAGTCCAATCTCTGGGCCTGTATTTGGCTTCCCAGCATCAAACTACGGAAACATGAAAAGGTCTTGTTCTTACAGAAACACCATCCTGGGGCGCCTGGGTGGCTCAGTTGGTTAGGCGACTGCCTTCTGCTCAGGTCATGATCCCAGGGTCCTGGGATCAAGTCCCACATCGGGCTCCCTGCTCAGCAGGGAGTCTGCTTCTCTCCCTCCCCCTGCTCATGTCCTCCCTCTTGCTCACTCTCTCTCTCTTTCAAATAAATAAATAAAATCTGGAAGGAAGGAAGGAAGGAAGGAAGGAAGGAAGGAAGGAAGGAAGGAAGGAAGGAAGAAAGGAAGGAAGGCCATCCAGACAGTTTTAGCTCAAGTACCACCATGAATAGAAGATCGGCATCAGCAAAGCCGTACCAGTGACATTTCAAGCACCTGTCACATGCTGTGTTTACACAGAATATTGTCAGATTTGGGTTCTGAGCTCCTATCTGTCTAACCAGCCCGTTTCTTTTTTTTTTTTTTTTTACTTTTTTTTTAATTTTATTATGTTATGTTAATCACCATACATTACATCATTAGTTTTTGATGTAGTGTTCCATGATTCATTGTTTGTGTATAACACCCAGTGTTCCATGCAGAACATGCCCTCTTTAATACCCATCACCAGGCTAACCCATCCCCCCATCCCCCTCCCCTCTAGAACCCTCAGTTTTTTTCTCAGAGTCCATCGTCTCTCATGGTTCATCTCCCCCTCCGATTTCCCCCCCTTCATTCTTCCCCTCCTGCTACCTTCTTCTCCTTCTCCTTCTCCTTCTCCTTCTTCTTTTTCTTCTTTTTTTTTTAACATATAATGTATTATTTGTTTCAGAGGTACAGGTCTGTGATTCAACAGTCTTGCACAATTCACAGTGCTCACCATAGCACATACCCTCCCCAGTATCTATCACCCAGCCACCCCATCCCTCCCACCCCCCACCACTCCAGAACCCTCAGTTTGTTTCCTGAGATTAAGAATTCCTCATATCAGTGAGGTCATGTGATACATGTCTTTGATTGACTTATTTTGCTCAGCATAATACCCTCCAGTTCCATCCATGTCGTTCCAGCCCGTTTCTAACCACAGTGGTGGAAGGATCTAGGTCCTGTGGGCATGGTCACAGGACCCACTGAGACAGTCTGCCATGCACAGGACAGGGAAGCATCAACACAACACGAAATCCATCAGTGGCTCCCACCAAGGCCATTCCACCCACAAAGACTCCTCCAGAATGCCTCCTACCACACACAGTCCTCCAACTAAGCAAGTGTGGCACCTCCCTAATGCAATGCCCCCCTGCTGAAGTCAGTGCAACAGACCTGCTAAGTTGAGACCCCAGCCTCAGACGCCCCCTATCCTTACAGGCTACAGTACTGGGAGCCTCTTGACCTATCAGAATCCCCATCTTCATCTGGAAGATGGACGTGCCTACTCTGGGGGCTGCGATAAGGATTACATGACTTACTCAAGAATTCTAGCAAACCTGAGTCCCTCAATCAGAGCTGCAATCCTCCAGCGGCAGAAGGCTCAGGACAGGGTGAAATGGCATGTGCGCCCTAGCACATTTTCAGGGTAAAGACCATTTTGTGAAACTTTCATTATGGTGCATATAAATATATATGTGTGTGTGTGTGTGTGTGTGTGTGTATATATATATATGGGGGCGGGGGGGAGTCTGATGTAAAATTACCTCTTTCTCATTTTGAAATCTGGAGAATGCTGCTTCAGACCACTAACACTGGTCTTAATTTTTAGTAATTTCAAGCATTTGGGGTAGAATTTCCTCTGAAGTGCATGGCCTTCTTTTTAACTTTCCAGGAGTGCATCAAACACACAGCCTGGCCGAGATGACCCATTCCATGACCATCCAGCACTGTAGCATGTTCCCATGCCTCTGCGGACAGAGCTGGTGCCCCTAAAAGGGCCCTATGTCACTGATCATTATGGGGTTGGCTTTTATGACAGTGGAGTCTGCAATCCTGGCTACTGCACGTGTCCTCCCAGCACCTGCTTTGCACTCCCTTTTAACTGAGCTTGAGCAGTGTATGCACTCATAACTAACAACTTTAATATTAAACAGCCCTATTGAGTACGGAAACTCTCTCCCCTGAAGAAAATACAAGAAGCCATAGCCCCTGCCTTCCTGAAATCCTGATTTAAGCTGTACTATTTTATATTCTAATTTAAAGTCAGATATGCTCATTAAAAATGTTTAAACTTTGCATTAGTGAAAGTCTCTTTTATTGCTGCCCAGTGGCAATAACTCCTATCAACAGGGGACATGTAGCATCACGGTCTTTGCCATACGCAGGCTGACGTGGATAATACGACCTCGGCCGTCACTTACAGAAATGCAAACACATTGACACCTTACTCTGTCATGTGTTGCTATACTTGCAACATGTCCTGGGTAACTTTCCACGTCAAATACATGTAATTCTTGCCAAAGGCCACACAGAATTCTGTTGTATGGATACCTGCAATTTTTCATCTCTTTGAGCTTTGATTTCCTCATCTGTCCAGTGGGGATAATAGTAGTGTGCAGACGTTATAGGTTTGTGAAGACCAACAAGCCAATATTCAGAACAGCCTGCACAAAGTAGGTGTTCAATGAGCCTCGATATGATCGGACACAGTTAGATCTATGCTTCTTAAACTGGGCATGGTGCTACTCTCCAGAGATTTTTGGGAAAGCGTGGAGGGGCACTTCTGGTTTTCCTGAAGACTGGGAGGGAAGAGATACAGGGGTGCCCCATGACCCATAACACACAAACAGCCTTCCACAGCAAAGACTGTCCCAGCCCCAATGCCAACAATGTCAAATGCTCCCTTGGAAACACCATAAAACCCTACTTTGAAATTTGGCTGGAATATTAAAATTACCACCTTTACATGAACCAAAAGAATTCCATCAAGATTTATTTTAACAAACAAATCTTCAGAAGAGGTTAGAAACTGAAATCCTTGCCTATTCTGAAAGGCAACAGAGCTCGAGCCTGTTTCGCTGTCCTGCCCACTTCATACACAGTGGCCTGGGTCCTGAGTCACCCACGTCACTTTCTGTGGCACCTGGGTTTTCCTCTGATGATCTTCTGTCCAAAAGTCAGCATCCTGCCATTTCCCCTTGGGGGTCCGAGAACATTCTGGAGCTCCCGGAGTTACTGTCACAGTACCAGAAATTTGACTCAAGGACTCCATGACCAGATCCCCGCAGAGGCGGCTTCTTGCCCTGCACTGTTTTTATGGTGAATACACAAAGTGGGAAGGCTGCTCCACATCCTCATTCCCTCACTCTCTCCACATCCTGGCCCCTGGTGAGTGTCCCCTGGAGGACAGCGCAGGTTCCCATGCCGCCCAGAAAATATCCATGCAGGGTCTGGCTGCCTCGGCCTGCCTCCAGCCCAAGGGCAACCTGTGTTCTGGGCGCCAGCCACTGCCCCCCAGGGGCACGCTGGGGGCGGCGGGAGGGGGAGCCCGTCAATGACCGCAGACAACCCAGAGGAGGGACAGGAATCCAAAGTAAACTGGTCGGGAAACGATAAGGATGAGTGAGAGAGACGCCAACCTGCTCCAAAGCTTGTTCCACTAGTTCTGATCTCTCTCTCACACACGCACAAACACGCCGCACACACGCACATGGGAAACACGTGCACAACCCCCCACATCCCCTACACATGCACACCCAGACGTGAACACACATCCCACACATGCACACACACCCTGCACACGCACACACATTCCCACACACACCACACACGTACACCCCGCAAATGCACTCAGACCCCACACACACTCTGCACATGCACACACACCCATACACTCCCACACACGCCGCACATACACATACACCCGCAAATGCACACTCACAGACCCCCCCCACACACACATCAGGTGAGCTGGAGCTCAGGCCTTTACTTGGGAGTGTAACACAAGCCACACCTGTGAGCAGAGCCTTTCTGCTCAGCGGCCTCAGTGTTAGGAGGAAGATACAGCCACATTGAAGAATTTTGTTCTTCACAGAAGAAATGCCTCATCTGGAGCGTTGACTCTGAATATCTACAGGACATGCACTGAGGTATGCCTTTGACATTTGCCATTTACTTCTGAGAGCATTTAAATTTGTAATCTCTGGGGCGCCTGGGTGGCTCAGTTGGTTGAGCGACTGCCTTCGGCTCAGGTCATGATCCTGGAGTCCCGGGATCGAGTCCCGCATCAGGCTCCCTGCTCGGCAGGGAGTCTGCTTTGTCCTCTGACCCTATCCCCTCTCATGTGTTCTCTCTCTCTCATTCTCTCTCTCATATAAATAAAATCTTTAAAAAAAAAAAATTTGTAATCTCTGAATTACATGACGTGAAAAAGAAAGGGGACAAGTCTGCCTTTTACGTGCTACAAGAGTTAATCTCGCCATAGGTGTTTGATGACCCGGAGATTCCCAAAGCAGAGCAGGGAAAGAAAGAATAGGAACTTCGGAAAACTTCTATGAACTGGAAATCGCTAGGAAGAGGCCTAGATGGAGGACAAAGCCGCCAACTGTGCTGGGAGGCGTGGGATCGGCACACGGGAGGTGTGAGGGCGCAGGCGCCACCGGAGGAGAGGGTACAGTTGCTCTGAGAGGAAAGGACAGGATCCCGCCACCACCAGCACCACTTCCCAGGTGGGGACACCTTCCCGCTTCCCAGTGCCGCCACGCAGCCTCACTTCCCACCACAGAGCTGGGAGACATGGCCTGCAAACAGGAGCGGGGACCGGCGGCAGGCCCTGCTCAGCACGTGCGCCTTCCGATCCCGCCACCACAGGTGAGTGGGGGCCAGCTCACTATGAAAAACTTTAAGAAAAATAACCATCAGACAGGGAACAGGACTAGAGGATCTGCAAGTAAAAACAGAAAGCCTAAGTTCACTTTCTTGGCCACGAAGGGGGTGACGAGACGCCCTGGCTCGCCGAGGGCCACACGGGCTTGCTGCTGGTGCCCCCTTCACCGCAGCTCCCCCCAAGCCTCCTCCACCGGCAGCCCTCCTGCTTTGCCTCTTGTCCTGCAGCGTCCATCCACGTAAGCGCTCCAGTGACAACAAAGTCTTGCTGCACCTCTCCGGGGCGGCGGAACTCCCAACACCCAGACTGAGCTCTCAGACCCTTCCCCGGGAACAGGACGTTCAAGGCATTTCCATGAAACGGCAGCAAGCAGGTGCTCCCACCGCTCGCAGCCGAGCCGAGCCGAGCCCCTGGGGGGCCCGCTCCAGCCACTCGTATTTCGTGATCTGTCCTGGGTGATGCAGCAGAAAATACCTGTTGTTGGTGTATGGGGTGCAATCCCCAAAATCATCAGTGTTTGTGCCTAATGACACACACCGTGGGATAACTGGAGCACGCGAAGTGCAATAAAGAGAAATTCCATTTTATCATGGATCATCACCATGAAACTGGGGCCATAAACATAAGAAAATAACCTAGAATTTCTGCCATACTTGCTACTCCAAACTGAGACGTTTATTTCTCTGTTCATAAAATCATCCATTTTTCTGCTTTATCACACTGCCAGTGAATTTGAGAGGACATAAAATTACATTAACAAGTCGAGAACAAAATAGCATATACCTAATATAAGTGTGCAATATCCCTTCACAATCACTGAGAGGAAAACACAAGAAAAGGGCTGTTTCTGTAAATAAACCCAAATAAAAAATCTAAACTTCTGTGAAGCAGTTAACAAGGACCATGATGGCAGGAATGATGGTTCTAATTTGGCAGGTTTCATGCTGATCAAACAAAATACATGCCTCTCTTCTTCAGATCAGTGACTCCAAATGAATGATTCACACTCTGGATTCTGGTACCTGGGGTGAGGACAGCTCAAAGGACACTAGAAATTCTTAAAACAACCTCAACATAAATTTAATAATTTAAATCCACAGGTTTTCCATGCCTCACCTATTCTGTGTGGCCGCTGGGGGTGGGAAGTGGGGTGCCATGAAAGGCTGCCCCCCAGGACGTGGTATATACAAGGAAAAAACCCCACGCGGCTGGAAGACAGACTTTAATCCACAAGGAACGGCCATGTGAAGACTCTTAACTCCCACTGCATTCGACAACTCATCAGGTTTATTACTTTATGGAAAAGGATAAACCTTAAGAAGGAAACTTGTCTATTAAGTCACTGGTTACAAGTAAAATTTTGAAAAACCCTTTAAAACGATACAGTACATGAGTTCCCCAGCTTATGCATCTCTTTTCAAACAGAGATTTGGTAATCTGGCTAATTTCTTCTTGTTGGAAACCACTTTTCATGGGTGCTGCAGAGATCAGGGAAAGAGAGTTCAGGAGTCAGACCACCAAGTCAAGAAGCACACTTCGCCCAGCTCTGGGGCCATATGGGTTCTTGGTGGCCGTGCGCCCGGGGACTTCCGGGGGCAGAGTTGCGTCCGTGTGCAGCCTGGCACCCTGGTGTGCAAGCTCGTGCCTCTGGCATGGGGTGACTTGGGTATGAAGAGACTGCTTATTCTGACATCCCTCACCTGAAGAGACTTCAGGTTCATCAGCTAAATAATACGGTTTCAGTCAGACCCAGAGCGAAAGGCAAGAACAGGCTGGGCGTGAGGGAGAGGGTATTTTTCTTCTCAGATGCTCCTCTTTCTTGTGGAGGCTTGTTAATAGTCGAAGTCAGTGCCCCAAGCTGTATGTGCAGGGCTCAACAGAAACAAGCACTCCGATGCTGAGGACCCAGAAATGGAAAGGGGCCCATTTATTGAGTGTAGAGACTGGAAAACACAAGCACTAATCACCTAGCTCTGCACTGCTGAGAAGCCTCCCCCAACGGAAATGCTCGAGGTCTGCATGCTCCACCTTGGGGTAGACGTGGGTGGACACACTGCCTGGCCCTCCCTGAGAACGGCTCTGTGCCAGATCACCACTGTCCCCTCCTTCTACCCCAGAGAGAGCCGCAGGGCACAGCTGGGACTCTGAGCACCCTCTGCGAATGGATTCTTGCCAGCCCCAAAGGCCTACCTAACTCACCCCAGAGTTCACAGGTCTGTCCCTCCAAGGCCACCCAACACTGGCCCACAGTGGCCAGCGCTCCCACCACACATCTCCTCCTAGGACTTGGAAAGGAGCACAAGCCTGACAGCACTGGGATGCTGCCCCCTACCTGGTGCTCAAGCAACAGCAAACCCAAACCCCTGTGCCCCGGGTCTTCCCAGGAAGTTCCAAGTTAACTTTTAAATAAAAGTACATTTGGGGACACCTGGGTGGCTCGGTCGTTAAGCGTCTGCCTTCGGCTCAGGTCATGATCCCAGGGTCCTGACATGGAGTCCTGCGTCCATCGGGCTCCCTGCTCCACAGGGCGTCTGCTTCTCCCTCTGCCTCTCCCCACCTCTTATGCCCTCTTTCTCTCTCGTTCTCTATTTCAAACAAATAAACTCTTCAAATAAATAAATAAATAAATAAAAGTACATTTTGAAATAAAACTGTCTACCCAAATTCCAAATAGTGGTTTGGGCGTTTCCTCTTCTTTTTGATCTACTTTTCTTTCTTCCTCCCCCACCCCATTTTTCAAACAGTAGGAAATGTTTAAAATTCTTATGCATGGAGTTAGTGCACCTTCAGGTTTGAGCTTTTAAAATTATTCAAAACTCACGTTTAAACAATCACAATAGAACTAAATACTACCTTCCTCTAAACTTGTCCCTTGGAAACACTGGTGCCTTCTGGGTACGTTCTGGGAGACACTGGCCGGTTTGTAAGAGGGTCACATGAACCACACCATGAACCACATATTCACAGAAACGGACTGAAAGCGTAGAAAGGATATGAATTTATCTCGTAATGTACGTAACTGTACTTGGTGCACTGCATTCCGGACTTCTGCATAGTGAGCTTCCAGTGAGCTGTGCATCTGCACATCGTGCTTTGCTCGTTTTCACCACATCCCTAACACGGCATCTAAACGGCATCAGAGGGGGCGAGAGAGTCCAGACACGGGACAACCATCCTCAGTGTATGGTGGACACTTGAACAAACTTGAGAGAGGAAGGCATCTTCATGTTACCCTAGACTACCGTAAGACTGTTCTTTTCCTACACAGAAGAAGGGATGCGGGCCTCATTCTGGGCCTCTTTAAAAGCTAACAGACGTTAATAGTGAGGCAGGAACCAGGGAAGCAACCTGTAACTCAGGACACACCTCGGCTGGGTAAACCCAGAAAGCAAGGACACAAATCTTAGGAAATCTGCAATCATAAAGCATGATCACTGAGAATTCGCCATCACCGTTGGCTTTAAAACTGTCGTAAGATCTCTGAACGTCAAACATACTTTCTTACTTATCCCCAAAGACAGCTTCTGAACTTTTTTCCACTGTTATATCGCGTTGAACTAAAAAATAAACAGGAAAAGAGAGACGAGGCCGAATCCCTTCTTTTCCGGCCAAACTCCCTCAAGAATCAGCGGCCTCACACGCACTGCTCTTCCTCTGCTTCCTCCCCCGACTGGGGCTGTCCCATCTGGGGCGGGACTCTGGGGGCTGCAGTCACTGCCCTTCGTGTCCCGGCCAACCCTGGAAAGTGCTGGTTGCTAAGCTGAGTTCTCCTTTGAAGGAGACTTCCGTTGTCCGTGAAACCAGGTGACGGTATGACTACTGCAGACGCACCAACTTGAGAGATGGAGCACACCAGACTTTCTGCTGCTCTGACTCGGCTTCCACTCCCAGGCAGGGCGCGTCAATCCATGGCGAGGATGCTGAACCCCTCAGCAGCGGGGCGGAGGGGGGCTCTTCATGACCGAGAGGAGGCGGAGAAGCACGGAATTACCTGTGTGGCTCATCGGCCCGAACCAACAGCGACGACGTTGCAGGGCGGACGCCAGCTCACAACGGCCCAGCAGGCCCACACACAGGAAAGCCTTCCCCCCAGGGCTTTGCCAGGGCTCCCAAAGACGCTGGTGTGAACAGGACAGGGGACGGTGTGGGACCCGACGCCCAGAGGACGTGCTGGGTCTGCAGTCACTTCACTGCTGACATCCACACTGTATACACTAACGAAGGCCCCGAGCTGCCGGTCCAGTCGCCGCCTCACGGAAGAATAACCACATAGCACAGGGGGAGATGTGAAGAGCGCCCCCCCTTACCTACCCCAGACAATGAAAAAAGGGCCAACAAGATGCATGGCCAGGGCTTCACTCTTTTAACTCATTTCTTTACCACAATAAGGTGGGTTTTTATTAACTTGAGTTACGTAGGTCTCATCCCGCTCCAGAAAAATACAAGGCAGCTAACACACACAGCCTGAAATACAATGGGGCGAGATACCCTGAAGATGGGGAAAACATCACCATTTGGTAAAAGCAGCCCCAAGGGTCTGGTCCAACCGCCCTGCACGCAGCCGGCTGTGGGCTGCACTGACCTCAGCCTGGGGACACTTCCTCTGAGCGACAGGGAGAGTGGAAGGGCTGGGAGTTACTGTCTGAGTCACTGAGAAAGAGGTGCATGCCACTCAGTGTGAGATGAGACACACGACAGCACCTAACGAGCGCAGAGCGGGAACGCTCACCAGAGACCCCACATAACCACCCCATCACACGGGAGGGAAGGAGGCACGTGCCCACGGGGACGGCGTCAAGTACCTACAGACCCGGGGGTTGTTGCTCCCACACTCCCCACACGCTGACCGCAGGGGCAGACCATAGCGGAAGGGAAGAAAGTAGGCGAGAAAAGAAGGTGGTTTTGTTATCTGCGTATGAGGAACTCCCCTAGAATGCATAATTTATTTATATTTGTCATCTATAAAGGACTAGCTAGAAGATGTGTGAACATTCTCAAAACTCATTCTGATGAAGATGTATTTATACTCCCAGCAACAGAAACAACTTCCAAATCACAGTGTGACGACCACAAGTGGCTCCTTTTGTTCATTCATTCAGCAGGGAGGCAGTTCTGGGCAGTATGTGGTGTCCTGGAGTCGGTCTGCCTGGCTCTGAATCCCAGAAACTGCACTGAGTAGGAAAGGCTGGATGCAGTCACCTTCTCCGCCATGGTCCCTACTTTAGAGAGTCGTGTGGGCAGGAGGCAGCGCCTGAGGACCTCAGAAGGGCTCAGGGTCGGGGTCCCTCACACAGCAGAATGCTGTGGCTGGCAATGTCCTCGGTGCTGAGGACACACCTGCTGCTGGACAAGGCCCCTGCCCCAAGGAGGTTCAGGGATGGCGGCGTGAACGCACATGGCAGAGTGCCAGGCGTGGTCATGCCTTTACACAAGATAAAGCTGGGTGCAAGGACAGGAAGATGTGGGTGGGGGTGGAAGAGAGATTCTTTTAGAGAGGCCCTCTCCGAAGAGGGGATACTGAACCATGAGGACAACTCATTAATCCACACCAGAAACTACGGGGCGGGCCCTCTAGGCTCAACTTGGGATCTGCAGCCCAACAATGTGGATCTGAGAAAATTAGGAAGAGACTGGATTGTTGGCTTGTTTGTATCATGTATCCTAACAAGTATGGAGGTGCCACACTTCCACAAAGATCCTGCCACGGAGCCATGGTAACAACTGTGAAGAGTTTCCTCCCTTTCAGGAATCTTCATTTGCAATTGAGAGAAAGGGGTGACATTCCAGCAACTTACGCAGCCCCGGGCAGGTGAGCACAAGAGACAGGGCCCGCTGCCCCCCAGGCCAGCATTCCATCTACCTCCATGGGTGGGAGCTCGAACCAAACACACCTGGTCACAAGGCCTGCTAGAATCTTCAATGGCAGGTGGGCCTGCCGGGCACTGCCCACCCGCTGCGCGTTAGAGGGCTGGGATGGGGGTGTGGGGCCACCTATGCTGGGGCCCAGTTGCTCCAGAGCAAGTAGAAGCTGAGTGGCCCTGAGGACAGGAGCCCACACAGTGCCCTATGGGGCGCAGCAGCAACCCTGCAGACTGTGGACTGTGTGCTATTCCAAGAAGCTCCCTTACGGCCAGCAGCAGGGCCTATGCCCAGGACGTGTCCAGGAGGCCCTCTCCTGGGACTGCTTCAGCCCCAACTTAATAAACCAAAAAGGAGGGTGCCTGGGTGGCTCAGTTGGTTAAGCGACTGCCTTCGGCTCAGGTCATGATCCTGGAGTCCCGGGATCGAGTCCCGCATCGGGCTCCCTGCTCGGCGGGGAGTCTGCTTCTCCCTCTGACCCTCCCCCTTCTCATGCTCTCTGTCTCTCATTCTCGCTCTCTCAAATAAATAAATAAAATCTTTTAAATAAATAAATAAATAAATAAATAAATAAATAAACCAAAAAGGAAAGCAAGCAAACAAAACTACCAGTTGCCCCATGTTTGACCCCAAACAGCACCTTCACGTTCATGTATTCACCAGACTTAAATTTCCAAAAGCCAAATTCCCTATCAGATAATAAGACATCACTAAAAGGGGCACCTGGGTGGCTCAGTCATTGAGTGTCTGCCTTCGGCTCAGGTCATGATCCTGGGGTCCTGGGATCAAGTCCTGCGTTAGGCTCCATGCTCGGTGTCAAATAAATAAATAAAATCTTAAAAAAAAAAAAAAAAGACACTTAAAAAAACCATGCATGACAACCCCAAAGGCCAGCGAGGATGCAGAGACTGGGCCTCACATGTTGCTCCAGCAGTTTGTACAAAACACTCACCTACAGGTACCCCATGAACTGCACTCAAGGGCATTCGGCTGCGAGAGATGAAAACCTATGTTCACGTGAGCACCTGTCCATTCCTGTTCAGAGCAGCTTTATCAGGATGTCCAAATCCCGGTGGAAACCCAGCTGTCCTTCATAGGTGAATGGTCACAGAAACCACGGTCCCACGGACTACCACTCAGAATAAAGGGGCGGAGCCACTGACAGACACAGGTGGCAACAGGAAGGACCCCCCAGGGAATCACAGTGCGTGCACAAAGCCACGATCAAAGCTTCCAGAGTGGACGATTCCATTCATAGAACCTTCTCAAAATGACAAATCTACAGAAGGAGCACAGACTGGTGCTTGCCGGGGATTAAGGATGGCGCATGGGGAGCAGTGGGCTAAGGCCATAAACAGGCAGCAGAAGGGCTCCCAGTTCTGTATGTTGACCACGGTGCCGGCTGCACCTCAAGAGACACACATGATGACATGGCAGAGAACTCAGTGTGCACATGCGGTGGGTCCTATCAACACCCCATCCCCAGTGGTGACTGTGCAGAGGGATTATGCAATGTCACCACCAGGGGAGATGGGGGGACGAGCACATGGGATCTGTCTGTATTGTTCCTATAGCTGCAGGGGGATCACAGCCACTTCAAGGCGAAAAGGTCAACAAACACATATAGTGACATAAGTGATAACAAAAGGAATTCAAGAAATGCTTGGAACAATGGCGGCAAATTCAGAAGAGGGCAGCCTTCCAACGTGAATTTGAGGAAGACCATTTCTCTGGATGTGTTTATGTATCAACAATTACTTCCTAAGAAGTTCCCCTTTCATAAATAGGGGTGTAATTACAGGGGGTGTGATCGTGGAGTGTGATTAAAGGAATGTGATCACAGGGGTGCAATCACAGAGGTGTGACCACGGGGCTTGATCACAGGGGTGTAATCACAGGGGTGTGATCACTGAGGGGATGCGATCACGGGTGTGATCACAGGGGTGCGATCATGGGAGGGTGAGATCACAGGGTGTGATCATGGGTGTGACCACAGGGGTGTGATCACAGGAGTGTGATCATGGGGGGAGTGCGATCATGGGGTTGTGATCATGGAGTATGATCATGGGGGTGCAAGGACAGGAGTGTGATCACTGGGGGGTGACCACAGGGGTGTGATCACAGGGGTGCTATCACGGGGAGTGCAATCATGGGGGTGTGATCATGGGGATGCGATCACAGGGCTGTGATCATGGGGGGGTGTGATCACAGGGATGCAATCACGGGGATATGATACGGGGGGTACGATCATGGGGGTGTGATCATGGGGGTGCAATCACGGGGGTGTGATTGCAGGGGTGCGATCATGGGGATGTGATATGGGGGTGCGATCATGGGGGTGCAATCACAGGGAGGGATCCGATCATGGGGGTGAGATCAGGGGAGTGCAATCACAGGGGTATGATCACGGTGGGGGGGTGCAAACACGGGGATGAGATCATGGGGGTGTGATCATGGGGATGTGATACAGGGGGGTGCGATCATGGGGGTGTGATCACAGGGGTGTGATCAGGGGATGCAATCAAAGGGGTGAGATCAAGGGGGTGCAATCATGGCGGTGTGATCACGGGGGTGTGATCATGGGGGGCTGCGATCACGGGGGGTGCAATCACAGGGGGTGTGCCATCACAGGGGGTGTGATCACCAGTGGTGTGAGTACTGGAGGTATGATGATAGGAATATGATCAGTGGCGTGACCCTGTGCGTGCAATCATGGGTGTGATCATGGGGGTGCAATCACAGTGGTGCAATCACAGAGCATGTGATCACCAGGGGTGTGATCACTGGTGTATGACCACCAAGTGTGATAGCAGGGGTATGATGATAGGAATATGATTACAGGGGAGTGATGATGGGTATGGTCACAGGGGTGCAATCACAGAGTGTGTGATCACCAGGGGTGTGATGATAGGAATATGATTATGGGGGAGTGATCATGGGTGTGATCACGGAGCATGTGGTCACTAGGGTTATGATCACTGGTGTGTGATCACCAAATGTATGATTACTGGGGGTGTGATGATAGGAATATGATTCTGGAGGTGTGATCACCGAGGAAGCGATGATAGGAATATGATCACGGGGGTGCGATCATGGGTGTGATCACTGGGGTGTGATCACTGAGTGTGTGATGATAAGAATAGGATTACAGGGGTGTGATTACTGGGGGTGTGATCACCAAGAGTGTGATGATAGGATTGTGATTACAGGGGTGCGATCACAGGGGTATGATCACCAGTGGTGTGATCACCGGGGGTGTGATAGGAATATGCTCATGGGTGTGATCACCAAGTGTCTGATCACCGGGGGTGTAAGGATAGGAATATGATCATGGGGGTGCAATCATGGGTGTGATCACCGAGTGTGTGATCACCAGGGGTGTGATGATAGGATTGTGATCACAGGGGTGTGATCACCGAGTGTGTGATCACTGGGGGTGTGATGATAGGATTGTGATCACAGGGGTGCGATCATGGGTGTGATCACTGGGGTGTGATCACTGAGGGTGTGATCACCGGGGGTGTGATGATAGGAATATGATTCTGGGGGTGTGATCACTGGGGGTGTGATGACAGGATTATGATGACGGGGGTGCGATCACAGGGGGTGTGATCACCAAGTATGTGATCACTGGGCGTGTGATGATAGGAATATGATTCCGGGGGTGTGATCACCAGGGGTGTGATGATAGGAATATGATCATGGGTGTGATCACCGAGTGTGTGATCACTGGGGGTGTGATAATGGCATTGTGATCACGGGGGTGCGATCACGGGTATGATCACTGAGTGTGTGATCACCGGGTTGTGATGATAGGATTGTGGTCATGGGGGTGTGACCCAGACTGAACATTTCACGGACATTCATTTTCTGACAAGCACATGTAGACAGAGGTGACCACTCCTCTGATGGAACACCGGATGGAGTATCTGAACCCAGGTGGGAGCTGGGGAAGTGGACCAGCAGCCCCTCCGCTGCTCCTCTGAGCTCAGCCCATCTGTGCACTCATCAAAGTCACTGATGCCATCTGACCTCCCCAAAGTTGCTGCTGGTCTGCACTGTGTCTTCCCTGCTCCCCCCGTGCCAGTCTATCTCCTGGCACTTACGTACATACTGCACTCGTGCACACGTGTGCGTCTGTCTGCACACGTTCCAGGCTCGCTCTGCACTCTCGCAACCCCTCATGAGATGCAGGGCTGCTGTGCGTCTCCTCTTCCTGCAGACAGGGTCTGACACCTCCGTGTGGAGAACAGCAGCCTGGCACCCATGAAAACACACCGCCCGCAAACGAGCGCACAAAGGCCTTCCAGGGCCACAGATGGTGCCGACCCACAGCTCTGCTCCCTTTGCCACTCCAAGACCCGCTGCTGCCACGGAGACTGCATTGGTCCCAGCTCCACACGTCGTTCCTAAGCAAATCCCTCTTCGATTCCACTGGTAAAAACGAATAACTCTTTCCTCGGGGGGCCCATGGCACGGAGTTCCTAATGATCGCAGTGCATGCCACAGCCTGCCCGATGTCACTCAGATCTTTACCCTGGGGGTCTCCCCTGGGAGATCACGCATGACTCCTTGAGGCCGGGTCCCTGACCCATCACACTGGCATCCCTGGAGTCTGGCAGGTGCATGCAGCAGGTGCTTAATAAATACGTGTTGGATTAAACTTATTTAATTGGTATATCTGGCCCAAACAGAAGTGGGTATACAGAGGCTAGAGCTCTTTCTCACATATGCACGCTTGTGTGCACACACGGAAGTGTTACTACACTAAGTAAAACAGTAATTACTGTTATAAACACCCATACCAACATTATGCTCCCACAGTCCCTTCTAGAAAGCACAGCCTTTTGAATGTGCCGAGGCTTCAGTGCTCTGAGGAGGCTCCCACCGGGTATGGAGGTGAGTGCCGCCAAGCCTCGGCCACAACACGTGGGCAGCGACGGGCCAGGCAGCCCTGATGGGCGCTGGTGGCATCTCCATCCCCTGGCACACATGACATGCGGAGGAGACACACGCAAGGATAAAGATGTGCAGGGCTCGGGGAACGACACGGTGTGCACACAGCACATCCTTACTCAGTCTACAAAAGAAGAAACTACAAGCCTTCAGCCTAAAGTAAGAAATCAATCAATTTACACTTAAGATTGCTGAATGGAAGTGTATTTACGAAGCTAAAGAGCAACAGGACATTTAAGTGCTCTCCAGCACCAACTTCACCCTCGTCCTGGCAGGGACCTGGCAGCACAGATTTAGATGGAAAGGACACCCGCACACAGGCTCCTTCACGGCAACAGAGTTTCCGTGATGTATCTAATCTGGAGAAGAACTGAGACTGAGCAACAGGAAAGGAAGGAAGGAAGGAAGTGGGGGAGAGAGAGAGAGAGAGAGAAAGCCAGCCATCTATACGATCTTTTCACAAGAAAGCAGGGCTCCGAGCGTGAGCCGCGCGCCCAGGAACAGGAGTGTGCGCCCGCGCGCTCGAGCCTCCAGGCTCGCCGTGGCGTCTGAAACATGCAGAGCCCTACCAGGCTGTGCTGCCGTGGGCCGTGTCGTCCAGGTGACAGAGCAGCTCCAGGCTGTGCGCGGTGCTGGACGAATCGTCGGGGGACTCGTGGCTGCCCGGCTCCAGCTCCTTCGGCATCCTCCACACGGCTGCGCACGTCAGGACTTTGCTGTCTGAAGCTGAGCAACAGAGGGCAATGTCAACAGAGCGTGGTACGTGGCCACAATCCAGACAGCACAGCACAGCCCCCAGGCGCAGGGGCAGGGCACACCCGCTCTTTAAAACACTGAGCACCGCGGGCCGCCGAGAGCCGGCAGAGCGAGGGGCACCGACCTGGAGCTCGCGAGAACAGCTACAGCTCCCCACCAGCAGCCGCCTGACCCCTGCCTCCCGTGGCGCAGCCATCATTCCGCTTCAGAAGAAAATTTAATTTTCCTCAAAATCGATTTCCTTCCGTCCTTCCTCAACGGTTCTTCAAAACAGGGAGCAAAATGAGGGGGTGGGTGTGCTGCAGACACAAACACCACGAGTGCAGCTCGGGGCGAGGGTGGGCCCAGGGGCAGGAGGGCCCCGCCACAGGAACTCGGCGCCTGGCCGGGGCGCTAAGGCGGGAGCGTGTGGGGAACCCCGGCCCCCGGCGCGTACACGGCGCTGTCCTGCCACTGTCCTGGTTCTCCAGGCAGACAGCAGCCCAGTGCCCGAAGGCGCCGCACGGACACAGCGTCTCCCACAGACAACGGTGGCGGCTCACCACCCATCTCAGAGTCCCGACGCTTGGTTTTCAAGATGCTCCCGGAATCTGTATTCACAGAGCAGTTTCAAATGCCACGGTGTGGATAAGAACACTAAGCTTAGGTAAGGAAGACCAGGGAACATGCCAGGAGCCAGGTCACTGCCCCTCTACACAATGTTTCAGTAAAACAAAAAGAGAAATAAAACAAACCAAAAAAATCAGATTGAACATTATGTGATAAAAACTTAATCATGAATTCCTAAACACAAATCCTTTCAAATGTGATTTCCACTGAGTTCCAAACTGCGTATGTGCTACACACTTTCCCTTCTAAAGGCCTTTAGTACATGATGGTAAAACAAGGAACAGGTTTCAACACTAAATCACAGCCGACACTGAGTGAGGACCATAAAGGAAATGCAGAACAAGGGAGAACACTGCGCATTTCCCGCGTGAAGTAAGAACACGAGAGGGCCGCATCCACACCGGGAAGTGTCCCATTTCTCAGCTCTGTGGCCCTTCAGTCCAAACACCAGCTGATCAGCCAAGCCATCATCAGTGTACACGACGGGCAGATGCCTGGCTTCACCATCATCACCACGATCAGAGGATGGGCAGGGGCAGGCTTTCCACCGGGGTCTCGGATCCGATCCTGGCGCTCATCTCACATGCCGTTTGCTGAGCCATGTGTATATAATTCATGTTAGCCTTCCCGTTTCACCTAGGAAAATGCAGCATGCCCTGGCTTTTCTACACAAGAAACTAATTTTCCTGTGGAACCTTCCAGGCACCCGGTGTTTCTGCAGAGCCTGTGAGGCCTCGGTGTCACCCCTAAAATCCGAGAATATCCACCTGAAGAGAGGGCTGGCAACGCTGAGGCAGAAAGAAGAAATGAAGGCTGAAACACCCACCCTGTACAGACACAGATGATATGTGTCTCCCTAAATGACACGAGAAAGAACCACCTAATCTGAACAGGGATGGAGCTACCCAGTGTGAGAACCAAGTGAGGCTCCTCTACAAGGGGAGGTACATACAGCTTGTCTATGGGAGAACGGGCTGGTGGCAGAGCCCCACAGAACAAACTCCTTCTCTGGGGAACTCTGCTCAGGCGTCAGGAAAGTAAGTCTTTCCCTGTAACTTCTTCCTCACCCAGCAACATAGCAGTTGGGGGTGAGATATTAAATGCTTTCACCTTGAGAACAGTAATTAGACAAGAATGCTTTGCATTGCCGCTTCTAGTTAACACTATACTAGAGGTCCTGACTACTTCGTGTGGCAAGGAAAAAGTAAAGGTGTAAGAATGGGAGAAGAAATTAAAACATCACTACTTGTTAATGACAATGTATGTAGAAAACTTAAGACAATCTATACTGTTAGAAACAAAACAGGGAATTTAGCAAAATTGCTGAACACCAAGGTGATATATAAAAATTAATTGGGTATCTGTAGATTAGCAACAAAAATTTAGAAAATTTTAAAGATTTATTTATTTATTTATTTATTTGAGAGAGAGAGAATGAGAGACAGAGAGCATGAGAGGGAGGAGGGTCAGAGGGAGAAGCAGACTCCCTGCAGAGCAGGGAGCCCGATGCAGGATTCGATCCCGGGACTCCAGGATCATGACCTGAGCTGAAGGCAGTTGCTTAACCAACTGAGCCACCCAGGCGCCCGAAAAATTTAGAAAATTTTTAAAAACATTAATAATCACATTAAAAAATCAAGTATCCAGGGCACCTGGGTGGCTCAGTCAGTTGAGCAACTGCCTTCAGCTTAGGTCATGATCCTGGAGTCCCAGGATCGAGTTCAGCATTGGGCTCCCTGCTCAGCGGGGAGTCTGCTTCTCCCTCTGACCCTCCCAATTCTCATGCTCTCTCTCTCACTCTCAAATAAATAAATAAAATCTTTAAAAAAAAATCAAGTATCCAATAAATCTCAAACTAAAGAAGTGCAAGACCTGTACATGGCAGAATGAAGACCACTGC
This sequence comes from Mirounga leonina, assembly GCF_011800145.1. Classification (NCBI taxonomy): domain Eukaryota; kingdom Metazoa; phylum Chordata; class Mammalia; order Carnivora; family Phocidae; genus Mirounga; species Mirounga leonina. The sequence continues at coordinate 1,858,620 of NW_023270277.1, forward strand.
TGAGAGAAAGTAAAGGCCTATACATGGAGGGGTATACCATGTTCATAGACAGCTTCACTGCTGTAAAGGGTCCATGAATCTTTTTTTTTTTTTTAAGATTTTATTTATTTATTTGACAGAGAGAGACACAGCGAGAGAGGGAACACAAGCAGGAAGAGCGGGAGAGGGAGAAGCAGACCCCCCGCTGAGCAGGGAGCCCGATGTGGGACTCGATCCCAGGACCCTGGGATCATGACCTGAGCTGAAGGCAGACGCTTAACGACTGAGCCACCCAGGCGTCCCATGGGTCCATGAATCTTAACTAAAAGTCCAAAAGGCTTTTTGGGTAGAAGCCAACAACCCGCTTCTAAAGTTCTAAAATTTACATGGAAATGTGAACTGCCCACATAGTCAACAAAACAGTCATGAAGAAGAACAAAACTGGCTGATTTACAAATCTGTAATTAATTTGGGACTGGATCACAAATAAATAGACCAGAGAAAGAAAATGCAATCTAGAAACAGACCTTACAAGGATGGTCAGCTGACTTATAACAAAAATGCCACTGCACTGAAGTGGACAAAGGATGGTCTCCCCAGTAAAAGATGCTGCATCAATTGTATATTCATGAGAAAAATGAATTTGTATCCTATCTCACAACATACCTAGAAATCAATTCCAAACAGACTGAAGATTAAAATGTAAAAGACAAAATAATACAAATCTTTTCTATAATACATAGTAGAATATCCTCACAACCTTGAGATAAGCAAAGATTTCTTAAACAGGGCAGAATAAAACACTAATCATAACAGAAAAGACTGGTAACACAGACCATGTTAAAATTAAGACTGTCTATCTACCAAAAGACACTGAACTTCACAAAATTAAAAACTTGGAAAGACACCATGGAAATAAATGAAACAAGGGGCGCCTGGGTGTCTCAGTCAGTTAAGTGTCTGCCTTCGGCTCAGGTCATGATCTCAGGGTCCTCGGATGGAGCCCCGGGTCAGGCTCCCTACTCAGCGGGGAGTCTGCTTATCCATCTCCCTCTGCTGCTCCCCCTGCTCATTCTCTCTCTCTCTCTCTCTCTCAAATAAATAAGTAAATAAAATCTTTTTTAAAAGAGAAAAAAAAAATGAAACAAAACTGGAAGAAAAGGGCGCCTGGGTGGCTCAGTTGGTTAAGCGACTGCCTTTGGCTCAGGTCATGATCCTGGAGTCCCGGGATCGAATCCTGCATCGGGCTCCCTGCTCAGCAGGGAGTCTGCTTCTCCCTCTGACCCTCCTCCCTCTCATGCTCTCTGTCTCTCATTCTCTCTCTCACAAATAAATTAAAAAAAAAAAAAAAAAAAACTGGACGAAAATATTCCAATACATATATCTGACAAAGGGCTTGTATCCAGAATATATAAAGAACTCTCGCAACTTAGTAACACAAATAACCCAATTTTTAAAAATGGCAGAAGACTGAATCAGACAATTCATAAAAGAAAACATGAATGGTCAGCAATCACCAGAAAGGATGCTCAATATCAATGGTAACTGGAGAAAGGCAAAATAAAACCAAAATGAGATGTACTACATACCTACTGGAATGGCTAAAATTTAATTTTAAAAAGATCAACAGTACCAACTCTTGGCAAAGATGTAGAACAATGGGTCTCTTGCAGATTGCTGGACATAGTGTAACACAGTACATTTTGGAAAACATTTTGGCAGTTGAGCATTCACTTACCAGATAACCCAATGATTCCACTCTTAGGAGAGGTTGTCACAAAGTGTGACTTACTGATAATGAGCTTTGTGGCCACTCCTGATTTCAGCAGCTAAACCTGGCCCCACAGCAATAGCAGCCTGGAGATGGTATGTGACTGCCAGAAGTCAGGGGTAGCAATTATCGTAACGACCAACAAGGCAGCGTGCCAGGCAAGGAAGGCCAACTGGCCGAGTTGTGGCAACAGATAACAAGAGATAGCATTCCTAGGAGCAAAACAGATGGTCCCTCAACAGAGCACTGCCTGCCTAATACGTGCATGCATACATACATACATACCAATTCAAGGGAAACAGGAATGGATGAGCAGGAAGCTGAGGGAAGTCACCCTATTAAAAGTCATGACCCCTCACCCAGCTCTGGTCTGAGCAGATTTCAGACCTAAAAGCCACTGACAGAAAACATGGCCAGATCCCCAGGAATTAGGAACCCATAACACCAGGGCAAGTGCCCACAGTGATGATTAGCCCAATGTGCACCCAAGAAGACCTACTGCCCCTTAGTTGGTGGTCATACACTGGGCAAAGGTAATACCCAACAGTTCAAGGCCTACTGAACACAGGGTCTGAGATCTAAAGTGTCCTGTCCCTTATTAAGGTAGAGACATTAGGGGGGCAGGTAATAAATAAAATCCTAGACAAAGCCTGGTCACAATAGATCTTGTGGGTCTGCAGATCCAGCCAGTGCTCATCTCCATGGTCTGTGAGTGTAAAATGGGGCTGACGCTGATGCCCCACCCCATCATAAGCAGTGGAGACATGTGTCTACGTTAAGGATCAAGGGCATGGAAGGGCCTTGTTGAATTGGCCATCTGGCCTCTGCACAAAGTCAGTGGGGCCCTGGGGAGGGTCTGTGGGCTACTCTAAGCTCAAAAGAGCAGGCACCCTGCTCACAGCTGGAGTGCCAGACCTAAGTCTCTGTTAGAATAACTCCACCAGCCGCAGGTAAGTGACATGTAGACGCTGCCCTCCAAATGCCTATTTTCCTATCCCGATGAAGACAGAGGACTGCAAACCATCCACATCTCCTGTGAGAGGAGAACTGCATGTGGTTTTGCTGCAGGGCTGTTAGCGCTCTGGCCTGCTATCATAATATGCTCCAGAGGCATCTGACACCCTGCAGAACCCTGCCCTGAGCCAGGACAGCAATGACATCACGCTGCGTGCAGCAGACCCCAGCAAGCGGGTGGAAGATACCCTGCAGAGACTCAGGACCTGCCAACCTGGCGAGGTGTGAGGTCCAGTATTCTGCAGAAGCTGCATCCTACACCCACAAAGGAAGAGGCACAATGCCTGAAGGCCTCTTTATCCTGCAGCCGACATGCTGTGCATCTAGGGACACCGGGCCAGCCCAGATGCTTGGCAACATGGCGGGCTGCCGGCTGAGTGGCAGTAAGGGACAAAGGGCTCAGCGGCAGATCAAGTTGAAGATACATGACTTGGAGGACGTGCTGGCATGGCAGTGACAGAAAGGGTAGAGCAGGGGCTTCCTGGGAAGAATCTCAGGCTTCCAGAGAATCACATGCATTTTAAAACACTGCTGTGGCCATGCTTCTGGGACCACAGGTGGACCAAGGGACACCAAGGGACCAAGTGTCACTCATTCCAGAGCCCCATCATACCCACCAGGACACAGTTAGGCCCACAAGGCCCAGGACAACTCCATAGACCGTGGACTCCTGCTATGTGGTTCTATGTCCCCAACACAAGAACACACAGGCCTGGGGAATGTGTACTTCTACATGATACTGTGTCCCTAACACGAGAACCCACAGCCCTGGGAACCAGGAACGAGAGCAGAGCTGAGTCCACTTGCTCTTCCCCCAGGACCCACAGGACCCTTGTGTTTCCTGTGCCCCTAACTCTGGGCTGCGCAGGGTCAAAGGTCCTAATTCCCATGGGGGGGTGCGCTTTTTCAGGGACAGAGCAGGGATTCCCTCAAGCCACAAGTGATAACGGCCAACATGCCACTGAGATTTTGTGGGTGTTGTTAGGTCGCAATAAGCTGACTTATAAACCATCTAGCCTCTGGCTATAATCATTTGTGTCTGTGCTTGCTTCCACTTGGTAATGGGAAGACAAAGTTGAGTCAGATACAGACATTGCCCACAGGATGCCAAACATGATCAAAGGGGAAATAATATAAGGACAAGATCGGCAAATGCCTTAAGAGAGATCCAGGTGAAGTGCTGCAGGGAAGATTGCCTTCCCATGGGGAGGGGATTATTTAGCTGCAGCCCCAAGGGGGACTGGGGCACGTGGAAATGGACATAAGGCTTTCCGCAGGTAGGATTAAGGTCCCAGTGGCTTTGGAGGATTTCAATTTGGGATATGGTAAAATGAATGAAAGCCATAAGAAATGAGGTTTGACGCCCTACTGGGATGGACCAGGAAGGGTCCTGAAGACTAGCTGAGGACTGTGGAGGGTCTGCTCTAGATAACAGGGTGGAGGCTGACAACTCTGAGTGAGGACACGGTGCCTGGCAGGGAGAGGACACGTTCCATCAATGCAAAAACACTAGGCCCTGCGCCGCGCTTGAGAGCAGACGATCTGGCATCAGTGTGTAAGACGGGCTGAATCAGGAAAGAGGCTGGCAGCCAGGACACAAGTCAGGAGCATTACCCACTGGCAAGACAGGGTCATGGCCACAAAACCACCAGGCAGACAGCGGGAGAAGATGACCCTTAGTGTCCATCCTAGAAGCCCCGGATGCGCACTCCTGCCATGCGGCTCCCACGGTGGCCGGAAGGCGCACGGCCTCCAGAACGGCCATGGCCCACCACGGGGTCCACAAGGCACAGGGACGCCACGGGCGCAGCGCGTTCAGACCTTGTTCCATTTGCACCGTGCACGGGGCCTGAGTAAATGGCGAGCAAAGGTGCTCCAGGGTGGGCAGACGAGGGAGCTGCCGAACACAACCGGGGACGTGCCACGGGACGGGGAGGCCAGGGTAGTTCCCACCAGGCAGGTCACGCCTGCAGAAATAAACAGTGACGGGAATGACAACTCGGCAGCAGCCCACAAGTCCGTGTAAGACAAAGAGAGAGCCGCACTAGGTACGCTTGCAAAATGCAGAGAACCGTACATTTTTCTGAAAACTGGTGAACAAAAGGAAAAAAAGTGAGGAAATTTCTAGCATATGGAAAATTTATCTGGATTTTCTGAAAGATTATGAAGTTTTGTTACCAGAACTTACTATGAAAATTTGATGGGTCCAAGGTGAATCCAAAGTTCCTTATTGAGAAACGTAACCCCTAGAAATCACCCTGAGAAAGACCAGAAAGTGACATCGTGTGTATTCTGGGCACCCGCCAACATCACCCACCCTAGAAATGCGCAAAGCTGCAAAATCTGCTGCATGAAGAGTGCGCCTTGGGTCCAAGGAACACGGCAGGCATTATCAGAAACTCTCCAAATCCTCAGAAGCAGATGAAATTGAAGGTAAACAGTACTGAGTAAGAAATGCTGGAGTTTGCCCATCGAGACATGCAAATTGGTTCTGAAACTCGGAGGATTTCCATATCTGCATGAGTCTCAACAGAGCATTCAACGCAAATCCAGCAGCTATCAAAGAAACTAAGGTGCTTTTAAGAAGGAAACCCTGATCTTTAGAAGGAAACGCTGTAATAACCAGCAAGGCATTCCACTCTTCTCTCTATGTCTGAGTGCATCCTGAAGGGAGGTCCTGTAGCGCCCGGATCACTGTTGTAACGACCTCGAGCCCCGGGAGCCCCGGGAGGGCAGTCCCACCATCGCAAGAAAGCAAGCTCAGGGCGCAAACCATGGAGAACGCAGCCACGTGAGCGAGAAGGGAAGGCCCACGCCACGCACAAGGAACCTCACCCCTCCGTTCTGTGAACCAGGAGACTGAGGCCCATGAAGTTAACCGGCTGCCCCACGCTCTTGTGGGTCATCAGTGCCCTAGTCAGACAGGAAACGCGGTGGCCTGACTCGTCAACAGTCCATGGCTTCGGAGAAGAAAATACCGAGTTGTGTCCTGAAGGCTAATTGGAGGCCACTGTCTGTTTTTCACATGGAACACGCAAGCTGAAGGCACTTAATGAGATAAAAAGATAATCAGGTCCAATGAATGGAAGAGGCCTGCCTGAGGCTGCCAACTGTGCCCGCGGAGTGTGCCACTCACTGTAAGGGATTACTGAGTCCGGGCTTAGAGGAATTCAAAGGAGATTAGGGCCTTTGTAAGCCTGAACAGCTGCCCCAGCCAGCTCAGCTAAAGGGCTAACAGTGCCCTGGCTGGGGACATAATCTGATCCCCAGCCGGACGGGGAGGAGGCTTCGGCCGGGCTCTGGGAGCAGGATGCAGTGGGCGCATTCGGAATCCGAGGGCTATTTTTAGAGTTCAACCATCTCTGCGTCTGGCACAGGCTGAGAAGGATGAAGAGCAATCCAGCTCCACTAAGCAGTCACCTGGGACAGGGAGAGCTTGGAGCTGTGCCTAAAAATGCCTTTCTGCCCTGGCCTTCACATGCTTTAGGGCACACAGTGTATGAATCATAGACCCCGGTGCACAGGAGGGCAGACTGACGACGGAGCAGGGTCTGGCCTGTCCCCTCATCTCCCAGCACTGGTGTGACGGCTCCTACACCCCGAGAAGCTCTGAGCTCCCTGACCACAAGGACAAGGATGGGTGGGGAGGAGGACTGGCTGCGATCTCCAGAGACAAGGCAGGCACAGGAACCAAGGGCCGATCAGAGCATGTTAGCCCAGGTGGCTCTCTGGCAGTGGGTAAAGGAAGAAGAGATCCAGTCAGGCGCCCCAGTACCCCCTGATCTATGTAACTGGCACGACTTGGCCCTGGGCAGAAACCCGCCTTGAGCCACCAGTGAAGAGCCACCACCTCCCATGCAGCGCTTAACCTAGGACAGGTTCGCAGACCCACAGCCCCTGCTCTTCGGGGGACCCAGGCCCCCTTGAGGAAGGACTCTGTAACACTGCTGCAGAATAGATGAGGTTTTCCTCCAAGCCTTCCCTAGGTCTAGGACGGTAGCACCACAGGAAAGGGACGTGCGAGAGCCCATGATGAGCCCAGGGGGTACGACTGGCCAACAGCCAGACCTATGGACTTGTGGCCCCAATCCACCTCAAAGAGGGCTGGTGGACCAACCTGCAGCAATCACCAGATTCCTGAACGTATCAAGGGAAGGGGCAGGCGGGGGCGGGCAGGATCCCACCTACAGCAGAGCCAACAATGATGGGAAGAACGATGGAAGCCCCTGGAAGTCCCCTTCCCTCTCAGAATGGTCACCAAAGGCAACTCTGCAACACCAGTGGGAATGGAGAGCTTGGATCACCATCAAAGTCTTGAAAGATGCTGGCATGCTGATCTTATCAGATCCCACCGAGTCCCCGCTTGGGCCTGCGTAGCAGGAAGAAGCTCTTGGAGGACGACAGCGGATCATGACAAACTTCATCAGTGACACCAAGGGCTGCCATCTGACGTGCTGGGGCCAGGGATGCACAGCAACACAGCCCCTGGCCTCTGAGACACGGATCGGGGCGGGGGGACATCTTCTCCCAGAACCAGTCTGGAGGGGTCACCAGCAGCCAGGTCCATCAGCAGCCGGGACAACAGTTCCTGCGCTGGCAAGCCCACATCGGTGCTCACAGCTTCCCACCAGAACCCCATCCAGAGTGGGCACGCCTTGCCCCAAATCCAGTCCCCGCCCTGCCTGTTTCTGTAGGGCCGGGAGCTAAGGATGGTGTGCACTTCAAATGAGACATGACAGGAAAGGGCAGTCTCTGAGAGCGGGACTGACCGGCCCACTAAGCCCGCAATCCTCGCGCCCGGGCCCTTCCTGGCTCAGAGCATGCTCGCATGAGCCCTTCACACCCCGCTCTGTGATAAACCACGGGGCTCCAGTGCAACGGGGTCCGTGAGCGGTGTGCGGTGAGGGTGCCAGGGAGCTCAGCCCCTGAATGGGCCCCAGACCCTTGTCTCTCTACGATCCTGCTGCCTCAGCCTGGCAACAACCTTCCTACGGCGCTGACACAGAACTGGTGCCGAGGCTTCCTGCCCACACAGCCCGGTGTGTGAGACCTCACGCCCAGGCTGGCATTCTGGTTCCCTCCACAGGCCCCCCTGCATGGCCGCTCTGCACCCTGCCCACAGCCCCGGGGGTCTCGCTCCCTCCACACTCCAGGGCACACCACGCCCTGCTGTGACTGCTGTGACCACCTGACACCAAGGGTGGCCTACTGCCTGCCCAGGACTGCCCCCCGCTGTCCAGCCACGTGCACCCCCCACCATCCAGCGGCGTGCAACCCCCCTCCCTTACCCCCCTCCCCTGCCATCCTGCCACGTGTGCCGCCCCCCTCCCGCCGTCCAGCGGCATGTACCACCCCCCGACGTCCGGCCGTGTGCGTCCCCCCTTCCCCTACCCCCCCGTCCTCTATAGCCTCGTGCACCCCACCTCCCCTGCCGTCCAGCAGCGTGCACCCCCACTCATGTCCAGCGGTGTGCACCCAGCCCCTCCCCTGATGTCCCAGCACAGTCTGCACCCGCTCCCTCCACTTCCCCTCCCTGGGTCTCCGACTGAGTCCTAGGGTGCCAGAGCAAGTTACCTTATATCAGGTATGAGTAAGTCTTCTGTCATAGTTAGTAGCTCCTTATATCTAACTTCCCTGTTTGCCCTGCTAGCTGGTTTCCACCTCATGACCCAGATGGCACCTGGTGATCTCATCGAAACGCTGTGTCGCAGGGAGAGTGAAAGGCAGGTGCACGGGGTGGGGAGAAAGCCTATGGAACCCCAGTGCCACCGCCTAAGTGACATTCCTAAGTGTCTAGCCATCTGGACCATGTTGCGGTATCTTCACCACTAGGAGGCCCAACTTTTGGTGGCCCTTTTGAATCTGGGAGGCAATAGATGACATGCTGACCATGGGGCTCTAACCCAGCGACCTGTCAGGCTGACACCTAAGTGGAGCTTGAACCAAGAGGCGTTCTGCTGGAGGTCCAGGCACAGGGCCCCGCTGGTGCTTGCAGTTTCCAGGCCAAACAAGACCACAGTGTAGAGCCTCCGGCGAGCCCCATGGCAGAGTCCTAGGCCAGACCTAGAATCCTGTGGCCGAGCAGTGCCCACTTACACGTGGCCATCACCCTGCTGTGAGGAAACAGCTCCTGGCTGGCTCCTGGACCCTGGTGGGCAGGACTGGACCCTGACCGTGGGAGGCAGATGCTGTGCGCTGAGTCCTGCACATCACAGCACATGTGTCATCTGATCCACCACGCCATCAGGAGGGCAGACACATCTAACATCAAGTGGGAATTCTGTGCATTCCAAACAAAATGGGGCCCCAGCAGGTCCTGAAAGCGGAGCAGGTTCCTCATGCGGTGGCTGCACTGGTTCTGCTCTGGGGATAATCCTCTGATCCCGAGGGAGGAACACCCGCCCTGAGCTTACAGACAGCCCTGCCCAGACACGGTGCCGACAGGAGGTACCCCACGCAGCAGTGTCTGGAAGGAGAGCATATGCCCGCTGGTCCACGCTGCCCAGGTGTGTGGATGGTCAGAGACACAACTGCATCAGCGTCTGGACGGTGGCTTCCATCGTGGCCCCGAGATCAGGCTTGGCAAGAAGAGAGCAAAAGCAAAGCAAGGCAGGCACACCAGTGGACTGCTGAGACGCAGCAGAGCGTGAGTGCACCTTCCCCATATGAACACTCACCATGGCATCTCAGCCACGAGGGGCCTACTGCACAAACACCAGCCATTCCCCCACGCCCAGGCTGCGAGGTTCCTAGAACATCACCACGTGTGGGGTGCGAGCCGTTCCCGGGAGGAGAAGATCCGTGTCATACCAGCAGCCCCCTCTGGCCTGAGCTCCCCATCTGCTGTATGAAATGCCCTCTTTCTGAAACACCTGGTGTGGTCTCTTGATCCTGACGGATAAACTCACCCTGATATCTCTAAGGATGGTGGTATCATTCACTGATGAGTAATAGAGAAAAAACAGAGTTTTGGATTGTGCTGCTCCTGAGATGCCCAGGAGAGATCTCAGTAACAGGGCCACAAGGCAGTCTGATGTCTATATGTGAAGCCCAGGAAAGAAGTGAAGGGTTTAAGATTATTTTTCTCATGGGGACACCAGGGTGGCTCAGTTGGTTAAGCATCTAACTCTTGCTCTCAGCAAATGCCATGATCTCAGGGTTGTGAGATCGAGCCCCGCATCGGGCTCCGCACTCAGCAGGGAGTCTGCTTGAGGTTCTCTCTCTCCCTCTGCCCCTCTCCCTGTTTGTGCGCACTCTCTCTCTCAAATAAATAAATAAATATTTTTTTAAAAAGATTATTTTTCTCTTCCACTATGTTTTTCAACAGTTTCATTTATCAAATTCACAGATTCTGGGACTTCTGATTCTAACAATACAGCTAATTAAGCATCTTGAAAAAAATTATGTTTCCATAAAACACTTACCTATATATTTAAATGCACAGTTGTGCTCTCAGGAATATAAAACAATATGATCAGGAGCAAAAAATAAAGCTGTTGTTGAAGCCAGAAATGGAAGCTACAGCTGCCCTTTCCATATCTGTCTCCACTGGGAATCTACAGACCACACAGTGAACAGGAAATAGGCATGAGGCCCACAAAAGGTAGAGCATCGGGACTGGGACCTTTGCAAAAGTCTAGACTCCCAAAGGGCCACTTTCTCATTAAAAGAATGAGCTGGTATAGAGACACGTGTTTATCTCAGCCATGGCTCGGAGCAGACAGCAGTCTACCTGGGAATCTGTATCCTACCCTGGTCCTCACAGAAGTCTGCGTTTGAATTTATACCGCTGGTATCCTGGACCGGGAAATCCTAGGCCAAGAATTTAACTAGAGGTCCTAGTCATTGGCAGCCCCGGGCATTTTCCAGAGGAAGCAAACTCTCTAGAAGAATGCACCCCCAGGCCAGGCGCTCAGGATTCCTACAGCTTCAGAGCAGCCCCGTAAGGGGCTTGTACTAAAACAGGGTGAAATTCACACTGACTACAGTGCCTCTGAGTGAGAGCCGGCCAGAAGAAGGAACCCCAGAGTGAGAACTCCAATGACTTCAGCCATGAGAATCTTTAAATCACTCAAAGAAATGAAAGCTGGAATAAAAAATGATCAAGCAAAAAAGACCACCAAAATCTACCAGGAATGTTTTTAAAAGAACCAAATAAAATGCCTAGAAATAAAATTTATGACTGTTGAAATAAACATCTCAGTTGGCAATTTTATAGCAGATTAGAAACAACTGGAAGAATTAAGCACTGGGAATGGTGTGAAGGAAGTGCCCAGAGGGCGGCAGACACGTACAGAGATGGAGACGTGGGGGGGCACGGAGTCCTGCCGCCCAGCCCTGGGGGCGCAGGGGGAGGCAGAGGCTGTGGGAGAGGTCGGGGGTCGGTCCACACAACCTAGAAGGATTCTGTAGTCAGACAGCTTACCGGTGTCTGAGTGCTTTCTTTGATGTATTGAAACTAAAACTGGATATCACAGATGACATTTTATGGGAATAATTTATGTAAGAAGGGTGAGACAGAAGCAGAAGACTCAGCTCAGCGAAAATGCCTGGACCCCATGTTGGGGACAGACACATTAAAACGGTAAGAAGCGAGGGGCAGCTAGAATGTGTAGCGAGCACTGCGCTCTCACTATGTGCCAATCTCCAAAGTGCTTCCCGAGTACTAACTTGTTTATCCGCCTCACAGCCTTAAAACGCAGGAACATCCCCACTCACCCAGGCATTTTTATGGTTTCCCCTCTTTTATTTTGTTTCAAAGATTTTATTTATTTATTTGAAAGAGAGCGAGAGCACGAGCAGGGGGAGGGGCAGAGGGAGAGGGCGTCTCAAGCCGGCCCCCCACAGAGCACAGAGCCTGACACGGGGCTCGATCCCACAACCCTGAGACCATGACCTGAGCTGAAACCAGGAGGTGGACATTCAACCAACTGTGCCAGCCAGGCACCCCTGGTTTCCCTTCTTTTTAATCAAGTGACCAAAGTACATGGGACGGGTAAGATCCTCCCTGGTGGTCAGAGAAAACACGTCACCTGGATCGGCAGGCCCTGACCCACGCCCGCACCCGCCTTCTCCTGGCTGTACAACCCTGGAGAAGTAACTCACCTTCCCTGCGGGCCGACACCTCTGTAACTCAGGGACTGTGGTGAGGATGCCAGGCGGTTGAAGGAAAGCACATTTAAAGGGTCGGCTCGGACACCGGCAGCAGCACCTCCTCTCTCTCATTCCGGGTCTGAAAGCAAGTGTCTGAGGCTCCCTACAGGACAGGCCCACAGGGGGGTGGAGCCACGCAGCACAGACAGGTGAGGTCTCCACGAACACCCCTCGTCCCAGAGCGCAGCCCAGCACCCTGCCCTCCCAGGAGCTCCTGGCATTGTCCTCCCTCACGCTTCCCGAGCATCCCCGCCCGGATCATGTGCACGTGTAGCAGGACTTCCCCCAGCCACACCATCATGTCCCCCAGGCCCTGCAGACCCACATCCTTGGACCCATGGCCCCAAGTTGCCCCCGGGCGCCAGGGATGCCACTCCGAGCCTCATCCAAGGGTCGGCTTCTCAGCAGCTGCTGCAAGGAACATGCCTCCACCGCCACAGCAGCTCCCAGCGAGGCTGCCCACAGCCGTCCCCTCCATCCACCGCCCTGCCTAGCAGACGCTTAGCACCAGCACCCTGGCAGGACATAGCCAGGCCCAGCCCACCCTCTCCATCCTGCTTGCCAAGCCCGCAGCTAGGCCAGGGCTGCCTCTCTAGGGGGCGCTGGGCTCTGTCCCGGACCTGGGTCACCATCTGGCTACGAGAGGTCTGCTCGCCTCAAGAACCCAACTACAGAGAGACCCGGCTCTCTCCAGCGACCGAGCCCTCGGAAGCTGAGGCTCCATCCCTGTGCCAGTGCCCTGAGGGCTGCCCGGAGGGGGTGTCTGCACGGCACGACCCCAGCCTAACCCCTCGCCCGACGGCCTCATGGCCGACCACGCAGAGCACCCCCGCGCCTCCAGGAGAACTCTGCGCTGACAGTGCGTTGACTGGAGGTCCGCGTGCAGCCACTCGTTTCTCAGGACTACAGAAAGGCACCAGTGACACTTGCTTGTCATCCCAGTGTTTGCTTTCTGGACAGGGACCACCCACATTCCCATTAGAACGGAGAACGCGGTGATTCATCAGCATTAGCTAGAGCAAAACTGGCACGCAGCACCTTCGGCGATGGTTTCTGAAATCACCATTATAAACTACGCTGGCACCCACTCGTGTCAGAAATTAATTAGTACCCCCCAAAACACCTTCATACCTTCATTCTTCGATAATGTGATGATTTGCTGATTGATGTGTTTAGGTTTCTACTCCATGCCCCGAGCTAAAGCATCAAAAGCTGCCTCCCAAAAATACCAGTGCACATGGCTTCTACACAGAAATACTCAGCGTGTTCAGTAGGCGCTGGGGACACGTGGGAAGAGTGTGCACGCGTGGAGCGAGCGGGGGGCGGCTCCGAGCCACGGCCTCGGCACAGCGTGATTGCAGACGGGCACCAGGGTCCGCTCTCTGGCTCTGGGAGGACCCAGGAGGCAGAAGACGGGGCACATTCATGACAGCCCCATGAAACACGGGGGTGCTGCATGGTAGAAAGAGTGCAGGGCGGACGCGGCGGCTGTGTGATCTGCGGACGACGGGCACGCACAGCCAACAACCACGACGGCACCGCCGTGTGCACACGGCGTGGGGACCTCAGAGCTGTCCCACCACACGCCCCACGGTCTCCCGTCACCGCGCCCCGGGTCCCAGGATCAAAGCGGTGGCAGGACCGGCTCACTGGGTGTCCCAGAGCTGCCATCTGCTAGGAGCTTGCCGTGAGGAGGGGGACAAAGCTCAGGGCATCCTGGCTTATGCTCTTCTAGGAGTTACCCTCCAACGGGAAAGGCAAGTGTTGTGCTTCACTCTTCTCCTGGGGCGAGAGCGGGGGGTAACGAGGGAGAATTCAGCCATAATTCCAGGACTTTCTCTTCCCACGTTGTCCCCTGCAAACACTTGGCTACCACGGCATTTGTACAGGGCCTCCTCCCCCACCCCAGGTGCGCCATGTGCCTTTATCACCCGCGTCTAAGCTTGTCTACGGACAAGCAGACACCCCTGCTGCCCACAGGCCGCACAGCCTACCTGCTCCTGTCTCCCCTCCCCGTGCTGCCCCAGGCTGCACCACTAAGGGTCATCCTGATGCGTGGCTGGGACGAGGAGTCACCAGGCCACCGATGGACGGACACCATCTCCTCACCCGTCTGTCCTTATTCACCTGTGGTCAGCTCCCCCGCTGGAATCTGAGCTCCCGGACGGTGGGGCTGTGGCTGTCTGATTTACTGCACCTGCCTGGCAGGCAAGAAAGGTCAGTGGATGCTTGCTGGGGAAGTCAGCTTGCTTTTCCAAGTCAGGGCAAATGTCCCATCTGACTTTACTATTAGCAAGCAAGTCCTTTGGGAAGGCCACCTAGCATGGCTCCTAGAGTACAACATGCGCTCAGCAGGGTGACCGGACGTGCTTCCTCCAGCCCCTGAGGCGAATCCAGCTCAGCTCTGCGCCCAGGGCCAGAGTGCTAAGGTCGCGTGCTCCCTGCTGCCTGCAAGGGCCCTTCCGGCTTCCAGGTCACTGCAGCCCCACTGTGTGCCCCCAAGTCATTCCTAGGAGCCACCTGCATGGTGGGCGCTGCCCCCTTTCCTTGTCCCCTTCTTCCTGGTTCATGCACATTCTGTCACTTTTCTCCTGCTCCAGGTGCTGCACACAGCTGTGGGGCTGCTTCCTGCACAAAGAGCCCAGCAGAGGGGACGGGCAAAGTGTCCCTGCACCTGCCCCCCCGCCAGGACACAAACATGCCCCCCACGCAGCAACCCTATGCTGGCCCCAGGACGGGGCTCCTCTCCTCTGTGTGTGCATCTGACTCCTCATCTGCAATAGTGGTTGGCTTACACTAATTAGTACAAAAATCCACCCAACTTGAAAACTCGGGAAAGTACATTTGTCTACTGTCCCACACGTGCCCTCCAGTTGGCAGTGGACCTGCCCCTGCTTCTGACGTCCTGTCAGCCAGGAGGCCAGGGGGTGTCTGCGGACATCACCAGCCCCGGTGGCCAGCCTTGAGGGGTAAGGAGAGGGTAAAGAGCAACTCTAAGAGAAGGAAATCATTATGAAGCATGAAACAGACTCGCAACTGGTCCCCAGGAAAGTTATCTTCTTTATGAAAAGGAAAAATAAAACAAAATGACACGGAAAGGCAAATGGAAGGAAGCAGTTGGAGTGACTTCAGAAATCGAGTCCTCTGCTCCAAACAGTCGCTGTGACCCCACCGTATCCATGAGCACCTACTGCGCATGCTGCCGACCTCAGGGAGCATGACCTCACTGCCTCAAGGAAGTTCTCGTTAGGCGGCCAATTCAAGAACAGAACCTGATTTCATGAAGTCCCAACGCTCAGTGCGAAAGGATTCCTATTTTCACCTGTCCGATTGCCCAAATTAAAACCCAATTCCAAAACAAATTACCTTAATTTCCCATATCTTTTCAAAAGTAATTGTGATTACTTCAAATTCCTACAGATGGGCCAGAAAAAGAGAAAAAATAGAAACAGCAAATGCTTTTTACAGAAAAGATTAAAACCAAAGCCTGTATGAAACGTGCAGCGCCCCCGAATCAAACACCAGAGGATCTTGTACTAATTAAATTGAGTCAGTGTCAGATGGAAAGGCCAAATTCAAACACCAGAATGCTTTCTCAGGTGAAGTGCTTGAAAATGGGAATTTTGTATTCAATACTGCAAAAGAGGTGACCAGCGAGGACAGTGGGTCCAGCATCCTTTGAAGCAGGAAATCCCAGACAAGTCAATGGAGTCAGTTCATGGAAATTCATGGTCAGGTGAGCCCGCGCCCGCCTGGTGTGAGCCCTCAAGGCCCCGCGCCCACGCTGGGAGCCCCCTCCCCACAGAGCCCTCCTGCAGCCCCAGGCCCTCCCTGCAGCAGCTCTGGCACAGCCCAGCCCAGGACATGGTGACGGCTTCTCCTGGCCACACATCCTTTCACCCTGGGCAAAGCGAGGGAACCGTTCTCTGTGCCTTTTGTCTGCAGCAAACACGAAACCCCTGACGGGCTGCAAACAGCTGAGCATTCCCTCCCTCCCGCTCACCTTGCACACACCTACACACACCCTGAACTGTGGTCCCTGACTATTTAGTCCCCTGGTTCATTCCCTCGTGTTTAACCTTGAAACCCGGTTGCGAATGCTCCGACATCAGAGCCTACAGACGGTGGCGGGCACAGCGCCGGCTCCTGGCGGGTGTCGCTTTGATGGGCTTGGGGGCAGAGCCAGCTGGCTGCGAGACGCCGTTGCCCGGGGAACGGCCGCTGAAGTGTGTGCTCGAGTGGGCACGGACGCTCTCTGCAGCCGCCGCGGCCGCCGCTGTGCGCGGAGAAGCCCAGCTGGTGCCCATTAATGCTCTCGGTGCGGCAGGGACGAGGAGCCAGTTCCAGAAGCCTGACTCTTCCCACTGACAAATAGGCTTATCTCACTGCCTCCCTAATGAACGTACCCGCCGCACCCACCCTAACAAAACGCAGAGCGTACAGAGAGAAGCATCTCAAGGATGTGCCCTAATTAAACAATGCTGGTCGGCTAAACACGAGGGCACAGCCCTGCAGCCCGTGGAATGATCCGCCCTTTTACCTATTGTAAACTCCTCTTTTTTCTCTCTTCATTTCACTTAAAATGGCTTAAAATGCAGGAAGAGGGTGGCGGTGAATTCTGAATGCACAGAGGTAAAAGATGCATTTTAAACATCTACTTAATCACCAATCTTTCTAAAATGCATAGGGCAACTGTTTTTGAAAATCTGGATCTCCCTGTGAAATGCAAAAAACCCAAGTTCCTTGTGGGGCTTAACGATATTTTCTGTACTTACGCACTTTTCCTTTGACAATCTCCAAGCGCTCAGGTGTCTACCTGAGGCGGAGGCTGAGGGCGGTGTTTGCTGGCAGAGGTCGGTTCAGGGTGGTCCAAGTGGGCAGCCGGCACACGACGGCCTGCTGCAGGCTCAGGACAGGGCGCCCGGCACTGGGGTCACTCAGTGTGTACTCAGCACATCCCGAGTAACACTGTCCGCTGCAAACCTGACCCCCGCCGGCCAGCCGACACACAGCCATGGAACAGTTCTCCACGCGAAACTAACGGATCATGCGGCGGGGAAAGCTGACTAGGGAGCTGGAAGACCCGAGTTTGAAGCCTAGGTCCGACTTAGTTACTCTGTGACCCTGGGGAAGGGTTTTCCCATCAATGGCATGGGAAAGACATCTCCACAGAGCCCTGCCTCTGCCTGCAACCTCCCCCACGGCCTTCTGGTTTCTTTGTCTTCCCCTCCTGAGTGAGGGGCCATCTTTAGTATTGCTCATGGGGATCTGGTTTCCCTGCCTTCGAGCAGGCTCTGTGGCTGGGGAGCCACAGGACTCACTGGCTAGGGTGTTGTAAGAGTGATGCATGTCACCTGTGGATGGGAGCCCCTCCTGAGCTCCAGCCCCCTACTGCAGGTGACATCCTAGGGGCTGGCTTCCCTTGGCCCAGGCAGCAGGCTGTGGAGACAAAAGCAGGATCCAGCGAACCTGCAGGTACACGCAGTCTGAGGACAGCAGGCTGCAGGAGAGGGAGACAGAGGGGGACACGAGGGCAGGAATCCCTGCAACTTAGCCATGAAGAGACCAAGGGACCGGCGAGGCTGCCCGAAGATTACCTAGAAACCCACTGTGTCTTCCTGGGGAAACTTTTCCAGAAGAAAAACTCGGACAAGAACAAAAGATGTGTATGTATGGATTTCCAATACAGCTTTGTTTATAAGAGCAAAGAATCAAAAATAAATGTCCGCCAAAGAAGAATCGGTCCAATGCACAGGGACTCTTCATACCACCACCAAAAGCAACCCTGGAAAAGACAACCACTACCTCCCATCCGGTCCACCAGCGGCGGTCCTCCTAGGTGGGCATGTCCGCGGCCCCAGGCTGCCGGCCTCCCGCCCTCTGCACACGTGGTGCCAAACCCCAGCCCAGAAGACCAGGAGAGGGGGTGCAGGAGCAGGCTCCAACCACACCCTCGGGCAAGCCTTGGAGTGTGGAGTTCGGGCGGACGGGCCAGACGACGGAGCCAAAGCCCCCGACACCAGATGGCAGAAGCAGAGTGCCCTCTACCCGCCGACCTCTGCCAGCAAACACCGCCCTCAGCCTCCGCCTCAGTCAGGACTCAGGGTCCCCTTGTGCCCGGCCTCAGGGACTCGGTGCTTCAACTTCACCCTTGAGAACTGCTACAAATGAGCTGCAAGGGTTCTGAGTTCCAAAGGAGAAAGGCTACTGCCGACCACTCGGGGACAGGTCTGCAGAGGTGGAGGGAAGGCCCAGCTCCTGCTACTACACAGAAGCCAAGCCAGGGCCACGGCTCTAAGGGGCCGGCGCTCACGCTTCTCTCGCCTGGGACCCCAGGGTGCTGGCGTGAGGAAGCCAAAAGCCATGGCGAGCGGCCACGCGTGCATGTTCTAGCCACTGCTGCTCAGGCCTTCCCCGCCAACAGCCAGCTTCAGCCGCGGGAGTAACGAGCCTTCTGAGGACCCCAGCTCCATCCTTCCAGTCCCACCAGCTGGGCCCAGGCTCTAGGGAGCAGAGGGGAGCCAATCCTGGGGTGCCCTGCCTGATTCCTGATCCCAGAACCCCCGCACTGCATAAAGGATTGCTTTTACTCAACAAAGTCAACCCACTTACAAGGCAAAGGGTGCCTTATAAGCCGCCATTAGGATATCCACGTGCACGCTGCTGATGCTGGACGCGCTTCACCGTGACCTGGTTGCCATTAGCCTCCATGGGCAATGCCACATTTCAGAAAGCCCAGGAGAGGCACACAGAAGGACCAGGGCCATCCAGGAGGCTGTCCTGCCCACTCTGTCCCAGAGACACGGGGAGACCTGGGGGGAAGGACACTCTGGTGCTCGGATCCGGAGATGCAGTGGGCAGTCAAGCTGCCGGCGTGCATGCGTCCTCTGAGATGTGTTGTGTTTTCACCTCGGTGGCTTGGGAAGCAGTTCCGTAAGCACACATAAAAGGCGGTATGGCCAAGGGCTAGACTCCCTCATGACTCACAGAGCGTCCTGCAGAGCACGGGCACCAGAACCGCACTGACCACACACCAACAGAACCCCCAGCTATTTTCGTGTCCATGTGCCCGGCAGCCCCGCAGCTAGGTCCGCGATCCCCCGTGCAGACGGAGGAGTCGAAGCTCAGAGGGCAGCAGCCTGCCTGCGGGCGCCCCAGCAGTGAGGAGCAGATCTGACCCAGACCTGACCCCAAAACCAAGTTCATGACACCAGGCTCCACGGCCTCCGCTCTGGGCTGCTCAAGAGCAGGGTCTGGGCACAGAGGCCACCGCGTGAGGACGCGCTGACCTGCCTCCAGCGAATGCACGCTCCGTGTGGGCAGGGGTCTCGGTAGCGCACCTCCTGTTCTGCCGGCATCGAGACACTTGCCCGGCATACAGCATGTGCCCAGTGGGATTGGCTGGGTGGAGGGACGGACGGACGCCGACGGACACACGCTCTGGCACCCATCCAGCGGGGGATCCGCGCTCACCGAGTGCCTACCTTCCAGCAGGCCCTCCGCCTTCCGAAGGGGAAGAGGACGCTGAGGGGGCCCCCCTGCAGGGACCAGAGCGGGGAAGGCGAGCGGGGAGGACGTGAAGGACTTCCGTCCCTCCCCGTGACCCTGCTCCCCCCACCTCTGTCTTAACCTGCCCCTCCCGTGAGGCTCCGCTGCACTCTCTGCATGCCCACACCACTCCTGAGTCTCTTCTTTTTCTTTTCACCAAGAACCGTTCCTGTGAAGTGACCTGAACATGTTGTTGTGTGTGTGGTCACAGACAAGTGCGCGTGAACTCCTAGCAGACTGCTCAGCCGCCATTCCGAGCAAGGCTTTCTGGCAAGAGTGTGAGTCTGCTCTCGAATCCCCAGCCTGGTGCGTGTTTGATATGGATTGAGAATCCAGGATAATGAATGCAGACAGCGAGGAGTCGGCGCCCGGGGCGGGGGGAGGCAGCAGAGGGGGGCAGGCCACACGTGACCCTGAAACACTGCTTTTATTTCTGTCTGCCCGTTCCCCACGGAGAGCGAGGGATGTGATTTTTCAACTTCTACTTCTGCTGACTGGGGCCACAGGTCCTCCAAAACACAGATCACCATCTCACTGAAAAACAAAAACTGATCTAAACACTGGACTTTAAGCATATTCTGGGGTCCATTTACTAGTTTCGGAGATTTCGTTTAAATTACCTAACTCCTTGGAAAGTTACCCCAGGAGAGACAAGCGCGACTACAGGCGCCACGTGTCACAGCTGAGGAAGGGTCTCCCGGGACGTGGCCTGCCGGGGCTTCGGGAAGGTCTTTTGCTCCGGGCCTGGCAGCATCAAGCAAACAGCAGCGTCAGCGACGGAGGAACGAACACGGCCAGTAAGAGACAGAAAGCATGCACCGTCACAGAGCCAGGCCGCCACGCGCTCCCGGGAAGAACAGACGTGGGATGGAATCCGTTGCTAAGCAACAGGGCCTGCCGTCCTCCCTCCCGCCCTGGGCCCTCAGGTGTCTGCGGATGGACCTGTCAGCCAGGGATGGCAGCCGCTTGATTCGAGTGCAAACGTGCAGATCCCCGTGGACAGAACCGACCTTGCAACGGTCTCCGAGCCAAGCTCCGCCCCGAGAGCAGACCAGACTGCAGCATCTGAGGGCACACATTCACCTCTGCGCCCGACCTCTGCAAACAGAGGCGTCGTATGCAAAGCACGGAACTAGGGAGGCTGTGCCTTACTGACAGTCTGAGGGGAGGGTGCTTTCGCCACGAGACTCCAGGCCAGGGTCAGTGCTTCCCAGGAGGGGCTGGGAGGGGCTCCCAGCTGATACTCACAGCCAGAAGCGTCCGTGGCGGCCCCGCCCCCAGGGGAATGTGTCCTCGGCCGCACGGGGAGATGTGGACGCCACCCTCCCGCCTGCCAGGCCGCGGGCACTTTCCCGTTATCTCCTCTGATTACAAGGCGGCGCTTCAATCCGTGGCTCTCACGCAGTGCCCGGCTTTCTGGAGTCCAATGGCCCACTCTGCTGTCCTCCTTGGCAACACGACTGCTCCATTGGCGTCCCCACCAGCTCCGAACCAGGGAGGCAGGGGACGTGCACGCCCTGGCAGATTTCCCACTTCTTCCTCACCCGTGCCCCCCGCCCTTCTGAGTGACCCCTCTGTCACTATATTCTCCTATCTGGGTTTTCTCCCAAATTACAGCTCTACAACAAAGAATGCCAGCCTTACAGAGCTCTCTCTCTATGCAGACAAGGGCGGGCGACAGGACCCAGAGACCCCAACTGCCTCACAGCCAACAGCAGGAACTGACAGTGGGGTCGAATGGCCAGCAAGGCTGGCCAGTCCCAAGTGACCCAGGTCCTCCCCTCACCTGCCTGGGGCGCCCCTCCTGCTCCCCACTCTGCACTGGCTCCCTCCAGGCCAGCCCAGCCCTCTTCTCTGTCCTGTCCTGAGGCGAGCCCCTCAGCTCCGCAGCCCGTGGTGCTTCCTGCCCTGAGCCAGGCTCCCGTCACCCCACTGGCCCAAAGGTAGGACGAGCAGTTCACACTTGTGTGTCCCCTCTGCATCCCACCTCTGGAGAGAGCACCACACCTGTGACGCTCCTCATCTGAGTGGACATTCACACTTGCCCGGAGTCCTGCCTTCCCTTGTGGACGCCCCCACCACGGATCCGCGGCCCTGCTCCGCTCTGCTCTGCCCCCAGCCTGCCTCTCATCTCCCGCCTTCCCCCGAGCACTTGCTCCCTCCCTGACCCCATGGCACGATCACCGGCCCACGCAGGCCTCGTTGGCTCCGTCTAGGGCTGGTCCCACACCACAGGATGACAAGCCTTTGTTCCGTGTGTGCTCCCACAAGCCCTCCGCAGCGACACCCTGGGCAGAAGCAAGCTCCACGAGCCCCTGCAGTGGACGGACAGATGCACCACCCTCCCGTCCGCAGCCACACTCGCGGCCTCCTGGGGACCAGCGCCCACTGGCCCCTCCAGGGCCCAGGCCAACCTCCTGCCTCACACACCAGCCTGGCTCCTTTTGCGCACGGGGCTCTGGCCAGCCCGGCCTCCGTGCTGTCGCCACCCGAACTCGAACTTGCGCAGCCCAGGCCAGGCCTCCCATCAGCTGCTCCTCCTGGTAGGCGACTCCCCTGGACGGTAGCACAACGCACACACATGCACACCCTCGCTCAGGCACACACACCCCCACTTGCAGCAGGACACGCACACACATCCTCAGACACAAGCAGCTCAGGGCACACTTCCTCACACACACACTTGGGGCATGCGCACACCCTCATCGTGTGCACACACTCATACACCCGGCACGTGTACACACGCAGCTCTTGCACATACACGTTCTCAATCACACTCAGGTGCGGCACAGGCGCCACTCTTGCACATGGTGCACACCCTCACACAGTGAGGGCACACAACTCGAACGTATAGGGCGTGCGTGCAAACACCCCCACACATTCACACAGTGCCTACGCACACCCACACACTTGCACACACTCACACGTGGCACGTGCACCCTCACAGCATGTGCATACGCACTGGGTGCACACTCACACACCACACACGCACACACCCTCACAGCATGTGCATACTCACACTGTGTGCACACACACAGCACA
>NW_023270277.1:1881136-1884838 GCF_011800145.1 Mirounga leonina
CACGTGCACACAACCTCACACCTTGTGCACACTCACACGTGGCACGTACACACACCCTCACAGCACGTGCACACTCACACTGGGTGCACACACACAGCACGTGCACACACATGCTCTCACTCACATTCCTGTTGTCTCCTCTCCAGGCGTTCCAATTTCACTTTGTCAAACAAGTCAGCCCCAACCTATCAACGCCCTGCCGTTGCTCTCTATGCCTTTAACCTGCTTTAGTTTGTCCTCATAACACTTTCTCTACCAGAAACCATATTTACATTATGCATCTTCGAATGCAGCCCCGCAAGGGCACCCGTCTGGTTCACTGCTGTACCCCCGGGTCCACAATGGTGCCTGGCGCGCTGTAAATGTTCAGTGACAGATGCCAAATGAGTAATTATGACATGTCATATAAGGAACACAAAAGACTGTAAGAGATGCAAAACACTTTTTTAAATGCAAAAGGATACAAAATCATGATCCCTTTTTAAAGGTGCTATTTTACCACTAAAATGTGAAGGGAGGTTGGGTACAGAGGGTTATAATTTGGGGAATCAAATGTTCCCAGGAACCAAGTCAAGAGAACATCTTTTTCACTAAGAGCTGGCCACAGCAATCAACCATGGCTTACGCTTACTTAGGAATGCTTCCTAAAGGTTATTAATCCCAATTCTGTTTTTGTGCTGAATTTAAGGTGACCCAGGGCTCCCCAGGGATGAAAGTGATGGGGGCTGGGGACACAGCAGGACAGGGGAAGGAGGAAATGGAAAGAGGAGGACAGAAAGTCCTCAAAAGGCAGGGGCAGGCATGTGTGGGACTCAGAGCAGAAGTCCCTCCAGTGGGAGCGAGCAGATCTGGACGGGGAGAGGCATAGTGAACAGGGGTCGTCAATCATTTGAGGTCCTCCTCGGATCAGCCAGACTAACTGCCATCAAATCACACGTGTTAGCAGGTACAGAAGTGCTTCTGTTTCTGCCTGAACAAAGCAGGAAGGACACAGAGAAAACCTATCGTGTCTCCTAGTGCTACAGGCAGGCCAGAGAGAGCAGGTGAACTTCTCCGCACTCCAGGAGCCAACCCTCTGTTTGCTCATCAGACAGTGGAACAGGTTTAAACTTCAGCTTCTGCCTAAGTTCCTGAGAGATTCTCCAGTTCTGGCATCGATGAGGACAACTAGTGGACCTGAAACCAGCAGAACACACCTCCAGCCACATCTGAATGTGAGCCCCCACCTGGGCACCAGCCCTCATCTGGACATGAGGCCCCCCACCCCAACCTGAGCGCCAGCCTCCACCTGAGTGCCAGTGCCCACAGCAGTGGGGGATGGCTAGGGGTGAGGAGACACTGCTCAGAGCTGAATCACAGTCACACCCAGTATTACACAGTCACTTGGAGGTCAGGAATTCATTTTTTTTGTAATTAGGATTCACATCGATGCAAAATGGGATGCCATCTTATGTGAATAGTACACAGTTCATTACATACCTGAATGCCTTCTCTGTATCAGATTCTGCTACGCATTGAATATTTATAATTTATAACCTATCCGCTTTCAAAAAGGATCTAGGAAAGATGGCTGTTTGCTAAATGCATTATGATGTAGATCAAAATTATATTATAAAAAATAAGCTATGTCATATTTTTAAAACTAGTTTTATCTAAATACCTGCTAAGACAATCGTTTTAAAAGTAATCAGCACACATGCATGTCTAGTAGGTAATGTATTTAAAACGGATATGGGCTGACACTGAGGGAATGAACATAAGGAGCTGCTCCAGGCACTCTCCAAACCTTCTCTCATTCAATGGACGCAACAGCTCTGTGGCGGACTAGGCTTCCATATCACACGGCATCATTTATAAAAGCAGAACCAATGTTCTTGAGTGTCAGCCATGCTCTGGACCTTCCTGCACAGAGCACGGCTGGGTATCACACAGAGGCCCACAATGTGGCACAGGTAGTGAGTGGCAGTCACGACTCAGGTGGAACTCTGCCGGACTCCAAAGCCTGTCTGCACCCTCGTCTCAGGGCCGTCACAGGGACGCCATCCTGGGTCCCCACTGCTGGACAACACGGTGTCCTCAGGCCCACTGTGTCCTGCTCCCTGAAGAGGCTCTTAAGTCGAAAGTGTCAATTCTGACCACCTGCTAAAATCACTCCAGGAGGGTCTAGAACTCCTAAGGCCAGGGCCTTATTGGGAAAGATGGAACTCAAGGTGAGGCCCAGGGATGGGGAACTTCCACAAGGAGCTCGGGTGACCCTAGTGTGCAGCCAGCGTGAGGACCTGTCATTTACCGTGTGCCACTGGCTTGTCATCCCGAGACACGCTCTGCAAGCCGTTCATCCAGTGCAGGTCACGTGCCTAATACGTTCTAGGCACCTTGTGTCCGCCACGTGATGGTGACCACCACACTCCGGGTCACCGCTGGCCCGAGATGTGTCTCTCATGCATGAATCTCTTTAATCCCCTAACCATCTTCCCAAGCACATACTGTGACTCCCCTTTAACAAACGGTGACCCGAGCCTCAGAGAATCTAAGAACTGCCCCGAGGTCACACAGACTCACGGAGAGCTGGGACTCGCAGCCAGGTGCATCTGATTCTAATGTCTGCGTCCCTGCACTTCCCCCCACACCACCCAGGCTCCTCGGATGGACAGATAAGGACCTCCGGAAACAGCCTTCAGCTGCGTGACCACAGCCTGTGCGAGAGGATG
Source organism: Mirounga leonina (assembly GCF_011800145.1). Classification (NCBI taxonomy): domain Eukaryota; kingdom Metazoa; phylum Chordata; class Mammalia; order Carnivora; family Phocidae; genus Mirounga; species Mirounga leonina. Next base: position 1,883,848 of record NW_023270277.1, read on the forward strand.
ACGCTAGCGAGCAGGAGACTACAATGGTGCCTCTCTCCTCACCGTGGGGTGCTGTGGCCCGGATGCGCCTGGATGTCGGTGCCCCGACTCATGTGGGAGACCCTAAGCCCCAGGGGACAGTGCGAGGAGGTGGGGCATTTGGGAGGAGAGGGCCACACTCTCACGATGGGGTCAGAGCCCCGTGCAGAGGACAGCCGAGGTGCTCCCCAGCCCTTCACCATCGGAGCACAGCCCCCTATGAACCAGGACGCAGCCCTCGCCAGACACTCAGTGGGCCATGATTTGGATTCCAACCTCCAGAACTTCGAGAAACACATGTCTGCTGTTTGTAGTCCCCCGGTCCCTGGTATTTTGTTACAGTGGCCCAAACGGGTTAGGACAAAGATTCGACTCTTCCCAAAGTAATAAAATATGAGCAGAGATGGGTAGGACAATGTTTTATCAAAAACACTAAAACTATATATAAACCTTTGTTACTCAGTCTAAAAAAAACTGCCATTAGTTGGGAAAAAAGTAGGAATCACTTTGTCACATTAAATAAACCATTCTAAAGCAACAGTATAAACCCTTCAGCTCACACACAGGCCTCCAGGCTAATAGAAACTGTGCTCTGGACTGCGCGAGTGTTCCCACGTCCTCGGGGCTCCTCTGTCCCCTCATTCCCTCCCAGACTGTCCTGGAGACACCGTCGGTGGTCACGATCTACAGGCGGCTGGCACGATCTGCCCAAGGGCTCTGGCTCAGGGCACTCTGGGCGTCACGGAAGCCTCACCACTAGCTTCCGCCCCAAGACCATTTAGCAGAGCGCGATGAAGGGCACGGTGAAGGGCGCGGTGGCCTGGGTCGGCGGGGCCCTTGGGAGGACCTGTGCTAGGCCTGCTGAAAGGGGCCCTGGCTTCTCGTCCCACGGCAAGGCTGCACGCTCCGGGGGCTGCTGATGCCTGCCATGCAGTTAGGGCTAGAGACCCGTGTGGGCTCGGGGAAGGGAAGC
>NW_023270277.1:1884848-1907173 GCF_011800145.1 Mirounga leonina
CCCTGCACACCCACACCCTCCTTCCTGCCCATCCTCCCCCTGCACACTCCCACCCTCATCCTGCCCATCCTCCCGCTGCACACTCCCACCCTCCATCTTGCCCATTCGGGCCATCCTTCCTTTGCATGGGCCCCAGGGCCTTGACCTTTCTCCCATTTCAGCTGTCTGGGTTGGAGCCCTCACAGCCTCTGACTTCCCATCTTAGGGGGCTTCCAGCCTGGGAGCCAACTTTGTCTCTTACCTCAGATGAAGGCTTCAGACTCCCCCAGCACCAGCTGTGGGCAGGTGGTGGCAGTGAGAACACCTCTCTCTCACGGGATTCCTGTATGGGAGTGCAACACCTCTCTCTGCCCATGATCCTAGACATGAGGCAGGGGGGGGGGGGGGGGGGACCCCCCCCCCCCCCCGGGGGGTTGCTGGGGGGGGCCCCCCCCCCCCCCCCCGCCCCGCCCCGGGGGGGGGGGGGGGGGGGGGGGGGGGGGGCTCTACTCATCCCTTGTGGCTCCAGTGTTTGGGCCACTGTGGCCCATGCTGGGAGCTCATCATGCACGTGTGATCGTAAAGGAAAGACCAAGAGAGTCAGCGTGAAGAAACACTCCACACTGGACATGTGGCTGGAACAGGGTAAGTGAATAAAGGCGGGACGGTGACGGGAGAGGACGAATTTGAAAAGGCAAGGAGAGGGTGTGCAGAGAGCCGCTGGTCCGAGCGCCAGGTGCGCTGAGCTGCAGGCCCTAGACCCACAGCCACGGAGGGGCACCGAGTGCCACGTAGCCTCCCTCTCCTCGTCTGCAAATGCAGAGATCTCCATCTGTATCACACCTCACGGAGATGGAAGTGCAGTACAGAGCCTGGTAAACAGTAAGTGTTTAATAAACAATAAAGGAAAAGGATCTACAGTAACTGGCTACTGAAGTCTCTTCTACGTCGGGCAGTCCCCTGTTGTGTGGTGAGTTGAGTTTTGGGCTTTTCAATACTGAGCTACTGGATCAACCTCCCAGTCCAGCTTCATGCACATGAGAAAGCACCAGACTTTCTCCCACATCCTAGTTGGAAGGCAAGCTCCTCCCATGAGGGGCCAGACAGTAAACATTTTTGGCTTTGTAGGCCATGTGGTCCCTGTCGCAATGACTCAAATCTGCCATTTCAGCATGAAAACCCAGCCATGACACTACGTGAGTGTGGTTGTGTGGCAATAAAACTTTATTGACAAAACCGGGCAGTGGGCCACATTTAGCCCATTAGCTGTGTGGTTGGCTGTGGTCCTGGACTATGAATTAGTTTTGGTTTATTTTTAAGTAGACCCAGAGCAAACCCTTCACGTATTTGCTCTTTCACTGAGTTCAACAAGCATTTTCTCAGTGCTTACTATGTGCCAGGCCCTTTTGAACGTATGGGGCAGAGTGGTAGGCGACGCGGACTCAACGGCCATTTGAGATGGCAGTGACTCAGGGATAACTTTCTAGGGTCTCACTCTATTTGTTGTCCATTCCCCTCATCCCCTAACAGATGCTGTTGGCAGAGGTCAGCAGCAGCTCTGGTCTCAGCCATTTCATAGATCAGGGTTCCCTGCAATGTGAGAACATGGGTTCTGTGGCTTTAACCAAAAAAAAGTTTGGAAATCACTGCTGTACGAGGTGTCACCGTTTTACGGATGGCTGGGTGTCTGGCACGGAATCCAGTCTTGATGACATCAGATTACAGCTACTGCTTCCCCGGGATGGATCCACCAGGCCTATCGCCATGTCACAGATTAACACTAATCTGAAGGGACTCGGGGCTCCCGAAGTCACCCCAGTACTACCCTTGAAATCACAGTCTTCACGGTGTTTGCAAACTGGTTCTGGAACGACAATCCTCCCCCCGCTGATGGCCGAAGGCCACAAGCACATTGCTACGTCCTCCACATAACTCTGCGGACTCCTGGATCTGCTCCATCGGGAGCATACTCCGACGTCCCAGCCGCTTGACACGGCGACTGCGTAACGGGGCCACATGCTGGGATGCGCTCTCTCCCCTACAAACACACTTCATCCGCCACGGTGACATGGACGGCCCCCGCCCTCTCCCGCCCTCTCCCGCCGAGGGCGTCCCGAGGTCCCTGTGAACGTGTTATGTGCGAAGCAGCGACTGCTCCGGGGCAGCTTCATTTGGAGCCAGGCCTGTCCTCACAGGCGACGTCATCGAAACTGGTGCACCTCCCTCCCCCTCTGCCCTCTGGAGTCGGGGGAGAGAGCCAGTCCTCTGGTGCAGAGCCTTTCTCTGCAGTGAAACCCACCGTGGCGCCACCACCACCGGTGAGGTCCAGACAAACAGCCGTCCCAAGGACGGGCTCTCACTGCTCAGCAAGAACGGGACGGCGGGCTGAGTGTGTGCAGCTGCCTGGCCTGGAGTCTGGATGCCTGGGCGAGCCCAGCCGGCCCCACTGCACTCTCGCCGGTGCCTTCCCCAGGTGACGGTCATGGAGTCTTACTGGGTTTGAAAGGACCCCGGATCTTCTCTCCGTGAGCCTCACAAACCCGCCGCCTTCCCGTGTGGCGCACAGCCCTGAGCTGGCTCCGGATGGATCGCGCTCCTCCAGCCATTCTGGGAACGGAAGGCCGCAGACAGATGGGATGTGACCAGGGATTTCCTGTGGTACGTGCAGCTCCTCTTCTTAGAGTGGGGCCCTATGATATGTTAGCTTTCTTTTTATGGGCAGATCCTAGGGGCGCCTGGGGGGCTCAGCCGTTAGGCGTCTGCCTTCAGCTCAGGTCATGATCCCAGGGTCCTGGGATCGAGCCCCGCATCGGGCTCCCTGCTCATCTGCTTCTCCCCTTCTCTCCCCTCCCCTCCCCAGCTCGTGCTCTCTCTCTCAAATAAATAAATAAAATCTTAAAAAAAAGGGGAGGGGGGCAAATCCTATTGTTGACTTTTACCACAGAGCCAGCTCAAACTACCTTTTTTGTGTGTGCTTACAATTTTAGAAATGGAAATACTCCCCCCGGCAACCCCCCCACGGGGTGCATCCATGTGTGTGGAAGAGCTCCTCCCTGACGGTGTCTATGAAATTTTAATGTCGCTAAGACACCATTCAAGCAGTACTGCTCACGTGGATGAGCTGCTGCGTTCTGCTCAGCGCCGGCTTCCAGAACAAAGAGAACCTGGGCCCCCACCACAGCCCCAGCGCTGTTGGTGGTGAGCCCGGCCACCCTCAGACAGGCAGCGCGAGATCAGAGGCCACGGCCTCCACAGCACCCTTCTTCGGACACCCTTCAACTCACCAGCACGCGCGGCAGAGTGCAGACATCCGAACAGGCGAGGGTGGCCGGGCCCCTCTGTGAACAGCTGGAACCTCAGGAAACCGTCATGTTTTTAGGTCAAAACCATCAAATTTCATACAGCTCCCCCAAATACCGGGGGAATCTCATGCAAGACTCCTCACCTCTCTGTTTCACTCTGCAAAACAAATGTCCTGGATGACGTTAACGTAGTTTACGAATGTCGAAATTCCCAAATTCTATCTGGTCTGTTCGAAAGACCACTATCCCTGCGATGCATGCATTCTCTCTCTGCACCCAGACGGTGGGTGATGCGTGAGAGGGACCGACGGCCTGAAGGCCGTCCTGCCAGAGATGCCTCCCTTCCCTTCCCACCACAGCCAACGGGTCCCCACAGCGGGGCACTCCGCCCATGCGCTCCCTCATGCGCATCAGTTCCTAAAACATATGCCTGGGCGTCGGCAATGGTCTATGCCTGGGGACGGCAATGTCGTCCCCTCAGACTCTCCAATGTGTGTGTGTTTTAACTACTTCCCACAGACGGAGTTCAAATGCACTTTGTATGTCGGCCTAAATACCTTATGGCAGCCGTCCTTGCCAACACCAATTTCCATGAAAAATAAATCAGCGAGAAACAAAAACAAGAAGCTATATATCATCCATTTCTTTCAGGACTAAGGCAGAAAGTCCCAATCACGTAAACATCTGACCATCAACAGTGTGTTTGTAAACCAGCTGTCATCCAGAGCACATTTTCTATAAAAATATGTATGTTGTGGGTTGCAAACAATGAAAGAGTGAACAAAGCCTATAAACCCCAAAATGCAGTGGCAGTTCCTGCAGACCCATCCCAGAACATTCCTCTATATATCCTTCATTGTAAGATCTTGTTCTTCAGGGAACACCTGAGTTTTCACAACAGTCAAAACTCTCAGAATCCAGCCTGATGAACGAGACAGGTAACCACACAGGACAGAGTAATGAGGAGCTAGAAACTACTGTATCAAGTCAGGAGAAAGATTTTTTAGATAGCAATGAAGCTGACTCCTAGAGACATTCCCAAATGGGGTTCCAAAATGTTCTGAGCCCGGCGGTGTCCCGGGACAAGCAGAGGCCAGCGCTCACTGGGCGTATAGGATCTACTCTCTCTGTTTAAGATGATACAACTGGCCTTGCCTTTCAAGCACCCCGTGGAATTAGCGAGTTCCCAGCGAGATCAGAGGAGGGCGTGGGAGACATGCCTTCTTCCTCAACAAGCACAGGGGCGGGCGTTCTGCCCCGAGGAGCACTGGCCGAGAGGACAGCCACTCGGATGTCGAATGTCAGGGACTCTCCTAGGGCAGGTTGCTAAGTCAGAGGACACACTCACTCCTTCCAGCTGAGCCAACAGTATGTGGCCCACATACTGAGGCATCCATAATTACCCGGCAACTCACGTTGGTCGGTGCCATCCCTCCAGTAAACGTGTCTCAACTGTGTTAGCTTAAAAACAAAGCAACTTTGGGGGAAGTATTTCTGGTCTAATAACATTGCATTGATGATTCAAATCTCTTACTTTCAATTCAAAGACTGACCAAATGTAAGCTCAGAGTGACAAAATGAGGTGGTTGGATAAAAATAAACCTACAAGTGGCAAAGTATGATTAATCACCTTCGAAATCTCTGGATACTCAAACTCACCATTTAAAATATCTTGGGCATTGGATGTGACAGGTGTTTCCATTAGGAACACAAGGGAATAAAAACAAGCGCAGAAGCCCCCTCTGAACCCCTTGCTCTGACCCGGTGGAGAGACCGGGAGGGGGGCAATACACCAAGAGGACTGCACAGGACCGCCTCGGAGGCTCAGAGGGAGGGGACACCACCACACACGATAAAGCAGAACCCGAGAGGACTTTTGAATAGGCCCCCTGAATCTACACGGGCTGCAGCAAAATCTCCCGAGTAGAAAGGAACTCAAAAAAGTCCCCACCTAGAATATCCTCACAGTGACTGCAGGCGGATTCTAGGTTCAGCCACCAGAAAACGTCTTGGACACAGTGAAGCGAACTTCCCTGAACTCAGTCGCTCTAAGCTTGACCAGGCTGCCGGCGGGCCAACGCATCTGATGACGGCAGCCCAACACTCAAGTCCTGGCGGAAAGCTCTGGATAAGAGTCTGTGACACCTCCAGAAGCAAATGGAAAGCTCACTTTAAGGCAGAGGAAACAATTAAAATTACAACTTGGGAAATTTTTCCTTGGTTATTTCTAGAAGGATCAGTGTTCAAGTCCCCCACAGAAAAGGAACTACAGGCACACCTTGTTTTAATACGGTTCACTTTATTGTAGACACTGTGTTTTGTACAGATTGGGGCCCTTGGACACCCCGAGTCCAGCACGTCTGTCAGAACCGTTGGCCCCGTCTCTGCGTCACATTCTGGTGATTCTCGCAACATTTCAAACTCTTTCGTTACTATATTTGTTACAGCGATCTCTGACCAGTGATTACAAGTCCCTGAGAGCTCACGTGGTGGTCAGGTTTTAGGAGTAAAGTGTTTTCAAGTTAAGGGACGCACTTTTTTTAGACATGATGCTCCTGCACACTTAACAGACCGTGCTACAGTGTAGACGTAACCTGTACTCAGGCCGGGAAACCAAACAAGTCATCCGGCCCGCTCCACTGAGATACTTCCCTGCAGTGGTCTAGAAGGGGACCCGTAATGTCCCCAGGGTGCACTGTGAAAACGCGCACTGAATGGTAAACTGTGGTCTACAAGGTTTCCAAGAAATCACAAGGCCTCCCTCCCTCAATCAGAGACCTGTAACCTCGTCAGGCTACCTCACTCCTCCTCCCGCTAGTTCTTCTTGGTTTGTCCCTCGATCTTTCCCGGTGCGCCTTCTCACTGCACTGACCCGCTGCAGCAGGCTGGTCCTAAATGAGCTGGGGAACGATGACACACTCTGGATAGGACGGTGACAACGAGATACATCCGTAAGCCGGAGGTCTGTGCCTCGTCAAAGCGGTCACTGTCAGGAGAGCTCAGTGGGGGCCCCTGGCCCCTTGAGGATTCATTAAGCCTCTGACTTCCTGCCCCTCAGAACACCTGCCATGGGACAAAGTCACTCTGGGTGGATATCAGTTCAGTGTCTGTCCTCCCCACCCAACCGTGAGCTTCAGGAGGATCAGGGTCGGCCTCCGGACCGTAGCAGGGGTCTGGCACATAGTGGACAAGTAGTACTGCGGGAGGAGCGGGCGGGGAGCGCTCGGTGCCACGGGGGGAGCGAGAGGACGAGAGCAGGCCTGCCCGGCACTGAGGTCAATAGGCAGGGAGCGCCTGGGTGGCCGTGGACGAGGACGGGAGCTGGCTGGGCCTCGCTGCCCACCGCTAGAAGCAGGGCTGTAATGGGACCCAGCCCGCCACGTGCGCACTTGGTCCGTGTCAGGCCGCCACCACCACTGCCGCTTTATGTAAAGACCCCTGGTTTGGGGTCTCCGACAGCCCCGTCTAGGGTGTACCCATCAGACGTCAGGTGCAACCCACACAAGCTGCCTCTGCGGATGAGGAGATCATCTGAGGGTTCAGGGAAAGGAGAGGGATGTCAGTCATGCTGGAGAACCGGGCAAGGGTGGAGTGCCAGGGGAGGGGCTCTGGGAGCCACACGAAGGCACTGGCCTGACGGGAAAACTCTGTGGCCCCCACCCAGCACCCAGAAGGCCAGCCCACAGCTGCCGCTGCTCCCTTAGGCCACCGGTGTGTTCCTGGTGTGCCAGGAGCTTGTGACGACCTGGAAGTCGCCTGCAGCACTGCCCCCGTGACCCCCAACACCCCAAAGCCACCTGCAGCCACGCATGCTGAAACGGTGGGAGCCCTGATGTCTGGGGTGGCCACCTCTGATCGGCAGCACCCCGGTCACACGCGGAGTCCTTGTCACAGGGAAACCGCACATCTGATTTCTTATTTCCATAATGGGAAACGGGGTAATAACCTAGGAATTTCCCCAAAATATAGGAAGGCTATTCAAAAGATGATGAGCAGCCACAAAAAAGTCAGATGTCCACAATGTGACTTCTGAGCGTTTCCCCCCAGGCACAACGAAAACAATGTGAAACATGATTACTATCGTGGCCTCAGAATCCCAGAGAAGCTTCGCCCTCTGCTGGCTAAGTGTGCTCTTCCATCATGTGATCTGACAACAGCTTTTATTCTATTTCAAAATAGTACGACTTTAGCCAAAACAGAAACACAGCTATAATAAATAAAAACAAATATAAGACCCAAATAAATAGTTTTTACTTATTTTTAAATGGAATATTTTTTAAATCTTATACAATTACATTGGATTAAATGGAGATTAATTATCATAAAACCACATCAATCAAATCTGTGATTCATAACAAAGCAAAAATAAACTATTGGGACCACACCAAAATAAAAAGCTTTTACACAGCAAAGAAAACCATCAACAAAACAAAAAGGCAACCTGCTGAAGGGGAGAAGATAGCTGCAAACAACATATCCGATAAGGGGTTAATACCCCAAATATACAAAGAACTTCTGCAATTCAACACCAAAAAACAAATACTCCAATTAAAAATAGGCTGAGGACCTGAATAGACATTTTTCCAAAGAAGACACACAGATGTCCAACAGACACATGAAAAGATGCTCAACATCACTTATCATCAGGGAAGTGCAAATCAAAAACCACCATGAGCTGTCACCTCACACCTGTCAGAATGGCTAGAATCAAAAAGACAAGAAACAACAGGTGTCGGTGAGGATGCGGAGAAAAGGGAACCTCGTGCACTGTTGGGGGAATGCAAGCTGGGGCAGCCACTCTGGAAAACAGTATAGAGGTTCCTCAAAAAGTTGAAAATAGAGCTACCCTACGACCCAGCAATTGCACTACTAGGTGTCTACCCAAAGAAGACAGAAACACTAATTTGAAGGGATACACGCATCCCTGTTTATAGCAGCATTATCTACAATAGCCAGATATGGAAGCAGCCCAAGTGCCCATCGACTGATGAACGGATAAAGAAGATGTGGTGTATACACACACACACACACACACACACAATGGAATATTACTCGGCCATCAAAAATGAATGAGATCCTGCCATTTGCAACAACATGAATGGATCTAGAAGGTATTATGCTAAGTGAAATAAGTCAGTCAGAGAAAGACAAATACCATACGATTTTACTCATATGTGGATTCTAAAAAAACAAATGAATAAACAAACAAAAAGCAGCAATGGACCCATAAAGGCAGAGAACAACCTGACGGCTGCCGGAGGGGAGGGGAGGGGAGGGCAAAACGGGTGACGGGGAGTGGGACGTACAGGCCCCCAGTGAGGGGATGAATAAGCCAGGGGGATGCACAGGGGATACAGCCAATGCTCCTCTAACTGTGTCGTGTGGGGACGGGTGGGGACTACGCTCGTGACGATCCCGGCACAACGTAGAGAGTCGTCAGATCATCATGTTGTACACCTGAGACTATTGCAACATTGTGTGTCAACCATACTCAAATTTTTAAAAATGGTTTAAAAAAAGTGTGACTCACAAAAACCCTAAGCTATCTAAAATGAAGGGTTCTGAAATGCCATTGTTTCCCTGGGCCATAACTCTGTAACCACGACATAAGAGAGCGTATCCGGTCCCCACGCACAAAGGTAAGGACATAACCCAACTGGGTGAAGGAACCGCAGGGCATGAGGGCGGGTGACACTGCAGGGACAGCAAGGCTGGCCGCGGAGAAGAGCCGGCCATGCTCCTGAGTCGCCTGCCCCGCCAGCCCAAGCTAAGTGATGCTAATGTCTGAGATTCAAATTTCCATTCCCATCCTGTCCCCCATCAACACAGTAACTGGGGCCCCAGTCTCAGGCCCAGCAGCTCCCAGAGAGGGGAACGGACAAGGGGAAGGAGAAGACACCAGACGGACAGCTAACGTGGCCATCTGTCCGCTGCCTTCGGTCACCACTGGCAACACCAACACTGTATTTCCCACTACCAGGCTGAAAACAATCCGTTAGTTCTGATCCATGTCTTTCCTGTATTTCAGGATCCAGAGGGTCTTCTAAGTGTCTGCCACCCACATCCTGCAAACCTCATTCCCTCCCCCAGAGGCACCAAGAATGAACCACACCCGAACGCACTGCAAGGGCCCCGAAAACCGTCAGTGGGGCCACAGAGCATGGAAGTAAAACAAGACCCACTCCCTAAACCTGGACACGGTGAGTGCCTCCTGGAACAAGATCGAGAAGTTCCCAAGTGCCAGGGAAGTCCGCATCTGAGTGAGAAAAGGCAATCAGGAGACACCAAGACCAAGATGAATCAACGCTGGCATTATCTGACAGGGTTTTAAAGCAGCCATTATAAAAACGCCACAATGGGCGGGCGCCTGGGTGGCTCAGTCATTAAGCGTCTGCCTTCGGCTCAGGTCATGATCCCAGGGTCCTGGGATCGAGTCCCACATCGGGCTCCTTGCTTGGCGGGAAGCCTGCTTCTCCCTCTCCCACTCCCCCTGCTTGTGTTCCTGCTCTCGCTATCTCTCTCTCTGTCAAATAAATAAATAAAATCTTTAAAAAAAAAAAAAAAAAAAACGCCACAATGGGCAACCAATACTCAAAACCAATATAAAAAAACAACAAAAAAGAAAACCTCACCAGTGGAATAGAAGATATAAAAAAGAACCAAATGGAAATCCTGTAACTGAAAAATACAGGAACCAAAATTTAAAAACTCAGGGGATGGGTTCAATAGCAGAATGAATATGACAGAGAAAAGAATCCATGAATTTGAAGACAGAACAACAGCAAATACCCAACTCAAACACCAGAGAGAAAATAGACTAAAACAACAAACAGACTCTCAGAAACCTGCAGGACCACAGCAGATGAGCCAACATTCACACCCAGGAGGTCTCAGGGCAGGTTGGGGAGAGCAGGGCCGGAAAATATTCGAAGAAACACTAGCTGGAAACTTCCCAGATTTGGTGAACCACACAGCATCCAGATTCAAGAAACTGAGAAAATCCCAAACAGGGTACCCCCAAAGAAAGCTATCCTAAGGCACATCGTAATTGGCTGTGTGGAAATGGAAGACAAGGAAAGAGTGGGCGCATCAGAGACGATGGACTCCTACAGGACCACCAATGTCAATGATGCCGATCTCCCATCAGGGGCCACAGCGGCCACAGGAAGTGCCACAAGTTGTCCAAATGCCAGAAGAAATAAACTGTCAACGGTGAATTCTGTGTTCGGTGAAAATACCCTTCAGGAAGGAGGGGGAAATGAAGACATTCTCAGAAGGAAAACCAAGGGAATTTGCCACCAGCAAACCTGGCCTCACAGGATGGCCAGAGAATGTCTCCCATTTCGGAAAGGAAATTAGAACAAAACAGGTAAAAATCAGTGTAACGGACTATCCATCTCCTCGTGATTCTTAAGTCATGAAAAACCATAACCCAGCACTGAGGAGAGCCAGCATGAGGACACGGGAAGACAGCCGTCCACAGGCCTCAAGGACACCAACCCTGCAACAGCCTGGCCTGGGTCTTCTAGCCTCCGGAACTGGGGGGAAATTAATTCCTATCGTTTAAGCAAGAGAAAAAAAAAAAAAATATATATATATATATATATACACACATGTATGTACATATATATAAAAACATATATACACACACATATATACGTATGTATATAAAACACCACACCTCACGATCAATGAATACAGAGAAAACACTTCAGATAATTGTATCTTAAAAGTGGAAAGAGCAAAGACCTAATTACTAAAATGTTCTACACATCTTTCAAAGTAGACTTAATAAGTTATATATGTAGATTCTAATATCTAGAGCAAATACTAAGAAAACATGCAAAGTAGTATATTCAAAAACACTGTACATAAATCAAAACGAAATTTCACAAAATGTTCATGTAACCCAGAGAAGGCAAGAAAAGAGAAACAAGAGCAATGATCAATGAGGAGAACAGACAAATAAGACGGTGGACTTCATACCTGACATACCAATAATTTAAGTATAAATCATCTAAGTAGGTCAATTAAAAGACAAAGATGGGCAGAGTGAACAAAACAAAAAATACACACACATTGAACCCAAGTATATACCGCTTACAAAACAACTCAACCTCCAAAGCATGGTCCAGAGCATCGGGCTGAAAAGAGGCAGAGAAGGGCTCGCGCGTGGCCGCTGCCTGCCCAGGACCAGGGACAGGCCCCTAAAGGACAGACACCTCCTTCTGGGGTGAGGATTTAACTCACTGGCTCACCTCTCCCTGCTCTTCTCATAACACCTGTGCCACTTATTAACAAGAGGGGAATCGTGATGGAAGCAGGAACGCAGACCGGAGGGCCAAGAAAGACACGACAACGCGGGTGAAGGCTTCGCTGCGGACACATCTTTGGAGGAGTCTGCTCCCTCGAACTGGACTTAACACGTGTGGCTGCAAGTCCTCATGACCGCAGCTTGCACGGAGGTCAGGGGAGCTCCCTGTGATGCTCTAAACTGGAATATTCCATCTTTAGCACAGCCCCTCTGGGGACAGGAGGAGCCAGCCACCACCCCGTATCCACTGCGGGCAGGTGTCCAGCAGCACATCAGCACATTCTGCAGGAGAGCAGAGATGAGGAGCGATTTAGATATGAGGAGTGCATGCTTAGTACAGAACTAGGGTCAGGAAACAGTGTTTCAGGGGTCACTGAAGACCGAACATAGCAAATAGGTGTTTGCTGTGTCTTCTTCCCTAGGGCCTAAACAACATAAATGGTTTCCAAAGAATAGGATATTTAAGATACTGTAAAAATCTTCCCTTTTGATGTTTTTGTTAGAAAAGAAATATCAGGGGCGCCAGGGTGGCTCAGTCAGTGAAGCACCTGCCCTTGGCTCAGGTCATGATCCCAGGGTCGTGGGATGGAGCCCCGCACTGGGCTCCCTGCTCAGCGGGGAGCCTGCTTCTCACTCTCCCGCTGCCCCTCCCCCGGCTCCTGCTTGCTCTCTCTCTCAAATAAATAAAGTCCTTAAAAAGAAAAAAGAAATATCAGTAACTCCTCAAAGGCTTTTAAAAGTCTTGATAATTTAAAAACAGAGAGCTAATCTGAACTTTACAGTAAGTTTGTATTATAGTACATGTAACATACGAGATTTTTTTTTTTTTAAGATTTTATTTATTTATTTGAGAGAGAGAGAATGAGAGAGAGCACATGAGAGGGGGGAGGGTCAGAGGGAGAAGCAGACTCCCTGCCGAGCAGGGAGCCCGATGCAGGACCCGATCCCGGGACTCCAGGATCATGACCTGAGCCGAAGGCAGTCGCTCAACCAACTGAGCCACCCAGGCGCCCAACATACGAGATCTTTAGGGCACGGTTGTACTTGGGTATGACGTCTCTTGTATCTCACACATATTTAAAGATTATTTTTATCTATTAAATTTTGGTACACTACTAAATTTTGTATGATTCTTTGCCCCCAAAGTATCAAATTTTTTTCAAATAAACAAATCAGTCTAAGTTTTCCATACATTAGGAGAAATAATCGCTGGGAGGAAAATGGTAGATTTCTCTTAGAAATATGATTCTGATATGTTATCTATGAGATCCTGAGCAAATGAATTCCTCTGAATCTCTATTTCCTTTTCTGTAAAATGGGGTATACGAAGATGTCTACACTCAGATTACCAGAAATATCACATTGAAATAGCCTGACAAGTGTTTTGAAAATTGCGAAGCAGCATGCGGATCTAACCAGGTCACCATCTGTGTGCAGACAGAAGTGTCTCCAGCACTAGAAGAGTTCCGACCTCACATGCTTCAGTAGCTGAGAAACCAGGAACAAAATAGGATTTTATTCTCTTTGGTCTTATGTTTTACGCCAGCAAATTAATCTGATTTTCAAAAAATACATATAGGATTTTCAAAAACACTAATTATGGGGGCGCCTGGGTGGCTCAGTCAGTTAGGGATCCGACTCTTGATCTAAGCTCAGGTCTTGATCTCAGGGTCATGAGTTCAAGCCCTGTGTTGGGCTCCATGCTGGGCGTAGAACCTACTTTAAAAGAAAAAAAAGCCATTAATCATTAATTCCTTATCTTCGAGCAATTCTTCCCTACACACAGTTTGCTAATTCTTTAGATGAATTATCTGGGCTTTGTAACTTGTATAGATTTTTACAGAGAGCTTATACAGGTTTGGAAATCTATATAGATCTTATCCTGATGCCATTCCATCCAAGACTAGCTCCCGTAAACAGTCAAGGTATCTGTTATAAATAAGATACTAAAACAAGATTCTTCATAGAGTCTTCCTTCAAAATCAAATGGAAAATTCAGAGACCCCAAATTCCTGAATTCATCAACTTCATATGAAAGTGACTTGACAATCCTGATGTAGGTCAGTACCCAAAGGCATAAGAGTTACTGAATGTGGCAAACTCCATACCTTCAACAATTTGGGTAAATTGGAAAGGATTTGTTTTCACATTTTAAAGAACATTTTAAAAAATTAATTATAAACAATGTTTTTTTCTCTTGGGGAGGGTAAGTACAAACAAATCCCCCAAGGGCAAGGACTTGGTCCTGTCCACACTCAGAACACACAGGAGGCAGCCAAGTATTTCAGAGCCAGAAGCGAACTGACGTTCTCCAAGAACAGTCTGCGTCTCGTTCTCCCATGCATTTAATTCAACAGATGCTGCGACTTGGGGGTGGGGGGAGCCTCCCACCAACCCGTTTAACCATCTCCACTTAGAAAGAACACAGGCAGGCACGCCAGGGGGTCTGCGGAAACACAGGGCTGGACAGGGGTCGAAGAACCTAGGCCCCGTCCCCCGACAGTCACAGGAGCCTGGGCCATCAGCGTCTGCTGCAAGGACAGACCGGATCAGGGTCCCTGTGTCTCTGGCCAACAGATAGACGACAGACAGATGGCTGCAACTGCTCACCCGCTGCTCTCAGTGGCTGGCCCACACAGCGCCCCTCCCTCCCTAGACAGCTGGAGACGGGCTCTCTCCAGTCGGCCCCTGGCCACCACGAAAGGAACTGAGGCCGCCTCTCTCTATGGCAGAGAGATGGCGTCCCAGGTGTGCCCTGACCTCTCACCCCAGTCAGCGAAGGCCAGCTTTGTGCGGATGTCTGTGTGGCTGTGGCGTAAAAAGGAGTTTGCTGGACAAGCAAACCCCTGCTCTGGCCATGTCCTTGCTAAGGAGAAGACACGTACTCCCAAAGTGTGCAGTTCAATTTTTGGACCCAATTATAGGACTTCACAGTGATCTTCTTAAAAATGCTCTATGAGGGGTGCCTGGGTGGCTCAGTCGTTAAGCATCTGCCTTCAGCTCAGGTCATGATCCCAGGGTCCTGGGATCGAGCCCCACATCGGGCTCCCTGCTCGGCGGGGAGCCTGCTTCTCCCTCTCCCACTCCCCCTGCTTGTGTTCCCTCTCTCGCTGTGTCTCTCTCTGTCAAGTAAATAAATAAAATCTTTAAAAAAAAATCCTCTATGATATTCCAAGTCCAGTTTTCTAAGACCCTTCCAAAAGCTAACTTCTGCCATTCGGTGCTTGTCCATCCTTTTCAGTGCGCATTTCTTTTTTTTTTTTTTTTTTTAAGATTTTTTATTTATTCATTTGACAGAGAGACCCACAACGAGAGAGGGAACACAAGCCGGGGAGTGGGAGAGGGAGAAGCAGGCTTCCCGCAGAGCAGGGAGCCCGATGTGGGACTCAATCCCAGGACTCTGGGATCATGACCTGAGCCGAAGGCAGACGCTTAACGTCTGAGCCACCCAGGTGCCCCCTCAAATAATTTTTTTAAAAGATTTTATTTATTTATTTGACAGAGAGAGAGCGACAGCTAGAGAGGGAACACAAGCAGGGGGAGTGGGAGAGGGAGAAGCAGGCTCTCCACTGAGCAGGGAGCCCGACGCGGGGCTCGATCCCACGAGCCTGGGATCATGACCTGAGCCGAAGGCAGACACTTAAGGACTGAGCCACCCAGGCGCCCCTCAGTGCGCATTTCTAACGCACTCCCAACCTTCCAGCTTTGTCCCCAGCGTACAGGGGAAGCCCCAAGAAAGGGCCATGACAACGCAGTGCAGACACCAGGCAAGGACCTGGATGAGACAAAGCACAGCCCTGCTGCACAGCTGCCTCCCGTCCAGAGGCAGACAGCGCCTCTCAGGGAATCCAGTTCCACCGTTCACGAGACCTGCCGCGCAGCAGACACTGCTCCCGGCCCCTCTGCAGTCACCTTGCGTGATCTTCACATGCCTGGAGGAGAATGCCCAGCGCGCGTTCTACAGATGAGGCCTGTGGTGGGGTCGGGGGAGCCGGCCCCGTTACACAGAACCAAGTTTCCACAAGCTTGACTCCAAAAGTGCGCCCCACGCACTGCTCAGCCCCCTCGAGGTGCCCAAAGGCCCTTCCAGATGGGATGACGGAGTGCTGTCTCTGGGGAAAGGCACCCCCCAGCCCCTCTAACTCCTGTCGGGCCCTGGGTCATCACTCTCTTCCTGCTCTGCCGGTTAGGGGGTGGTGTTCTCTGCTCTACTGACTGTGGCCCCCCCGAAGGCCAGACCCACCCCTCGTTCGTCCGCAGGTCCTCAATGGCCAGAACCATGCCCTCGACAGGAGGCCCTCGAAAACTGCCGGCAGAAGGAAGAGAGGAACGAGGAGGGTCTGAGCGGGCTAAGGGGAAACGCTGGCTCTGCATCCTCTCTCGGGCTCCCTGACCAAGGGACTGTGCTCACGAGGATGACCTGACAGCTGACCCAGCCAGGGCGCCAAGGGAGGCAGCTCCAGTGGGCTGGATGAGGGACTGAGGCCTGTTTGCTGCTGAGTCTTCCAGAGCAACTCCTTGCAAGGACCTCCGCCTAGTGACTCCCAGGAGAGACTCTCTAGTGGTGACCTGTCGAGTGCCCAGGACAGATGGTGGAAAAGGTCTGAGGAGCAGTGGGATCTCCTGTTCACCTCTATTCTCACGACCTCATGCCTTACCTGCCACGCCCCTGGTCTCGCCAGAGCCAGGGAGGCATCATAAAGGTGCAGAGTCTTGCGGGTTTTGTTTCTGCCTACATACTCAGACCCAACAATATGTGCTCTACCTAAAGTCCAGGTGGAGTGAGGGACGGATCATTCTGGAATGAAGGATGACTCAGAAACCTGCATCTTCATTTTCAGGTTTTCAAAACAACTTTCTTGTTCTTACATGCGATTCTATCTTTCCCCCAACCCTGCCACACAAGACTACACTGCTTCCTTTTGGATTCAGCCCAAAACCTTTAACTCTGACTTACCAAACCTCTGGGGGTAACAGTGGCTGCCCCTGGCAGGGAAACTGGGGGCTAGGTGGCTAGGGGTAGAGGGGAGGTCTCAGTTTTGCTACACAGCCTCCTTTGCTGTTAAAACTGTTAAGCAGGTACACGATCACCTTTACAAAAATCTCTTTTTGTGCAAACCAAAAATAAGATAAAATCTGGACATCGGGCCTCTCAAGGGCCCTTCCAGGGTGAGAGCCAGGGCAGCCCCCGCACGGCTGGAGCTGAGCCAAAGCAGCGTCTCCAGCCTGGAGGGGCCCACGCCCACGAGGTCAGCAACGTCTACCGAGGTCTGACGCCTTGGGCAGGGCTGTCCCAGGAGCACAGGAGACAGGCACTCTGACCTCCGACTCCACGTCAGAGCGACAGGCGGTGAGAGGTGCAGAGGAAATGGTGCCCGTGAGAAGCAGCAGCCCAGCCTCGAGACGCGGCTCTCGGAGGGCCGCCCGACTGAGCCGGTACAAGGGCCTAGGAGACCCGCCGTTCCCTGTGCTCTGCGTATAGCGGCGCTGGTGGGAAGAACCTCCACTGGTGATTTCGGCCAAATCTCCGGTGTCCCGGGCTCCAGACAGTTCTCGATCGTTAGAGCTGCTTCGCCGGCCCCGCTCTGCCTCCCTGACAGCCACATCCTCTTGACTGCCCAGCGTCACTCCCGAGGGGATGGCACCTAAGCCTTCTGTCTGGGGCATGCCCTCCAACCAAGGCTGCCAGACTGAAAAGTAAAAACAGTTTGCACGGGACATAAGTATGCTAAAAATTATTCCTATGTGTCTGAAATTCAAGTTTCCTGGGGTGCCCCGTGTTTTCTCGGTCAGCCCTACTTCTGCTGAACACTCCCATCTTGCACCAGAAACCTGTAAGAGGCAAACATGACCTATCCGCCCAGTGGGCCCCGCGACCCCGTGAGGCCGGGGGAGCCTCTCACTCAGAGTGCCCAGTGCCAGAGCCGCTGTGCCCACAGTGGTCGCCCAGCGTCCGTGGGGGGTGGGGGCTGCTACAGGCCCCTGTGGGATGAGACCCCCGTGATGGGCAGACGTTTGCAGAAAGAAGGTTTAAGGTAGAGAAATGAGCACGAAAAGCAGCAGGACAATAGCAGAAGTGGGTGGGAACCGGGGTGTGGATGGAGCCCTAGGATGGGGAGCCCACACTGGGAGGCAGGCACAGAAAGACAACGTGGGGAGAGCGCACAGAAGATGAAGCACGCGGGGCAGGCATTTCCCGCGGGAGTCACGTCGTCCCGGCCCTGTACTCCCAGTTTCACGGAGGCAGGCTGAGCCTTGGGGAGGGTCTGTCCGTGCTCAAGGCCACGGAGCCAGTCACCGCCAGGGCTGGCACAGGGAAACCCTGCGGGTTGCCAAAAAACACTGCTGAGAACCCAGATCTGTGCCTGAGGGGAAACAGTTGTAGGAGTGGAATCATAATCCTTGAGATGAGAAAGGAAGGCCCGGCTGGGCCTGGGGAGAAGGGAAAGGAGGGAAGTGGGCTCTGCTGGGAGTGGGGAAGGAGGAAGGAGGGGGTGAGGCCAGGAGCCACTGGTGTGCCACGGCGCCCCCCCCGCCCCACCGGCTGCCTCCCACTCCCACCCCCACGCAGTCCCAGCGACAGCTCAGGCTATACCCAAACGGAGCCGCTGGAGCCCAGGAAGGCTCCCCTGGCCAGAGAGGGCTCTGCTCATCCTCACTGCAGAGCGGAGCCGGGCAGGGCCCCCTGTGAGCAGCAGGATTCCGGAGTGCAGGGCCAACGCACCAGCCATATTTCACGCGGCCCTGCTGCTCCGTCAGCTCTTCATTGTTCTAATTTCCCGAGGACTCCGTGCTGGCATGATCTACAGTCTTCCTGACATTTCACCTTCCTCGGATGAACACCACATCCCAGCCCTGACGTGGGATGCTCTCCCCCTGACGCGGGGGCGCGAGACGGACTCCGGCTGCCGGGGACACCAGCAGCCGCTCACCCGCCCCTTCACGGGGTCAAAGAGGAGCCCAGCAGGTCACCACTTATATAGAAGACTTCTAAAATATCGTAAGTTACCAACCGTGTGCCACATCTTTTTGCCTTTATTCTCCATCTTGGGCTTACATGTCTAATTTTTTTATTTTTAAAAACCATCTTTTGGTCTTTCTGTCTTCCTGAAATTTTACCAGCATATTGAGAAGGTTTTTCTCATTTTCGTAGTACTTGCACTTTTTTTTTAGACTATTTTCACATAATTTTATGTCTGGTGAGCCACAGGACCACAGAACGACAAGAATGACACGGCAGAGGGGGAAGCAGCATCAGGGTTATCTAGCTGGGCCCTGGGCATCCCCTCCCATTCCTAGGCGATCTTTGGAAAACACAGGTCTGATCTCAAAACCCCCTGGCCCTGGGCATGGATGCCTCACTCCGACCTGCCCTTTGAGAGGCTGTTTGCCAGGCCCTGCTCCAACGAAGGGAGACTAACACCAACCTGGGCCTGCGATGCCCCCTGCCTGGGAAGTCCTGCTCTCTAGAGGCCCAGAGCACAAGTGCGGTCACTGCCCCCAGCCCGGCTCTTTAGCTGCTGCTTGCAGGCCTGGGCTGCACTGGCTACGTGCCCCCCACCACCTTGCACCTGCCCCAGGACCTCCAACAAAGCAGGCTACGCAGAACAGAGCAGCTAGACCCCCTCCGTGCCATGTCCATGGCCACACCCCGCCAAACTGTCCCCAGGCCAAGTCTCCCCTGCCACACCCCTCCTGACCACGCGTCCCTAGTCACAGCCCAGTCTCAACAGTGAGTGACTCAAAAGGCCTCAGCGAAATAGATGGCAGGCCTCCAAGGTCTCGCCTGTAGTCAAAAACACAAAAGCAAAATGTGTGCCACCTCACAGGTGAACGGCGTCATGAAACACCAGGAACGTATTAAGTGATGACAGGCAGGTTACCTAACATTCGGTCTGAGAACCTAATCAAGATGGAACCCCCTCCCCAAACCTCTTGCGTAAGTAAATGAATCAATCAATCAAAAAATCCACGGCTGTTATGGGCTAAGTTGTGTCCAACAAAATTCACATGGCGAAGCCCTGACCCCCAGAACCTCAGAAGGTGACTGTATTTGGAGACACAGCTGTTAAGTTAAATGAGGCCGTCTGGGTGGGCTTTAATCCAATAGCTGATGTCCTCACAGCAGGAGATGAAGACACAGAGGGGGGACCACGTGAGGACACCGGGAGGAGGTGGCCAACTGCAAGCCACGGAGACAGGCCTCAGAGAAGCCAAGCCTGCTCACCCCCCGTCTCAGATGTCCAGCCTCCAGAGCCGGGAGAGAGTACGTTTCTGTCGTCTGAGCCCCCCAGTCTGTGGCACCTGGCACGGTGACCCACGGAGACTAAGACAACAGCGAGACGCCTCTGTGCAAGGTGCACAGCACCTCAGACAAGCAGCACCTCGTGGCCGGGCCCCGGCCTCACCAGGCCGCTGCTGAGGGCTCCCTCAGTGCAGCCCCAAACCCGCTGCTGCCACGGGGGCGGGGGGGGGCGCAGAGCACACAGCACTAGCCTGGGGAAGAACAGGGCAAACAGCATATCTGGGGTGGCGGGAGGGATTTGGCACCGGGGTTTTTACAGTGTTACTGGAAAAATGAATTCAAATTGAGCTTTGTCTAAGCACCCCCTCGTGGCTTGAAACCTGGAGGAAGGACATAAAGGAAGTGCACTGATAAATGACAGAACATTAAGCTGTGAGGAGGTGTCCAGTGGGGTGCTCTGGGGATCAAGCCTTATTTAACATCTTCATTAGTGATCTGGAAGGAGCAGTAAACAGCACATTAATTAAATTTCCAGATGATATTAAATTTGGAGGTGCTACAGAAAGTCAATGAGGACAGAAATACGATACAGATGGGATCCAAAGAGGTTAGTTAGGAGTGGAGACAATACAGGATAAAATCTAAAAAAAAAAAGCAGCAGCAGCTAATTAAAAACATGCCCTGTATTCCGGAATTCTAACTTCTGTAAGATGACTGTGTAAGAACAATGCAGGCATCCCTTGTCATCTGAGCTCTCCCCACTCAAACCCTCGCTGTCCAAAACCAGGAGTTGAAGGGACTCGGCCATGTTCAGAGGACCCCTGGGAATCAGAATTCTCCTGATCTGCTGTTCAAAACTCAGAAGCCAGAACAGATTCTGGTGACACGGCACACGTCAATCCCCAAACGTGCATCCAAACCCAGGCTGTAGAGATAAACACCTCTGAGGACATCTGCGGCTCCCACGACCCCACTTGGAAGGACAGGAAGTCTGGTGCAGTGTGCTTACAACACAATTGTGGGACCCTGTGCCTACAGGAGCAATGTCAAGGAAAGGCAGGTACTGGGACTAACCCAAGCTACAAAATATTGGGGTCTATAAAGCATATCTCTAAAGAGATAAAGGGGGCCTGTGCTTAAGATCTTTGATCTCGTTGGCCTCTCAACTCCAACACTTGACCATCATTACAAACATCACCCAAAAGTGGTGACTATTATAACTATCTTTCATGACAAAAACCAGTAAGAAGAAAACATTTTTGTAACCGGGTATATTTACAAAATTCTTCCCCCAGAAAGAACAACCTTGAAGCCTAATAACCTGTAGGTCAGGTGCTCTGGAACCAAGGCGCACAGATTCAAATCCCAACCCCACTACTATCTAGCGCTGCTAAGCCTGGCAAATCACTGTAACAAATTCCTCACTGGGAATATGCAAATAATAACAGAAGATTCAGCTAGATAATCTGCTGCCCTCCCATGTTCACTGCAGCATTCCTTCCAACAGCCAAGACACAGAAACAACCTAAGTGTCCACCGTTGGATGAATGGATAAAGAAATTATATTTAAAGAAAGAAATATATATACATACACACATAATATACAATGAAATAGGATTCCACCATAAAAAGCAGGAAATCTTGCCATCTGCCACAACAGGGATGGACCTGCAGGGCATCATAGTAAGTGAAATGAGTCAGATGGAGAAAAACAAATACTGTATGATCTCACTCATATGTGGAAACTTAAGGGAAAAAAAAAGAGCTCATAGACACAACAGATTGGTGGCTGCTAGAGGCAGGCAAGGGTAAGGGGCACGGAACTGGGCGGACGTGGTCAAAAGGTACATGCTTCCAGTTACAAGATAAGTAAGTCCTGGGGATGGAACACACAGCACGGTGACTTCAGTCAACAACACCCTAGTGTACATTTGCAAGCTGCTAAGAGAGTAGATTTTGAAAGTTCTCATCACAAGAAAAAAACAAAAACAAAACAAAGCACGTGTGTAACTACGTGTGGTAACAGGTGTTAACCAGACTTATGGCAGTGATCATTTCACAATATATACGCCCAAATACTGAATCATTCTCTTGTGAGCTTTAATACAATGTTACATGTTAATTCTATCTCAAAAAAACTGGGAACAATTTTTAAAATAAACATAAAACTAGATAATCCATGTAATGCACTTAGCCAGGGGCCTGGTACCTAAGCACTAAATGATAAATATCATCTCCATCATCGTCACCCTCACGTCCCCTCCTGTGTACACAGGGATGGTGACAAAGGCCAAATAACCAGTGGCCCATGCACTCACCCCCACCCGCAAAGGAGGCGCGCCTAACACAAGTCTCTGAGCACGTCTCCCGCACCCCGTCAGTCTCCTCACGCTCTTGACACTCCACACGCCCAGCACACACGCTCCACACTCCGCACGCACTCCACACGCAGAACACACACACTCCACACGCACTCCACACGCAC
>NW_023270277.1:1907183-2059502 GCF_011800145.1 Mirounga leonina
ACACGCAGAGCACACACACTACACGCTCCGCACGCACTCCACACGCACTCCACACGCCCAGCACACACACTCCTCACACTCACCGCACTCCGCACACACAGCACACACTCCTCACATTCTCCATCAGTCTCCACACACTGCACACACAGAGCACACACACTCCACATACCCCACCACACATTCAGCACATACAGAAACCACGCACCCTCAACATACATTCACACACAACTCCTCACCCAGCACACTCCACCTGCACAGCACACACAGGGAATGCACACCCACACACACAGCACGCACACTCAACTGCAGGCCCATCTGGGCTTCCGCCTCCAGAATGAAATCATCCTTAGCTAACACGCTGGTTAGCACACGGCTATTCCAGCAAAGAAAGGTCCATCGAGTCTATTCTCGTTGGTCACAGAAAAACAGGAGCCTGCCAAACGTTTAAGGGTTAAAACAGAACACAGAACATTTTCATTTCAAAACACACTTCACTTGGGATGGCGTGAAAATGAAATGCAGGCACTGGACTGGCACCATCAGGGTGCTTCTTCGTAAAATACCTGAGTGGAAGAGGGGGCTCTGCCCAAAGCCCGCTGTCAGAACAACGAAGCCACCCCGCGCGCCTCCCTGGCCCTGGCCGGCTCCCTGGGGGAACTCCACAGGGACAGCTCTCTTGTGAGACTCTCCCGCTTCTTTCTTTTCTGTTTCTCGGCACCGGGGTCATGAAAAGACCTAATTCTCACCTGTCCTAACTGAGCACCTGGACCCCGAGAAAAAGGAAGTGTTCCATCTCTCCCTCTCTGTGCAGAGGACACAAAGTCAGTTTTCACCGGAGACAGCCAGCCATCGTGCTTCAGAAATGACAGGACTTGTGGAACACAGCGCCTCCCTGGCTCCGCTCTTCAGCGGGCACACGGCCTGCCGATGATCCCGGTGGCTGTGGTTCTGCCCCCGCCTCTCATGTGCCCCGTCCTCGGAGGAGTCTCAGCCATTTACCTCAGAATTATGGTCTCACAAAGAGGCCTTAAAAGAATTCTTTTCCAAGAAAACCCTACTTCCTCCCTTAGCTTTTTTTCATAAAAAAACCACTTAAACTCAAAAATGCAATTTTCTAATTTGATGCAGAGATAAATGGGAAATTACAGCTTTAAACAGAAACCACGGTATTCTGGTCCACTGTTACCAGAAAGCCCCAGGCTGGAAGCTCTGGGGAGCCCTAAGAATCGTCCAGTGCAGCCCTCATTCCACGCAACGTGAAAGGTGACAGACCTTGAGCCAGGCAGGCTCAGAACATCACCCGCCAGGTTCCCGCCAAAGGTGATGGGCCCCCGGGAACACAAGGAACAGAAGCCACTCTCAATTTACTTCCCGGGGTGAGAATCTCAACCAAGCCCCACTGAGTCACTTGGGTCATATTCCGTAGAGTCCTCATACGAGCCCAAAGGATACTGGCTCCTCTTAAAAAGTAAGTGTTCTCACGGGCAGTTATCAGAGTATCCATATCCCGAGGCGCAGAAGGCCAAAGACCCGACCGCAGAGCAGTCCACGCAGGGCGAGGCCCGGGCTGGGGTTCCTCGCCTCCCCCCCCCCCCCGCTCTCCATGCTGCCTTGGGCTCCGGGCTGGCACAGAGGTCGGGCTGGGCACACGTGGGAAGGATCTGGACTCAGTTTTGAAGCTGCGCTAACTGAACAGGCTTCTGTCAACACTGTCTCTGCATCTGCCCTGTGGGACATGGTTCTCCTGCCTGGTACCCGGTCTCTCATCTCTCTGTCCTCAACTTTCAGTGCTGTCTATGTCTGAAGCACCAGAGAAAGTCAATCAATCAATCAATCACAATAATTTTAAAATGTGGAAGGCGAACAAATGTCTAAAGCTGGAAACTCGTACTGAATTGATCTGTGACCTTGGGATGAACCAGGAGGATCTAAACAGCCCTATTGTGCACTGAACTCCAACTTAAAAGACAGGCTGTCTGGAACAGTGAGGGGTACCACTTGGAACCAGAATCCAGGGCCCAAAAGAAGTAACACCCAGGAAGCGATCCACATCCCAGCTACTATTACTGTAGCGGCTGCTGACGACAAAGGGACAGCTTGGCCATGATGATTTTCACTAGTTTAAACACAAGTTCTCCGTGTTGCCACACCAAATCTGTAAATTAGAAGTGGCAAACATCATTAACACGTAGGAACAATAAATCCCGCATAACCTCTGGCTCTTTCTGGGAATTCAGAAACTGGCAGATAAGCTAAATTACACCACGGTTCCTTTCTACGTTTAAATAAAAAAAAAAAAAACCCTGGCCACTGAAGACCACAAATAATCTTTCGGAAGGACACAATCCATTCACACTGCAAGGATCCCACACGGACATGCCGGGAAGCCCGGAACGGAAAGTGCTCAGGCTCAGAAATGCTGCAGGTCAGCCCAGTGGGGCATGGGGTCAGGTCTCTGAGCACTCTCTGGTGGGGCACCCAGAGGTGATGCAGGAAGCACGTCAGACTTAAGGGTGGGAAAGGACCCCAAAGGCCCCAGCTTCTCAGGAAGCCCATGGCAGAGCCAACGTCTGCGGGGCACCTGGGCTCTTCCCTGTTTCACCTCAAGCACCATGCCCAGCATTGTCCTCGGGCTGCATTCTCTCCTTCGAGCCTCAGCGCACTGGTCCTCTGATCATGACAGTGAGCGAGGCTCACGGCACTCAGGCCTTCGTGAAATGGAATGGGTCTCTGACCAAAAGCACTTTCTCTCCATGATGAGTATGCTTAAGTCGTCCCTCCAGGCAGGACAGCTGTGGTGTGAGGGCCTGGGATCTACAGTGGCAAGTCCGCAGGCGTTCAGAGTACAGCCTCTGGGTGGCGGCATCCACCCCTCGTCTACCACAGTCAATCAGGGGACCTGTTTAAGCCTGTTTTCTCATCTGGGACATGGAGATAGGGACAGAATGTGCCTCTTGCTGGGGGTTAGAAACCATCCGGTAAAGAGCTCAGAGCAGTGCTCAGCACAGAGAAAGTTCCAAGTATTAAAACACAAGAAGTGTTAGCCTGAACACTCTCCCCAGATCTGGGGTCAAGGCATAAACATGTAAGAACATTAGATTAACAGCATCAGGGCTAAAACAACGACGACAGAACAATGCGAAGAAATGACATAATGTAAACATAATCACAAATACGCTTCTCAAGGCAGTTCATGCATATGGTCTTCCTGTGAATTCCAGCAGCTCTGTGTAGTTGAGGTAGGCATAACTCTCCGTATTTAATAGATGAGAAAATGGAGCCAGACACATTAAGCAGCTTGCTGGTGACACATGGTGACATGGGGACCGGACACAGATAAGCATCTTGAATCACTGCTCTCAGGGCCATTTCCAGCTTCATCACCTCTGTAATGTGCAGCCCACCCAAAACAGAAACATCATTTCAAAGTGTTTACACTGAGTCTTTGAGTATTTCAAATATTCTCCAGGCTGGAATTCCAGGCCACAAACATTGATCCAACATCTTCACCCAGCTGTCTAAACCTCTCAAGAATTCCTGCCTTGGATTATAACCAAAGCTCGGAGCAGGCAGGCAGCAACTCTTGCTAACGCATTAAGTCCTGCTTGCCCACGGTGACCCTCATACCCCACGCAGTCTGTCCATGCACTCATTCATGCTGCAGACAGTGTGAGTGCAGACTTTCCCTGTCATTCTACAGGAACTACTGCTCTCCAAAGCACCGTGTGACCTCTCCCTGCTCTCATTTACGAGGGCCTCTTACGTCCCCTGGGCCTGGAAAGAACCTCCATCAGACTCTTGTGGGGAAGGCCAGGAGATGGCTCAGGTTCACTGCAGTCAGGCCCTTGGACCCCAGACTCAGGCCAGACTCCAGCAGGGGCCCATGTGGCTGCCAGCCACCACGTCCTGTGTCCTCCCGAGGCCAGCATGGGTGTGAGGGCCCCTGACTCTCAGCAGACCAATCCTGAGGCTCCTCGGTTTAGAAGCCGCATGACTCACAGGTGCCAACTACCACATCGACTGGGTCCCACAAGGGACAGGACCAGCTGCAAAAACCACCACCTGCAGGGAGGCCCAAAGAAGGGCCCTTCAGGGGGTTACAGAGCCAGACTCCTCCACCAGACGCAGTGGCCAGGCACAGTCGTTATTTTTTTACCAGAAGCAATATTAGCAACATTGACTAGTAACACATTTGAATACTGCCCTGATCTAGGTCCCACATAAACAGAGCTGGAAACACAACCAAAAATCAAACTCTCCTGCAGACCGGCGTGCTCCCTGCTGCATCCAAGGGCCTCGAGGGCCTTGAGTTCTCTCTGGCAGCCTGGGGGTCAGGGGTCAGGGAACTGAGCTCCATACTTGCCAGGGTAGGAACACCCATCCACCAGGGGCACCTTAGTGAGACACCACCGATGAACCCAAGCAATCGGTGTATGCTGCCCCGTGTGCTTTGCAAGCAAGCTCTTCATGGCTGCGACGGTATTTAGAAAACTATCTGAGAAATGCAAGAAAGCTTTTAAAAACGGCATCAGGCTAGGACGCTGCCAACCAGGACCCAGGAGGGGAGGGTGGTGGGAAGGACCAGAGTGAGGAGGAGGGCACAGAGGAGGACACTGGTGCCCCCTGCTGCCCAAGAAGGGGCCAAAAGGGAGCAGTCAGCGACCCCCCCCCACACACACACCCCACAGACACCCACACATGCAGACGCACACGCAGGTGCACACGACAGACATGACAGACACGCACACGCAGACACACAAAAACAGACACACACTCAGTGGGAAAAAAAGGAAATCAAAGTGGCAAAGTCACAATGTTTTAAAACAGCCTACCTACTGAGTTTATCTGAAGCACATACTTTTTCTCAGAACACCTGCGTGACCACAGGGGCCTGAATACAGGCATCAGGAGGCACACGAGGGCCGAGGCCCCGCCAGAAGCACCTGGTGGAGGGGCGCCAGGTACGGAGGGAGGGGGGGCTGCACACCGGCAGCCGAGCAGGCAGGAAGCGCTGTGAGGAAAGACGCCCGACGTCCCCGCGTGACGGCCTCGTTGCCAGCCAGCGGCATGGCCTCCCGGGGCAGCGTCAGGGCAAGGGCTGAGGCTCTCCTCGTGGGGAGGACCCCTCGCTGGTCACCACCGCATTCCACACCCAGCCACCATGTGCTCAGCTGCTCTGCAGACGCCCGGCCATGCCAGGCCCCGGGGCACAGCCGAAACAGCCTCCGCCCTCCCACGTGCCCTCACTTGGCTTCTGTGGAGATGCATTTGTCTTGTAAAATTATCAGAAAGAAAAGCTAGAGTCTGGTTTGTTTGGTTTTTTTTAATCTTCATCCATGCAGAAAAAGTTCCAGGAGAGTCCACTGTCCGCACAACTCTGCCCCCACCACCCAGACTCGGAGGCTCTCATAATCACCTCAGGTGACGGCGAAAATGACATCCCTAGCAGCCACAGATCCCTATCCATAGACTGGGACGATCTGCATCTGTCACCTGCGCCTTGCATGACAGAGCTGTGAGCTGGCACACATGCGCCCGAGTCTGTCGGAAACAGAGTCTGCACCTTTAGGTTACGTTAACCTGCTGCCGATCCACAAGAAGCTTCTGCCCGCACACGGTAGCTGCTTCGACTGTACGAGGGGAACCCAATACTGCTGTTCACCATGCCTCCTGAGTAGAACAATAAAAGCTACAGAGGGAGCTCTTCTCATTTGCAGTTTTAAAAATGAGTTGTGAGTTGGGGTGCCTGGGTGGCTGAGCGCCCAACTCTCGGTTTCGGCTCAGGTCATGACGTCAGGGTCGTGGGATCAAGCCCCACATCGGGCTCTGTGCTCAGCAGGGAGTCTGCTTTTCCCTCTCCCTCTGCCCCTCCACTGCCCTGCACACTCACACACATGCGCGCGCTCTCTCTCAAATAAATAAATAAATCTTAAAAAAAAATGAGTTGTAAGTTAATCTAATCTCCACATTTATTTACAAGGCCATTATGATGTCCCAGGGTGTGTGTGTGTGTGTGTGTGTGTGTGTAGGCACAAGAGTTCTACCACAGTGCAGACTTCCACCAAGCTCTAGAGATTCTTTTGCATGCTGCAATATACGGATATAATTTAGACACAGTTGTTCACACCAAACATGAATTCCAAGATTTCTCAAGAAGAGGACACCACTCAAAGTGGATTCCACGTCTCGGCTTGGCACAGAAGCCCACTTCTCCATGGTTCCCTCCTCCTGTCCCCCAATAAGATCCACAGAGCAGAGTGTCAGGACACATGTGAAAGGGGACACGGAGAACAGCCTTAAGCGAAGACAATTCCCTGCGAGACGCATGCCCCTCCTAGAGGTTCCGGGAGGTCGGCGTTGGGACCTGCTCCACCTCTACCCACCGGCCCTCCTTCCCACCCGCTGCCCCTGGCAGACCCCTCCACTGGGGGCACGACTCAGGGTGTGAGACACACGGCTCTCGACTGCAGGAGGCTACCACTGTCCAAACCATCATGCACATCAACGGAAACGGAAGTGCAGACCGCAGCCGAGCGGGGACACGCGTGAGGTGCAGCACGGCAGCAGAGCGCAGGTATGTCCGCGCGGCGCTCACAAACACGAGCCGGACGAACGCAACGGGGAGTACGTGCCAACAGCCCCACGCGGCCCTCAGCCAGCCCAGGCACGAAGAGGTGGAAAACACGATTCGACACCAACACCGCTGGGAGGTAAAGGGCAAGGTGCACTTCTGGTCCTGCGAAAGACCCGCCGTAACGATGGTGATGCCCAAGCCCCACGGTAACGTCTGTGATGCTCTGGGTCTAACCCACATCTAACGTCCTGCAGGGCGGAAGCCTCATGACTGGCGGGGAGCTCAGTGCAAAGCACGGACCCCAAGTGTCCATGAGCAGACGTGTGCAGTCGCCCCGCAGCCTTCTGAGTGAAGGAAGTCTGCAGGGCGAGCACAAATCCTTACTCCAAGCTCTTCCCGAAGTGTCTGGGCCAGAGCAGTCTGGGCCCTACTCCCGGGAGTGTGATTCGCACAGATGACCTGGTGCGGATCAAATGGGAACCAGGAAGAGCTCCGGAGGGCGAGGGGGGGCGGGGGGGGCGAGGGGGGTGCGGGGGGCAAGGGGGCGCGGGGGGCGCGGGGGCGCGGGGGGCACGGGGGTCCGAGGGGGGCGCGGGGGTCCGAGGGGGGCGTGAGGGTGCGGGGAGCGGGAGCCACACGCTGAGGCGGCTAGGCAGCTCCCTCCTGACGCGGGAAGGCAGAGCGCACTCCGGCATGCCAGAGACACAGTGCCAGTGTCCTGCCTGTGACAGGGAAAAGCTGAGCTCCTAGGACTTCGCCATGAACGCCATGACACAACCGTCTTTGTTCTTGGAGAAGATGACACACGAGACAAGCCCATCACAGAAGGGCTGGCCGCCATCAGAGACCGGTGGCAGGGTGAGCGGCAGGCTTCTGGAGACCCTGACGGGAAACCGTGAAGCAGGGTGGCCTGACAAAGCGCTCCGCCCAAGCCTGTGGACAACCAGGGCGAGACCACCACTAACCCGGTGGCTTTGACCCACGCCGCTCACAGCCCCCAGGAGCCGAGCACAGCGCCCAGCTGACAGCCAGCAAGCTCCCACCTACGCCCGGGACCCAGCGCTTGCCAGGATCCTGCTAGGCCGTGGGGCCTCGCGACCACGGGGACTGTGGGGGAGGGCGATGTGCCGTGTTCGTGGCACCTTCCCACGCAGTGAGCCCGGCGCCAAGGTGGGCTTTGGTCCGAGGCAGTGGGTGCTGGCTGTGGGAACCCTGAGCAGCAAGACAGACTGCCCTGAGCAGCCTGTCAGAAGACAGGGGCACACACAGGATGATGCCTGAGAAGGCTCAGACGGAGGGGAATGTTCTGGAAATAGGAGGGAGGGTCCTTGTTAGGAGGTGGCAGAGGGCTAGGAAAGCTAAAAATGCAAAGGTAGGGGCGCCTGGGAGGCTCAGCTGGTAAAGTATCTGCCTTTCATCAGATCAGGTCATGATCTCAGGGTCCCGGGATCGAGTCCCGCATCAGGCTCCCTGCTCAGCAAGGCGTCTGCTTCTCCCTCTGCCTCTGCCCCTCCCCCCCTCGTTCGCTCTCTCTCTCAAATAAATAAATAAAATCTTAAAAAAAAAAAAAAACCCAAAGGTAGATGTGAAATTAAATAGAAAGACACTCCCCGGGGAGCAGAGCATCCCAGCAGGGGTTCCCAGACGCGGTGCCCGGGGAGGCAACAGCAGAAGACGGCCACACACACTAGCATCCTGAGGCTGGGCCAGGAAGGGAAAGTACACTGAATGTGGGACCCGTGTGCAGATGCTGCAGAAGGCCCATTAGCCAACCGGGAAGGCTGATACTGAAGGAAACGCTTTAGAGACCACACAGCACAAAACAGACTTTATTCTGCTTGCAGAGAAAGATGGAACCTGGGGTTTTCCCCAAAGCCGGAATTTGAATACAATTTACGGACAACGACAGAGAAAGGAGAATGGAGGAAGATGCATGGCCAGCTGGGCGCCAGACGTCTGGGCTGACACAAACGTCAAAGGGCCCAGAGACTTCAGAGCCAAAGAGCACATGGGGCAGAGGCTTATTAGGAGCACGGACCCCCCACACACGCACACACGCACACGCACACACGCATGCACACATATACACAAATCAGCTACCCTCGCAAGGAGCACAGTGAACTAATGTAGGAGGACCCCTGCATCTGTCATTTGAGACCCTCCAGCACATCACTCTCCTGCCCCAGGGGGTCGACGTGCCTGGAATAACCGTGACTCCAGCCTCCAGTCTCAGACTGCGGCTCATGTTAACTGTGACAAGCATCTGCCTACAGCATCACAACTTCTCTGTGCAGCCCCTGTTCCCATCATCACCCCGTAAGTCAGGCACTGGCCCATTAACAACGTAAGACCAAAAAAAAAAAAAAGGGCGCCTGGGTGGCTCAGTTGGTTAAGCGACTGCCTTCGGCTCAGGTCATGATCCTGGAGTCCCCGGATCGAGTCCCGCATCGGGCTCCCTGCTTGGCGGGGAGTCTCCTTCTCCCTCTGACCCTCCTCCCTCTCATGCTCTCTGTCTCTCATTCTCTCTCTCTCAAATAAATAAATAAAATCTTTAAAAAAAAAAAAAAAACAACAACGTAAGACCAATCTTGCAGGTGCGTATCAACACCTGCAAATACTCACGTTTATTGTAGCACGTGGCCAGCACACCTCTGTCGGCAGGGCTGGTACTAATGTGCCAGATCTCACCCACTTGATGGAGGAGGACATTTTTATTTAGGATGTTATTTTCGTCATCAAAATCTATGATGTGGATCTACAAACACAAAAAAAGAGCACATCAGGACTTCACTTCCTGTGTACCTTAATTAAACTCAGTGATCACAAACAATAACCAAAAGCACCTTTAACATCTTTAATTGTTATTGTTACCACACTAACAGCGTACACGTCTGTGAGCTCACCTCCCTGTGTTCTTCTCAAAAGACAGGTCTGAAATCCCCACAGAGTATTTTTAAGTTTGCAAGCTTACTGCCCCCATTATATCCAGTGCTAAAGAAACAGGACAGCCAAAGCTCTGTCCTCAGGTGGCCCCAGCAGGCCATGGCTGGCCTTAGGGCTAGGGCTGTTAAGGGTTGTGCAAATGAGCCTAGCGCCTCGGCGAGCGGCCCGTGGCCGTGCGACACACGCAGCCCCTGCCCAACCAGAACCAGGGCCACCCGCACAGTGCTCACGCCAGACGGGGCATAACTCAGCTCGTGCACCGGCAGTGACAGAGGTGGGAAGGGGTGAGAAAGCATTCCACACGAACACATCTTAAACATCTTTCCAGAAAGGAGTCCGACAGCTGCCAGTGCTTACAACTGCACGATATACAAATGTAATAGTATTATATTTTAGCCACGAAAAATTAAATACGCCCCTGCCATGCTTTTCTGGACAATTTTTTACGGGAATAAAATGATTTTCACATTCACACTTTTATCAGCACCCAAGTCAATGAGAAAAATAAAACATTTGTTTTAAAAATAAATTTATACTAAGAAAATATTCATGGATCTTCATGAAGATCTATATCCTGGCATGTTCACTGCGGCATTGATTATCACAATGAGTAATTAGAAGTCAGCTTAATGTCTGGCAATAGGGAATTGTTCAAATAAATTGTAGTATTTGACTGTAATGTAATACTACAGAGCCATTCAATATGCTATAAAGGACTATTTAGTGCCAGGGAAGAGGGTCCATAACATATATTTAAGGGGAAAAGAACAAACAGAGCTGTGTGAGGGCTGTGTGCGGTGTCTGTGTAAAAAGCAAGCACGCCCAAACCAGGAAAGAGCCAGGAAGTACATGGTTATCCGCGGACGGTGGGATCGTGGCAGGTTTTCCTTTACTTCTTTGTGGTTTCTTGTATTTTTCACATTTTGTGTGTGATTAATATGCATTATTTTGCAATCAGAACATTAAATGCTGTTTTAAAAAATGTTTCCATGACACCCAAAAGCCTCAACACTCAGCACTTGGTTCAGAGAGCCTCGTTCTAGTCTTTACTGCTTCCTCCTATGCCCGGTTTTGATGGAAAAATAACCTCCAGTCCCCATGAGGGGTAGCTCTGGATTCAAATCCCACACTAACACCACAAGCCTGTGTGACCCTGCGCCTCAGTTTCCCACGTGCACGTTGAAGATGAAGGATCACAAGAAACCAAATGCAGGCATGCCTGGAAAACCACGGTGAAGCCGGCACACTTATGCCTTCCCCCTCTCCTCTGGGGGAAGAGATAAAAAACCATTCCTGCTATTTTTATTTTTAAAACTGCTTTCAGGGGACGCCTGGGTGGCTCAGTCGGTTAAGCGTCTGCCTTCAGCTCAGGTCATGATCCCAGGGTCCTGGGATCGAGCCCCACATCAGGGTCCCTGCTCCGTGGGAAGCCTGCTTCTCCCTCTCCCGTTCCCCCTGCTTGTGTTCCCTCTCTCGCTGTGTCTTTCTGTCAAATAAATAAATAAAATCTTTAAAAAAAAAAGATGTATCACAATATGTAAATAGGAACTATATAAATGTTCCAATTGAAATAACTGGATTTCTTAAGTCAAACAGAGAAAGACATGTATCATATGATCTCACTGATATGAGGAATTCTTAATCTCAGGAAACAAACTGAGGGTTGCTGGAGTGGGGGGTGTGGTGGGAGGGATGGGGTGACTGGGTGATAGACACTGGGGAGGGTATGTGCTCTGGTAAGCGCTGTGAATTGTGCAAGACTGTTGAATCTCAGATCTGTACCTCTGAGACAAATAATGCAATATATGTTAAGAAAAAAAAAAAGAAGATATCAGGAGGGGAAGGATGAAGGGGGGAAATCGGAGGGGTAGACGAACCATGAGAGACGATGGACTCTGAAAAACAAACTGAGGGTTCTAGAGGGGAGGGGGGTGGGAGGATGGGTTAGCCTGGTGACGGGTATTAAAGAGGGCACGTTCTGCATGGAGCACTGGGTGTTATGCACAAACAATGAATCATGGAACACTACATCTAAAACTAATGATGTAATGTATGGGGATTAACATAAGAATAAAAAAAAAAAAAGAACTGGATTTCTTAAAACCTGTCCCAGAGAATAAATGAACAACACAAAAATTACGGAACATTATATAGTTCTAAAAATCATGAAAAACACGGGGCATCTGGGTGGCTCAGTCAGTTAAATTTCTGACTCTTGGTTTCAGCTCAGGTCATGATCTCGGCGTCATGGGATCCAGCCCCGCATCTGGCGCCACACTCACTGGGGAGTCTGCTTCTCCTTCTCCCTCTGCCCCTCTCCCCACACCCTCGTGTGCGCACACACACCTGCACACATGCTCTCTCTCTCTCAAATAAAATCTTTTTAAAAATCATGATAAAGAGCAATTATAAATACCAAAAATGTTATGAAAGCACTGAATTTTACAAGCAGAACACAGACTACAAGGCAATATACAAAATCGGGAATAATTTTTGTGTTGTTAGGGTAAAGAGGAAATTCTTTTCTTCTTTTCTTTATTATTTGACACATTTCCTGCTTATTTGGAAATTCATTAAGACTGAAAACATGAATGAATGCGCTTAAATGTACTGTTTTTCTGTTCCCTAATCTATCGCTCTGCAATGCACTCAAGCGCTAGGAGCCCCACAGCTGACAGCACCAGAGTTCTGGCATCAGAATTCCCGTTTGCTGGCTCAGTCTCCCCCCCACCCTGGAAGAAAGCGCCCCCGTCCCCTGCACCGACTCCCAGTGCCCTGCACACCGACCTCTGCCCCCTGGCCCGGGACCTGTGGCTGCTGGGCTCTCCTGCCTAGCCCCCTCTCCCCCTGCTCCAGGTCGCTTTCATCTGGGGAAGGGTCCTCCTTCTCAGCACCTCGCCAGGACACCCTTTTCTCCCGTGGGAGGACATGAAACACATGCTGTCCACAGGCTCCAACAACTGACCCAAAGTTCCTCTAGGCTCCTTTCTGCACTTCCAGGTACACGGACACAGCAGGAAGGAGGGACACAGCTAAGAGCCCCCCCCCAAGTCCATCTCTCCTAATCTGACACGCTCTCACGCTACTGCAGCCCTTAACCTTCACCTTCAAGCTTGACAGTCCTGAGATTTTTCCACATATCCTCATTTACAGTGGGTCCTAGGCAGGCCCACAGGATATGTCCTCATGAGATGTTTTAATCTGGGTATGTTCAGAAAGCACTGTAAGACATCACCACCATAGGGCGTCTGGGTGGCTCAGTTGGTTAAGCGACTGCCTTCAGCTCAGGTCATGATCCTGGAGTCCCGGGATCGAGTCCCACATCGGGCTCCCTGCTCAGCAGGGGGTCTGCTTCTCCTTCTGATCCCCTTCCCTCTCGTGCTCTCTGTCTCTCATTCTCTCTCTCTCAAATAAATAAATAAAATCTTAAAAAAAAAAAAATAATAAGATTTAAAAAAAAAAAAAAAAGACATCACCACCATAAACAAAGAGATCAGAGTAACAATGGCTAACACGTAAAATGGGCCAGGCACTATGCTATTTGACATACATTATTTCCATTAATCCTTAAAAGAGACATGTAATCATTAGGCATAATCTACAGGTGGAGCAACCCAGGCTTAGAGAGTTGACGTAGTATGTCTCATGCAGTTAGAAACAGGATTCCAGAGCATGTGCCCTGAACCCCCACACCATCTGGGGCACAAAGAGGCTCCCCGTGCTCCCCTGGGCTTTGCACTGCAGCCTGTGAGCAAAAATCAGCTCCTGACTACAAAGAAGGAGACTGTGTCTCAAACTGTCTGTTCTCAGGGCACCAACAGCTCCCCAGCTTACACGGACGTACAAAGAAATATCCTGTGGAATACATATATGCAGTTACAGGGCAGTTATGAAAACAATTCGAAGAAAACACTACAACTAGTGAGTGCAAAAGATTATAGGGGCACAAAAAAAAAGACCAATTAATGTTGGTTAAGAGGGTCGGGCAGACATGTGGTCGTCTGGGTAGTGCTTAATCGTTACTTTAAATTCTTCATGCCAGGGACAGCTGGGTGGCTCAGTCGGTTAAGCATCTGCCTTCGGCTCAGGTCACGATCCCGGGGTCCTGGGATCGAGCCCCGCGTCGGGCTCCTTGCTCAGCAGGAAGCCTGCTTCTCCCTCTCCCGCTGCCCCTCCCCCCTTGCTTGTGCTCTCTCTCTGACAAATAAATAAAATCTTTTAAAAAAATAAATTCTTCATGCCATATCTGAGTTTTTAAAATATTTTAACAGCTTATAATGAAGATCAAACTCATACATTCTGAATTACCACTATTAAGTATTTTAAAGTTGGACTTACTAGTGTGGGGCTAAGGGCACAGATGAAGATGACTCTATAAAAAGGGGTAAGAGCCACAAAATTCATTAGGAAGCCCGTGAAGATGTTACCACACTCTTACAAATGAAAAAAAAAGAAAAATTAAAAATAGGGATAAAATTGGAAATAAAAAATTAAAAGCTCCCTTCTTAGGGAAAGTTAAGGATCTGGTGGCTTGGCCTTGGGCGCATCTTCCTGCCAGAGGCCCATGAGCCAGCAGACCCCATGCCACACCGCCCACCACAAAAAGTGAATAGGCGCCTCCCGGCAGTTCCTTATGAAGAACACAGCACAGCAGGTGGCTAGACCTGGAGACAGCAAGTCCTCTTGCCGGTCTCACACCTCCAGCGCGCTCTCCTCCTAGCTCAAGTCAATACTGGAAAGCTCGGTTTCAGCTGCAGTCCTTTTTGCTTCAGGGGGACACACAGGATGCACAGTGATCCGAGACTGGGGGACCTGCATCCAATTTGATTCTGCCACTTCCCAGCTGGTTTACCCTGAACCAGTCATTCACTCTTTCCTGGTTCTTCCTTCAGCATAAGTATACTTAGGAAAATGGATTCCTAGGATTTCTTTATTCTACCTGAAACATATCGTGATCCTTCAGCTAAGACTTGAAATGCTAAGTGAAAGTTATTATCAAACATACTATATGTTTCCCACTGCTGATGATGCCCACATGGCTACCATTTACCTGTCTGTATTAATACTCCTTCCTGAAGCAAATAAGCCCCAGTGTATGACCATCCTTTGTCCATGAAGCCAAACTATGCTTGGCAGCCAGAAGAAAGAAAGAAAACAAAAAACACCCGTATTCCACACCCTCTTGGTGCCCAGTGAGGGCCTTTCTTGGCAAAGCAGTGTCTCCGTCCATGTGGGCGGCTGTAACAAACACCACAGATGGGGTGGATTATAGACAAGAGGAATTTAGTTGTCACAGATCTGGGGGCTGGAAGTCCGAGCTCAGGGTGCCACAGCGTGGTCGGGTCTGGTGAGAGCCGTCCTCCTGGATCAGACAACCACCCTCTCCCCATGTCCTCACGTGGCAGAAGGAGTAAGGGCGCTGTGGGTCAATCCCATTCATAACAGCTCCACTGTCATGACCTAAGCACCTTCCAAAGGCCGTACCCCCTCCTACCATCACCGGGGGGGTTAGGTTCCAACCTATGAATCCGGGGGGAAATAAACACTCAGACCTTAACAATGGACAGGATGGAGGTCCTTCAGAGCATCTGCTGCAGGGTTGGGGAAAAAGCTGGAACCAAAACAGGTCACTGGAATACCCCCAGCTGTCTCTTTATCATCACACTTTTAGATGTAAATCCAACAACTAAAAAGATATAAAGTAGAATTCTATGTTTTAAAAAGAAATTCTGAGGTGTAATCAAAACTTGGAAGAGGGGGTGGGGAGGGGAAAGTGGAAGGAGGGGTGAGGGAGGAAAGGGGTTTCAGTTTCAGTTCGGGGGGCGGGGGCTGCTGAGAGTCTCGATGTCTAACAAAGGCCCAGGCGATTCTCAGGGTAGCCAATGACAGAGCTTGCAGGCAGACGGGGCTGATGAACAAAGCTATCCGTTATCAAAATACAAATACAGAAAAATGGAGTTTACAAATTAAAAACAAAAGTTAAAAAGGAAAAGATCGACCAGGGGAAGAAGCCACTGTCTGTCACTCCCTTCAGGGATCTGCCTTTTCAACTGACCGTGCTGGGAGAGGACAAGTCTGCGTCCCCTATCACCCTGGCACTCATCCCCCAGCTACAGAAGAAACAGGAAGTTAGCAATAGGCAAAGGAACTCTTGGGGAAAAGCACGCTGCAGAAGTAAACCCCTTCAACCTGGAATCCCTTGTTTTGAGTCTCTGCCTAAAGTCCCCCACTGGACAGCCAGTGAGCACACAGCCCCCGCGGAAAGAACCCCACCTTCTCCACCTACCCATGAAGGGGAACCCAAAAAGATGGAAGACTCCACACACTCATCCTGCTCCCAACACGGAGCCTTGTGCAAACTAAGGGCAGAAAGTAAAGCAGTTCATCTGACAAAAAAAAAAAAAGGCCCGCAACTGTGACAGCTCTAAAAATTTTCAGAAAATAGCACAGCTGAATTAATTAGACCTGGTTCAGGGACTGGCACTTTCTAGGGAATTAAGGACTGCCCAGGAGCTGATGGCCTGAGGCGAAGCCAGGGGCCATTAACCCTCACCAGCCAGCCAGCCAGCCAGCCAGCCAGCGGGAGGCGTGGGAGCAGGGCCACAAGGCCAGGGCACCCCAGCCTGGGCGGGGTGGCCTGATCTGGGGAGGGCTCCTATCACTAGCACCGTCTGGGTGGGTGTCTGCAGAGAAGCGTGCAGGATGCCTTTAGGACACGGACCCCAACCACCTTGTGCTACAGGTGGAAGCGGCGGGGGTGGGGGGGTGTGAGGAGAGCAGCTGTGTTTCTGCCCTAAATTTTATGGCATCAAGGATGTAGCTGTCTGGGAACCTTTCCTGAATGTCCAGTATGTGACGGCTGCCTGGGTGCTGTGCTTCCAGACCCCGGTGCCACCTGCTGTCTCCTTCCTTTCAGAGCTTTCTTGTCCCACCGCTGGGAAAGGCTGCAGCCATGGCTGAATCAAAGGGTGGGGGATGGGTCTGCTAGCCTCATGGTTCCACGCCTGGTTCCCCAGATCGAGCACAGCTCGATCACCTGTGAAAAACCTCATACCTGCTTAGGACCAACCCCCTACCTGCTTAGAAATGGGATCAACAACACCTGTCCACTGAGGTCGCAGGTGTGGGAATCGCCCCCACCCGGCCCTGAGCGGAACCCCGCTTCCCCATCCTGCAGGTGTGTGCCTCTCTGACCTGCAGTCAACGGGCAGGGGCGCAGGACCCACCTTCCTGGCCTGTCCCGGCACCTGGCTGTGCCCGCGGGAAGCGCGCACCCGAGTGGATGCTGCGGGCATGGCTACCAACACCCTACACAGACCTACTGCTCAATGTGGAGGCACAGAGCCGGGAATCCCCATCCTCACAGCCGCTCAAAGACCCCTGGAGCGCAGGTCCCCCTCACGGTCAGCAAACAAGCAGAGAGGGGCTGCAGGATTCGGGTGTGTGGGGGCCAGTTTTCACCACTTACAAACGCACTCCATAACCGTGTTCTAATGAGAACATCGGCGGGCGGGACGCCTGGCTGGCTCAGTCAGATGAGCCTCCGACTCTTGGCTCGGGCTCAGGTCACGATCTGAGGGCCGTGGGATCAAGTCCCCGATGGGCTCTGTATTCAGCGGGGAGTCTGCTGGAGATTCTCTCTCTCCCTCTGCCCCTCCCTCCCGATGCGGGCTCTCTCTCTCTCAAATAAATAAATCTTTAAAATTAATAATAACAACATCGGTGGGAAACAGAGGAACAACCGTACTGCTTCTGGAGGGCAGTGGGCATGGCGAATGCTGGGGGCGCCCTCTGGGGGCATCCTCTGGGCGCCGCCTGGCTGGCCGCAAGCCCCTGCACACACACATCCTGCGTGGAAGAGAACGTGCTGCGTGGGAGGGGAGCCAGGCCCACCACACAGGAGAGAAACACACATCGCACAGCAGAGGCACGTGCATGGGACATGTGAGCTCGGCAGGTGTGAGGGGAACACGCGGGGTGGGTGTGCAGGGGCGCGAGCTCAGGCTCGGGCCCTCCCTCTCACTGCCTCTCAGAACCGTGACTGCCCGCGGCCCGCGTCTGCCCCACCACCTCGCTGAGCATGCAGCTCGGGGCACAAACCACTCACACACAACATCCGCGTTTGTTGGACGAGTGCACGCGTGCACGCACTCCCGACGACGTCACACGCTTTCCCAGAAACAGGGACTCTTTGATACCTATCATGTGGAGTCACCCACGAGAGGCCGCTGCAGGCGAGGCGTGGAACCAGGAGGCTAGCAGACTCACCGCCCACCCTTTGATTCGGCCATGGCTGCAGCCTTCCCCAGCGGTGGGACAAGAAAGCTCTGAAAGGAAGGGGACAGCAGGTGGCACCGGCGTCTGGAAGCACAGCACCCAAGCAGCCGTCACATACTGGACATTCAGGAAAGGTTCCCAGACAGCTACATCCTTGATGCCATAAAATTTAAGTTAAATATTTACCTTGTCCGTGCCCTACTGGAAAGTTGGGTTCTAAGACTGACTCTTAATGACAAAAGTTATTCATTTCACTAGGTCCAAGGACGGATGGCTGTATTCTGGAAACAGGACTGTCTGTGTCATGAAACTACATTGATGCAACAGGACATACAGAGCTGTAATCGGCAACGCGCTGCGGGATGCTGACCTCACAACCCGGGGAGTCCTAACTCCCTGCACGGTGCTCCCCACAGAGCCTGCAGAGACCTTGCTCCAACAGGATTTAAAGAGGATTAAAGCACGTCAGGTCATCTGGGGCTGCTCCTCTCTTGGGGCCACAACTAAGTCTGACTTGTGGATGCCCTCGTTGCTTCGTCTGGCCTTTAATTCACTGAGCATCCCTCATGACATCATAGTAATTTCTTCCCTAATCTCAGAGTTAAAAAGTGATACCTCCACCAAAACGTTCCATGGGACAGCCTCAGGACTGAGCGGAATTGACAAGCAGGCGGGTGAGGTGAGGCGCTTCGACACCGGCAGACAGGGCCCCGCGGGCTCCCCAACACCTGCCGTGTGATGGCTTCCGGGGTCGGCGGTCGGCCCCACACGGGAGCCACGAGTCCGCCTTCAGACTCCCCGCCCCCTCCAGCGCCGCTCCCGCAGGGCCGGGCCTGCACCACA
This sequence comes from Mirounga leonina, assembly GCF_011800145.1. Taxonomy (NCBI): domain Eukaryota; kingdom Metazoa; phylum Chordata; class Mammalia; order Carnivora; family Phocidae; genus Mirounga; species Mirounga leonina. The sequence goes on from NW_023270277.1 coordinate 1,925,821, forward strand.
GCATCTGCGCGCGGGCGCCCCCCCCAACCCGCAGCCCCGAGGCACCCCGTCGGGCGCCCCCCTGACCCACACAGCAGCCCCCACAGAGCACAAGCTCCTCTTCCCCCCAAGATGCGCACTGGAAGCCATTTAATAAATCCTCCTTACCTGACATTCTTCCAGAAGGAAAATGACACACACGTTCAGAAAAGTGAAAATTAGGAAAACAATCTACCTCACAAATGCTCACATCACCCAAAGGTAACTGTGGCTCAAATTCTGAGGCCTTGTGGCCTGTTTCTGCCTAGTCTTTGCCGCACCTTAAGACTCAAGTCTGTACTTTATCCTCTGCCGTCCTAATCGAGGCATAACTGACGTAATATTGTATCAGCTACACGTGTACATCCAATGACTCAACGTCTGTAGCTATTGAAAAATTATCTGCTTTTTTAACACTACTGGGATCACACAATGTATACAATTTTAACATTTCACAGAATCATCTAATGATTCTTAAATTATGACACTGATAAGTTTGTAACTTAACGAGCAGTCAGTAACAAGCACTCCACCATGAGGAACCAGGTTCAACCGGGTCCAATCATGAATCTGCCACCATAGACGGCAGCTCCATCCAACCTGATACCGGCAGGTGATTGCTGCTAACTGTTTCACAATTATTCGTGCCATTAGAACACTATTCCTTGTATAGAAAGGTCTTCCTAGGGGCACCTGGGTGGCTCAGTCGTTAAAGCGTCTGCCTTCGGCTCAGGTCATGATCCCGGGGTCCTGGGATCGAGTCCCGCATCGGGCTCCCTGCTCGGCGGGAAGCCTGCTTCTCCCTCTCCTACTCCGCCTGCTTGTGTTCCCTCTCTCACTGTATCTCTCTCTGTCAAATAAATAAATAAAATCTTAAAAATATCTTTAAAAAAAAAAAAAAAAGAAAGAAAGGTCTTCCTAGGGGCGCCTGGGCGGCTCAGTCAGTTGGGCGTCTGCCTTCGGCTCAGGTCATGATCCCGGGGTCCTGGGATCAAGCCCTGCATCGGGCTCCCTGCTCAGCGGGAATTTACTTATTTATAAATAAATAAAATCGTTTAATAAATAAATAAATAAATAAATAAATAAATAAAATAAAGGTTTTCCTATGTTTTGGGTATAGGAAGTAAAGGTTACATAATATAAACATTTATCTATAAAGCTCTACACATAAACTGTCAATCTAAAGTCTCTCCTAACAGGAGAGGGGCAATGTCGCTACTCCACACCCAGCAGCACACTCTTCCACAGCTGTCTTAAAGCCACTCCCCCGTGGGACAGTGGTAACTGGGCAGAGGCCCTGCTCCAGGGCACGTGGCCATTTGCACATTTCCCCCAGGATCCAAGACAGTTCACATCCTCACAACATCCTCAGCACCCATGGGGTACAGAGAGCAGATGGCTTGATCGCTGTCTTGGCGATGAGGACCATGAAGTCCAGTAAGGTTAATCCATTCGGTCAAGGTCATACGTTTGTGTCCAGCCACGAACTGAGCGCTGGTCTGTGAGTAGCCAACACTCTCTCTACAAGAGTGGCCAGAACAGCCCCTCCCGGAGTGCGTGGCAGTGAAAGCCTGGAGCTCGATGGGATTATGGCCTCATCCAGGCTCGGCTGGAAAGAATGCTGTGAGCACTTACAGTGGTCATCCACCACCCCGAGCAGAAACAGTGGTGCCGACCACGTCCCCTGGATAGCTTATCAATCACTTACACAGCAAACCCTACGTAACCCCACAGACTAACACTATGACAGTGATGCTACACAGAGTAAGTTTAAATTATTGAATTCAATTATTACATACAGTTGGATATTTAAATCCCAGTGAAAGTTTTATTTTGTTTGTGTGGCATTAATTTTCTCAAATGTTGTTTGAAAAATCAAGAGCAAAATGGTTATAAAACTAAGAATAGGCTTAGTAATTAACATATATACATTTGTCAAAAATAGTTACCTGATTATCATATTTAAGAGACTGCGTCCCAACCAAAAACCGAATGGCATCTGTTTCTGCAGTCTGAGGTGTTAGAGCACGGGCCTGCAGGAGGGAAGGAAAATGCACACACATTTAAGATGTTAGATGTAACAGAGACGATAAGGCAGTTACCTCCTCTACTGCTGCGGGAGTATCAATTAGTACAAAGTGCCCACTAGGCAACTTAGAAATGTGTATGCAAAGCCTCCATCTTTTGTATACTTTGTGACACCACAATTCCATTCAAATGCGTATATGGGCACGAAAAATAAGCAATAAAGATGTAAATGGTATTTTTAATAAAACCATAATTTTCAACAGAAATAGACTGGTGGAACAAATCATCTTTCAACAGTACAGCAGAAAATGGTTCCCAGCAATGGCAGAGCAGGTGGTTTAAACCAAGTCTCTGGCAGAGGACAACTGCAGAAACTAAACAAAATACTCTGAATTTGTTTCAAGGCCTCCTTTAAGGAGCTACCACAGCGACGAAGGAATGCCAAGATCTTGGAAAGGGAGGGAAGCTTAGAGAGGCAAGCCTGACCTCTGGCCCCCTTTCGGCTGGAGGCATCTGTCAGTCTGGAAAGTGTGGCTAGCAGCTGACACTGAGGAATGCTTCTGACAGGCTCATGGACTGAGGGTACAAACATGGAGTGCAGGGCCCACCACGGAGAAGGGGCCAGCAAAGCACTAACACTCAGGGTTGGGATCCCATAGGGCACAGGCCAGGAGTGAAGGTGAACTAGAAGGTCAACCTGCACAGACTAACGCTCCAGGTCACCTTAGTCCATGACTGGATTTTAAGTGAACTAAGCAGGATGATGCTCCTGGGCTGGCCAGCCACCTGCCAGAAGTAACAGTAAATCCTCTGGAGGAAGACAGACTTCCAAAGTTTCTACAGTTTTTCTCACAATGTCAAACACTCAATCAAAAATAACTAGTCATACAAAAAGTCAAAATCATATGATCAAAAGCCAAACAATAAACAACAGAAAGGGACCTGCTGAGCATTCAGATGATCAGGTTCTCTGGGAAGCAAGCTGTAAATCATCAAGCTTTGTGCACAGACTTGCTGGAAACACTCTTGGGAATGACATCATGGAGGAAGCAGCAGTGAAGGCATCAAGGAAGCAGGAATGTGCAGAGGACACAGAGGAACTGCAGTGCCCACAGGGAGGCCAGAGCTGGGATGATCCCTCAGAGTGGAGCCATCATGGCCAGGCTCATCTATTGCCCAGCCCCCAACCCCATTGATCAGGCATTGGAAGCAGGCTGTCCCTGGAGAGGGGTGTGACTTAGGGCAACATGGCTCCATTCAGCTGAGGGCACGTTCCGGGATTATGGGTGACTGATAGCTCTCAGTGGGTCCTGCTTTAGAGTTTGCCCTCTCCCTCTGCCCCTTTCCCTACTCGTGTGTGCTCTCTCTCTCTTTCTCTTGCAAATAAATAATCTAAAAAAAATAAATAAAACGGGGTTAGAGAAACAGTAGAGCAGTCGTCCTAACCATTCAGTCTGCCTGGTTTTGATTTGGTTTCCACGACTGGGGTGAACAACAAGACCTTTTCAGTGTCCACTGCCAAAAGGTTTGGAGACAACGATTTCATGTCATGCTCTCAGAAAACACAACCATAGCCCCTATATCCCAACCCCTCCTCACAAAGGGTTGCTGGCACAAAAACATCAACTACCAGAATACATTTCGGTGACAGCAAGAAAATACATGTCCAGAACAGTATTCACATTATTAGGCATCTGGAGGAAAAAATCCATTCTAGCCAATATGCCTACAACCTGTTCAACAAAACTAGACTGGAGTCAGACCTCTTCACAAAACTGATGAATTCTTTTGAGTCTATACACCTTCTGCCAAAAATGCACATACATACACATAGAATTTTGCACATAATACCACAAATTCACAGACCCCCTGAATCCTATTTAATTAGAACACCACTTGGTTAGAGAAAAATGGTGAGGAAGCATCCACCCCATTGCAGAGATAAACCCCCAGCTGCTCAGAAGGCAGAACCCAGGTCAACAGAGGGGATGCGGGATGGGCTCCACCTTCAAACAAGAACACTAAGACTTAAATGGAGGTACATGTCATCATCCCAGACAGAAAAAGCCTGAAAGTCCCCAAAAACAGGGCCCAGAAGAGGACTCATCTGAGAGGAAATGATTATTTTCCATGAAAAGACTTGTCTGTGCTTGGAGTCAGCAATCGTGAGCTGACTACACAACGCCTGCACGGTGGCCACGCATGGAAGGTACCACAGAGGGTAAGACAGTAGCCCTGCCCTCAGGAAACAGACCTGCAGGAGACATCAGACAAGACCCAAACAGAGCAGGTGGGAAATGACTACGTATCGGCCCCTGGCCCAGACCACAGCAGCAAATTAACATTTATCAAAACGCATCCACGAGCTCAACTTCAGGCAGAAGACAGGATTAAATGCCATTACTGGAAAACAGAAGAACACCAGAAAGAAGTATGTTGTGTTAGTGGCCATGAGACTGGACAAAAGGGCAGCTCAGCGCTACAGAGGCTGCTGAGTGCCATCACGAACCAGCATTCAACCTGCTTCATCCTGAAGCAATTTACAGAGCCCAGAACTGCACCCCTGGGCAGGACTATCGGTAAGCATGCAAGGAAATAAAGTCGAAGAGATCATGTGTTTCAGAGACAAAAACTACCACAGTTTTAGAGAAGTACTACAAGTCTGACACTACGCATTCTGTCACACACAGTAAGCCACTTCTTTTTTAAAACACTGAATAGGAGGGGCACCTGGGTGGCGCAGTCAGTTAAGTGTCCAACTCTTTGTTTCAGCTCAGGTCAAGATCTCAGGGTCATAACATCGAGCCTCATGTCAGGCTCTGCGCTCAGCTCAGAGTCTGCTCAAGATTCTCTCTCCTTCTCCCTCTATCCCTTTCCCTGCTTGCACACTCATGCACTCTCTCTAAGATAAGTAAATAAAAATAAAAAACTGAAGAGAATTATTCTTACAAAAGAATCTAAACTGAATCTTTAAAAATTACAGTGAAATCTCAAAAACATTGAATCTAAGATCTTTTTAGTACTTTATTGGGTAAAATTATTATAATAACTTAACTCCGGCCATTTGGGTGATGGATGTGTATCCATAATTCTGGTTCTGTGATGAAGTGAATGATCAAATGACCTTCCTACGTCTAGTCATAATGATGATTTTGCGGTGTTCCAATGACCTCATTGTTACAAGATCAAATTGTAGGGTATAATAGGTCATAAAACATCTCCGTGTATTTTACCGTGGTTCATCTTCATAATACAATGAAGGAGACCCAAAGTCAAGATGGATAATATTATCTCTACTTAGAAGATAAAGATGCTGAGGACCAGAGAGGTTAAGTGACTCAGTCATGGTCACAAAGCTCCTAGAGGAAGAACCACCCAGACTCCCAGCCTTGAGTCTGGTTCTCTTTCTGTTATGGTGATGCAGGGACCCAGGAACACAGGTAAGATATTTACACACGGGACTGAAGGCAGAGCACAGGCCACTTTTTTATCATTCCATGCCCTGTTCTCAAAAGAAGGGCCATGGCACTTTCCTGACACAGCTGTCTTTCCACCCACCTCACCGTTTAGTGAGCCAACCCAGGACAAGGCAACTGGAGATGCTGAGAAGCCTGGCTCTCACCAGAAGCACTCTGAAAGTTCCACTCCGTGACAAGAGGCACAAATCCCAGACCTCCCAGTACTCGCCGAATACTAAGCATTCCCTTGGGAAATTCAAAACTGTCTTCATGTGCTTATTAGTCTGAGCAAGTAAACACTCCCTCTGGTGAACGTCCAGCCTGGTTCCTCATCAGAACTTCCCCCACCAGGCGCCGCGCCCCAGGCAAGTTTAAGGTGATGCCGGAAGGCGAGGAGGTGGAACAGGACTTGTGTTTAAGCAGCAGAGACAAGGGTGGGTTGAACCTTCTACAGTGGGCGGTCTCCCCCCAGAAACAGCCTCTTTACTGAGAGCTGCCCCAGATCGCTAGGATGACAAACCAGGAAGCTAGTGACCACCCAATGCCCTTCCTCACACAGCAGATCGCCTCCTCAGCGATCTGGCAGATCACTTTACAAACACAGAAGAAAGAGCAAAAAGAAGGTAAAGCCCCAACTTCTTCACTCTATGCTAACTGAGTACCTACTTCTCTCCGTCTCCCACACCCAAAATCACAGAGGTCCAGAGTGCATAAGAGGAACACTAAACCTCTTGAGCTACTCATGGATAATTATGGCAACAACACTGCTCCTGGGGACACGGACACGCTCACTGGCGCGTTCACTCACACACTCACTCCTGTAAGTGCAAAGGCTGACCATTCAGCTCCACCAAGGGGCTGCCGCCTGCCCCTCATCCACTCTGCTCTGCACTGCCAGATCCTCTGGAGGCCCCAGTGCAACCCAGCCCGACCTTACAGCGAAGAACTCGCCTCACACTTGAGCAGCAACACAGAAGCCATCGGCTGGCCTCCTGGAGACGTCGCCACCTGCCCTCCTACCCAGAGATGGGTGCTCCTGCCCTCCTGCCCAGAGAAGGGGGCGCCCCTGCCCTCCCACCCAGAGATGGGGTGCCCCTGCCCTCCTGCCCAGAGAAGGGGGCGTCCCTGTCCTCCCGCCCAGAGACGGGGAGCCCCTGCCCTCCTGCCCAGAGAAGGGGGCATCCCTAACCTCCTGCCCAGAGAAGGGGCGCCCCTGCCCTCCTGCCCAGAGATGGGGCATCCTTGCCCTTCTGCCTAAAGATGGGGAGCCCTTGCCCTCCTGCCCAGAGATGGGGTGCCCCTGCCCTCCTGCCCAGAGAAGGGGGCATCCCTGCCCTCCTGCCCAGAGATGAGGAGCCCCTGCCCTCCTGCCCAGAGATGGGGCAGCCTCTGGTGCCCGCCTGCAGCACACAACATTGGGCAGCCCTCTCTCTTCTCTGTCCATCTCCTCTTCTCTGGCTTCTTCTCCTTAACTAGGAAAATCAAGTCCCATGTCCCCTTGTCCTTTGAAAATATCTCACCTTCACTCATTTGCTTCTCAAGCTGCTGCCAGACCTCCATTCTCCCATTCGCTGCCAAGCTTAATGGTGGCGTAGACAGGAGGAGACTTCCTCACCCTGACCGGTTCCTCCCCGTCTGCTGACCTGGCCTCACTGCAGCCAGCCCGCGGCACCACCCTCCCTGTGGCCTCCAGCGTCACAGCCATCAGATGCCCTTGACATGAGAGCCGTCTGTCCCTTGGCCCCCGAGGACCCAGTCCGTCACCACCCAGCCCCCTGCTCACGCTGTGGCTCTGCGCCCACGGTTCCATCCCGACTCTCCCAGGCCACACTGCCCTCCTAGCAAGCCCCCTTCCCACAAGCGTCATCACTGTAACCAGGCTGGTGACTGCGCACCCACTAACCAGGTCCGCAGCTAACAGCCCCTGATCCCACCTCTTGCCTACCAGGCCAACCACACGGGAACCCCTAAGCCCGCATCCCGCCCTCCCTAGCTCCTCTCCAGCCACACCGCCACCCCTCCCCACTCCTTGCTTGAACAGCATTTCCACAACCTATTACCCAACCTTCCTGACATGAGTCTTTATTCCAGGTCACCCTCCACTTCCCACCTCATCAAGTCAAATCAGGCCCTCAGGTTTTCGAGCAGTAGGCTAAAGTCTTCATTTCGCTCTTCCAAACCCTAGGGAATTACACAAAAGCAAGAACGAGAATAAAAAGCAGAAACAGAGACCGTCTTCAATGAAACTCGGAAACATCTATAATCCAAACACATGCCATAAGAAGAAAGACTTGAAGGTAGAGGTCAGAGCCAAGAGGGGTGTTGAAGAGGGCGGGCGCTGGCGACCCCCCACCCCCACCCCACGAAGACACGGCAGGCACCGCGGGGATGGGACGGCATGACAGGCGCATGGCTGGTGGCAAGAGTCAGAGCAGGCCGAGCAGGCTGGGCATCCCGTCTGGAAGCACTCTGGCCCCACAGAGTGGAGGGGTGCCGCACTGTGGGCAGCCAGCCTGGGCCATTGTCTTTGCCCGGGGATGAGTGAGGGCTGCAGATTCGCTCACAAACCAAAGCCTGGGCTGCAGGAATTCCCACCGGTCTGGAGCCTGGGCCAGGCCCAACTCCGCGTACAGAGCTGGACTGGAAGGCTCGTCCGCGAGACACCAGGATCAGAGGAGCTCAGGAGCCCTGCAAGGGCACCATCAGGAGGGACAGCGAGGCGGAACAGCGGGAAGAGCTCGGAAAACACACACGCACTGACCACATGCTGCCACGGAAGAGCCAGAGCTCATACTATACAACCAGGATATGTCTATAAAACCTAGCAGAGCAGTCACCTCTTCAAAAATGAGAGAAAAAAAGAACAGGAAAGTAAAAGGGGACAAAAATCAAGACACAGCTTGGAGAAGATAAGGCACGGCAACTGCAGGCGGAGCCTGGGCTCAAAGAGCTCACCGAGGGAAACGCAGGGCCGCTGCAGGAAGGACACAAGGCCAGACCCCCACTCACAGCAGGGGATGTGGGCAGGGCTAAGAAAGACCCCAAAAGTTTCAGGTAATAAAAGACATCGAGTTCAAAACCGTAAGATACCCAGAAAACAGTAAAATCAAGAAGTCAGTGTTCAGAAGAAAATTCATGGCCTAAATGCTTACATTAAGAAAAAAGAATGACACGGCGCCTGGGTGGCTCAGTCGTTAAGCGTCTGCCTTCGGCTCAGGTCATGATCCCAGGGTCCCGGGATCGAGTCCCACATCAGGCTTCCTGCTCGGCAGGAAGCCTGCTTCTCCCTCTCCCCCTCCCGCTGCTTGTGTTCCTGCTCTCGCTATCTCTGTCTCTGTCAAATGAATAAATAAAATCTTTAAAAAAAAAAAAAAGAAAAAAGAATGACAACAAACAAATCAGGCATGCAACTGAGGAGTCTTGGAAGAACACCTAGGCTGTTCTGGATTCTGCTCTCCACACGGGCCTCCAGGAGGGAGGGTTGCTGGGTTGGTGTTTGATTCCTTCTCTGCCCTGTTCTAGGGCAGAGAGTAATGCCTGGCACACTGTAGACCAGAAGTACTTGTCGACCGAATAAATGAATGAATTTCCTAGGAAAATCCAAATGACCAAACCTAACCTCAAAAGAAAGGAAGAAATCAGAACAGCCAGTGACACACATCCAGAAGCCAGTGCTGGGAGAGAGCCCGAGGCTCAGGAACGGGCAAGGTGGACACACTCAAGCCACTTCAGTGGGGCACAGTGGTCCCTCGGCGTGTCTGCCGAAGGACCAGTGGCCCTCGCAACCAGAGGAGGTCTTCTTTTCTTTTTTTTTTTTAAGATTTATTTATTTATTTGAGACAGAGAAAGGGGCAGAGAGAGAGAGAATCTCAAGCAGACTCCTGCTTAGCGCGAAGTCCGACGCGGGGCCCTATCCCACGGCCCCAAGATCGTGACCTAAACCGAAACCAAGAGTCAGATACGCAACCAGCTGAGCCACCCAGGTGCCCTGAGAGGGTCTTCTTAATGCCAAAAGTTTCAAAGAAATAAGCGTGCAGGAGAGAAATAATCTTATTTGTAGAGACTTTTGAAATAGTCATAAAGAACGACAGTTCTGTTAACTGAGAACTGCAGATTAAACTCAAACTGGGAAGGCTGATTTCTCCTGCCCGGTACAGTGAGAGTGTGTGTGAAGGCATCTGAAGTCTCATTTACACTATTTCAAATTCAAACAATGCTGGAGAAACATCCATAACAAAAATTACAATCATAATTAGAATAATGTATACAATATTCAAATATGCAACAAATCTATAAAATGTAACTATAAGATGGCTTTGTGCTAAAATGTGTCACTGTTAAAATGCGGTGTCTCTGTGCCTAATTTGGGACCAGTCAATCCAATTACCACCTGACCATGGTTACTGGACGTCCTGTAAAACAACTCTCCCCCCTTTCAGAAAAGAGCCCTAAAATCCAGCCCAGAAGTGGTAGTATATTCCTTGTATTATTAATGTAAATAGACTCCAGTAATCATCTTGCAAAGCAAGTATGATAGGAACAGCACACCAAGCTGGGATCGTCTAGACCAGTAATACAAACACAGGACAAAAGGACGCAAGACAGGGAACTGGGACACCCAGAGGACAAAGAGCAGTTGTACCAGCACATGGCCAGCAAGCACACCATTCCCCAGGAAATTCGGGATAGGCTTATACAAAAATAAGGTGTTAAGCTTAACTGTCTGGGTGCCTGGGTGGCTCAGTCAGTCAAGCGTCTGCCTTTGGCTCAGGTAATGATCCCTGGGGTCGAGCCCCACATTGGGCTCCTTGTTCAGTGGGGAGCCTGCTTCTCCCTCTGCTGCTCCCCCTGCTTGTGCACTGGTTCTCTCTCTCTGACAAATAAAAAAAAAAAAAAAAAAAAATCTTTATGAACAAGTGGTAAAGAGAAGAAACAGTTTTAAGTTGAATGTGGTGGTTGTCTAGGAAACAGATAAGATGGAAAAGGCGTGTTTAGGGTCTGCGTTCTTAAGCAGATTTTCAGCAATCTGACTACTTATAAGACTAGTAAGAATTACTTGGATTTTCTTTTTAATTTTAAATATACAAAAATTAAAAAAACTAAAATCATAAACACAAGTCAAAAGTTGCTTCCTATGAGCTAAAAGATGTCAATCACATGATGCCATAATGTCCCATAAACACAAACGTGCTCAGCATTTTTATTTTAATGACCCCTGTATGGTGCTCTTCTGCCTTTTATTTGACATAGAAGGACCTCATTTTACCCTCGAGCCTCATTACCTCAGTCAATGGACAGCAATCAGATCCCCATCTTCTTTTATTTTTTTAAGGATTTTATTTATTAAGAGAGAGAGCACGCATGCGTGCACGCACGCACACACACACACGCACACACACAAGCAGGGGGGAGGGGCAAAGGAAGAGGGAGAAGCAGACTCCCCACTGAGTGAGGAGCCCGATCCAGGGCTCGATCCCAGGACCCTAAGATCATTACCTGAGCCGAAGGCAGATGCTTAACCAACTGAGCCACCCAGGCACCTCCAGATCCCCATCTTCGAAAGTAAAGTGTTCTCCACAGTGATTTGAAAGTCACTGACAACCAAACCTCCACTGTGACTTCCAGTTCTTTTTATGTTTACCGTAGTAACGGTTCTTCGGATTCAAGAATGTCATGGCCCACAAGCTGTCCAAAATAAAGAAGCATAAAAATCTGCTACTTCTTTTAAGATAAAGGATAAATTCAGATAAAACATTTGATGCCCAAGGCAAGGATCCACTCCTTGATATTAATCCCAGGAAATAACATTTGTTATCTCAAAGATCCAACACTGAAGATCAAAACCTCTGTTATTTCTTAAGGAGATTTCTTAAGCAGATGAAGGAGTGATTAGGTACACTGGAGTCAGATGCACACTTTAGGAAATATGAGGTCAGGGACCCTCAATCTCCCCACAGGGTCCCTCTGCATGTGGCCACACATGCACCTTTTCCAGGAGAAAGCAGTGCAACTTTGCAGTTAAGGGGCTTTGAAGTTGGCTTGAGTTTAAAGCCTCTCTAGGTTAGAATCCCAAGTCTGGCTAGGTGGGCTTGGCCCACAGAACAGCATCTACAAGTAGGAATGAGAGAGAAGTGAAATACAGGCAGTCTTCAGCAGGGTACCCCACACACAAAGACGCTCTCAAAAGCAGCCAGTTAAGGCACAATTGTGGGTAATTGAGCCCAAGGTCAAACACTGTTAACACAACTCATTCCTCATAGGACACTTTGATACAGCCTTGTATGGATTTATCTGTAAAAATTTTGTCTTATGATAATAATTAGAACATTTCCTGAATACTTATTATGTGCCAGGCAATGTTCTAAGTGCTTGAATCAAATATATTAACTCATTCAATTTTCCTAAAAGCCATAGGGGATCCAGGATCATTTTCCCATTTTAGTGGCAAGGAAACTGAAGCCCAAGGTTACACAGCTAGTAAGTGCTCGAACCAGGATTTAAAGATTTTATTTATTTACTTATTTATTTATGAGAGAGAGAGAGAGAGAGCACAAGTAATCAGGGGTTAAGGGAAGAGGGAAAGGAGATGGCGAGCGAGAGAGAGAAAATCTCCAACAGACTCCCCGCTGAGCAGGGAGCCCAAGGCAGGGAAAGATCCCATGACCCTGAGAGCATGACCTAAGCCGAAATCAAGAGTTGGACGCTCAACCAACTGAGCCACCGAGACGCCCCTGGAGCCAGGATTTAAACTTCAGGAGTTGTGGTGGTATCCAGGCTTTTAGCAACTAACGCTGCAGCTTCTCTCAGTGTAAGCTTCTTTTTTTTTTTTTTTTAAGATTTTATTTATTTATTTGAGAGAGAGAGAGAGCACATGAGAGGGGGAGGGCCAGAGGGAGAAGCAGACCCCCCGCTGAGCAGGGAGCCCGATGCGGAACTCGATCCCGGGACTCCAGGATCATGACCTTAGCCGGAGGCAGTCGCTCAACCAACTGAGCCACCCAGGCGCCCCTCACTGTAAGCTTCTTGAAACCAAAATCATTTCTATTTTTTAGGGGTCTTTTTAAGATTTTTATTTACTTGTTTCAGAGAGAAGAGCGAGAGAGAGAGCATGAGCGGTGGGGAGCAGCAGAGGGTGAGGGAGAAGCAGACTCCCTGCCGAGCAGGGAGCCGGATGCAGGGCTGATCCCAGGACCCTGAGATCAGGACCTGGGCCCAAGGCAGACACTTAACTGACTGGGCCACCCAGGCGCCCCCATAATTTGTATTTTTAACACACATTTGGGGCACACAATTATGTTATCGGGTACTTCATAAGGCAGTGAACTGTGTCTTTTGTCTCTGTATCTGTCCTTAAGTGCCTTAAGGGTCCCAAAAGCCATCTGAAGAGTTGAAACCAATACAGGGCTCTGTTAGGACCTGCACCGTGCAACCTACCTGCCCTTCCAGCTCCCCCGGCCCCTTTCGCCCCCCCCCCCCCCCCCATCCGTAGACTCTCCTGTGGTCCTGCTGAACTGCATGTGCATTCCGGCTTCACTGCGCACACGGTGGGTGGGGGCCCATCCCTTTCACAGTCATGTGCTGAGCACCTACTACGTGATGGACACGGTGAACAGGCCCTGCAGAGTACAGGGCGAAGAAAAATAGGACCCGAATGGTAAAGAGGTGGAATCCGAGTAGAGTCTGTGGTTCCACTCACAGGACTGCACCAACGTTCGCGGTTTCTAAGCTTTGATCAGTTTGCCACAGTCACGCGAGACTTCAACATCGGGGAAACTGGGTGTAGGGTACTGGGGAACTTCCCGTTTATCTTTCCGGCCCTTAGGTCCCGATTAAACGACCGTCTCCCCCGCCCAGAAAACCCACAGACGCGGTGCCTGCGTCCCCGGACTGCAGGCTGCAGGAAACCGTACACAGGACGTACACATCGGCCCCCAGCAACACCCGGGCCGCGGGGAGAGGAGGCGGCCGGGGCTCCCCAGCCCGCGGGTCGTGGGCACCGGCGCTGCGCGCACCCCGCATCACGCACGACCCGGGGCCTCCCGGACAACCGAGTCCTTTAAAGGCGCACCCGCAGCCCCCCTCCGGCCCTCAGCCGCACAGCGGGGCTGGGGACGCGCCGGCCTCGCTGCGCAAACCGCGCGGCGCCGGGGCCCTCCGGGGACGCACCTGGAACTCCAGCCCATAGATCACCGGAGCGTCGTCCTCCATGCTGCGGCCACTCACACGCCTAAGGCCTGTCCCTAGAGCGACGCGCCTCCGGGTCAGCGCCCATTCATCCCCTCCCGCCCGGGAGCCCCGAACCCGGCGTCTTTAGGCCCCCCTCGGCTCCCGTAGGCCTTACTTCCTGTATTTTCCTGATGCGTCATCAAAACGCTCCTCGCCGGCTGCCAATGGATGCGGCGCCGGGCTCGTGCGCATGCTCACCTGACTCCATACGGGTTCTCACCCGTACTGGCCGCAGGAGGAGGACCCGAGCCGGGGAGCCTGGCCCGGAGCCAAGTCTGCAGGGGTGGAGGAGGGGCTGGGCGGTGGGGCATGGACTGGGGAGGCGGGTGGCGGGCGTCACTCCGATGTCACCTGCCTGGAGCCCTCCCTGCTCCGTTATCGCAGGGAGAATCACTCACCTGGATCTGTGACCTGTGGTTTGTTATGGTTAGTGCTTAGCGGGGCGCGGGGACAAACGCTTTGCAGGCGCTGTCTTGAAGTTCTTCGCGCTAACCCCGCGCCTGAGGTAGCATGCTTCCATCTTAAGAGATGAGAGGCTGCAAAATTGACTAACAGTTCAGCGCACCGAGGTAATGAGGTGGGGAGCTAGGATGTGTGCCTGGTCTGTGGACTCACTAAGGTCAGGGGCCACGCTCATCCAGGCGGCAGGCAGCCAACACTATGGGGGGGCGGGGGGGGGGGGAGGGATGCCTGACGCCACACCTCTGGCAGCATCTGACCAGCATTTGACTCTGAATGGGAACCTGCTGGGAAGAGCCTGGGTTCCCTGGAGATGTCCAAGGGTGACGGTGGAGGACACTACTTAGTTCCCCCTGACTGTGCTGGCCTTGACCATGTCCTTAACAGACAGAAAGGAAACTGCATGGAATCCCAAAATGCCATAGCAGAACCCCCTTCACTAAGCTGGGTTCCTCTGCTTTCCAAGACCACACACCGCTCCAACTGTGTGATTATTTTTTTCTCTCAACCCTTAATCCATCTTCATGACAAATGGCAAGTCCTGGAACAGGTATATGAAAAGATGCCCAACATCTCTGATCAACAGGGAAATGCAAATAAAAACTACAATGAGATACCACCTCACACCTGTAAGGATTGCCGGTATCAAAAAGTCAAAAGACAGCAAGTGTTGGCAGGAAGTGGAGAAAAGGGAACCCTTATATGCTGTTGGTGGGCATGTAAACTGGTGCAGCCACTGTGGAAAACAGTATGGAGCTTCCTCAAAAAGTTAAAAACGGAAGTACCATATGTTCCAGCAATCCCACTTCCGGGAGTCAGAGGAAATAAAATCACCATGTCAAAGAGACATCTGCACACTCGTGTTCATTGCAGCCTATTCACAGCAACCAAGACATGGAAACAACCTAAGTGTCCATAGACAGATGAATGGATAAACAAAATGTGGCACACATGGGTGCCCCCCCCACACACACACAATGGAATGTTATTTAGCCTTAAGAAGGAAATCCTGTCATTTGCTAAACGAATGAATCTGAGGACATTCTGTTAAGTGAAATAAGCCAAACACAGAAAGACAAATATTGCATGAGTACACCTACATGGGAAATACGAAAAAAAAACAAACAAACTTTGAACTCATTGTAGAAATAGAGTTGTGCTTACCAGAGGCTGAGGGGTAAGGGGAAAGGAGAGAGTAATCAAAGGATACAGCTTTTCAATTATAATGCAAATGAGTTCTGGAGACTTGATGTACAGAAAGATGACTACAGTTAGTAAGTTACCCTATACTTGAAACTTTTGAGAGTAGATCTCAAGGGTTTTCATCACACACCCACAAAAAAAGGTAACAGATTGGGATGATGGATGTGTTAATTTGATCAATTGTGGTACTCATTTCACGATGTATACAGGTGTCAAGACATTACATTGTACACATTGAATATATACTATATTGTCAAATATATATATATATGGGGCGCCTGGGTGGCTCAGTCGTTAAGCGTCTGCCTTCAGCTCAGGTCATGATCCCGGGGTCCTGGGATCGAGCCCCACATCAGGCTCCCTGATCAGCAGGGAGTCTGCTTCTCCCTCTCCCACTCCCCCTGCTTGCCTGCTTGTGTTCCCTCTCTCGCTGGGTCTCTCTCTCTGTCAAATAAATCTTTTAAAAAAATAAAAAAATGTAATCACTTATGAAGACAGAAATGGTTTTTCTCTGTTGTATCCTAATGCCCAGTGCCCTGCCAGGCACAGTTAATATTCAACAGCTATCCCTCAAACGAATAAAGAGCCCTCAGGGATTCCAGTACAAAAGATCAAGGAGGCAGAGGCGCAGACTGGAGCGCCCCGTTCACCGTCTCCGATTGCCTGAGAAAGCAGTCTCCATTCCCCGCCCACCACAGCACCTGGGTGAGCAGGCCCCGCCCACCGCAGCACGAACCGGAAGTGGCTGGGAGGCCCTCCCTGCACGAGGCCTGCGCGAAAGCCGCACGGACGGAGGGCGCGCGCAGGCGCAAAAGCCGGAGGCCTGCGCGAAAGCAGCACGGACGGAGAGCGCGCGCAGGCGCAAAAGCCGGAGGAGGCGCCGGCTCCAGTCCCTCCTTCCGGTCTCCGTCCCCTTTCTCCCCGCGCTCTGGTCGCGGCAGCGGGTGACCGCCTCCCCAACCCAGGGGCAGGGGGCAGGTGAGACTCGGGGCCTGGAATGTGGGGAGGGGGTCAGGTGGTCCGTAGCCGCAGCCCCGCCGGCCCTGACCCCAGCCGCGCGGGAGGCTTGTCCGCGGGAGGTGCACCCCCTCGGTGGCTTGTCGCCGGGCCGCCCCTCCCGGGGAGGGAGGGTCTCTTCACCGGTGTCTGCTGCCGGAGCTCCCTTCCGGGGTCTCCCGGCCCGGCCCCCGCCTTGTGGGGCTCCTCCGCGGGGGGCTGCTCGTGACGTCTCGTCCGGGAGGTCTCCTCCAGGTCCCAGCTGTGGCGCTCAGTGAGCAGCTTGGCCTGAGCAAGCGCCCTGATCTCTCTTCCTGTCAGTTGGCTCTTCTGTAGACGGGCGGCACCTGCCCGACCAGACCCTCGGTACTGGGAGGGTAAAAGCGGCGGTTTGTGCGAAAGTGTAGACGCCGCTATTGTTCCACGTCCTGATCCCTTCCAGAGCCACATTCGGGTCGGAACTGATCGGTAGAGTGCGTATACCGCGAAGACTGAACACATTTTATTTTATTTTATTTTAGGATTTTATTTATTTGACAGAGACACAGCGAGAGAGGGAACACAAGCAGACAGAGGGAGAGGGAGAAGCAGGCTTCGCGCTGAGCAGGGAGCCCGATGCGGGGCTCGATCCGAGGACCCTGGGATCATGACCTGAGCCGAAGGCAGACGCTTAACGACCGAGCCACCCAGGCGCCCCAGAAAACATTTATTTTAAAAGAAGCGCAGGCCTCAAAGATACGTCCTGAAATGCGTGTGTGTTCCTCCCACTTGACCAGGAAAGTCTAACTAGGCGGAACTTGGACTGTAGTTTCCCCCTTCTCGTGGCTGCTGGAAGGTAGGGTGTCTTTGCATCCAAATACTCTCTCCCTGGCTTCTTTTCATGAATTCAGGATGGTACCGAGTGACAGCCCCTGAGCCTGGCCCGCTGTGGTGGGAGGGGAGAGGGGGAGGGGAATGCAATTAGGGCAATTTAGTGGCAGTGTCTTTCACTCGTCCTCCCAGTCTGTGATTTCCAACAGCATGTTAGCACTGTACTTCTTTATTAAAATTATAGTTTACTGTGCTAATGTGTATGTAGCTCATTACAGTCTAAAAGTACCCTGTGCATCAGTTACTGTTTATTCCTTATGACCCCAGTTTACAGACTGAGGAAAGCAAGACTAAGAAATTAAGTCATTTTTCAAAGATTGCTTAGTAGTGAAGCTAAGACTCAGCAGTTATTCAGAGCTTGTGTTCAGTGCTCCTTCTGACTCACCTCTGCTACTCTGGATGGTGATCTGTCCTAGCAGCCTTACAGGAAGAGCAAAGGCAGAAAAACCTGGGTCGAAATCAAATATTGACAGTATGCCTTTGGCCAAATCATCTGGTTTTCTCTGCTGCATAATGGAGGTCATAATGGTACTCTGTAAGTTGGTCCTGAGGATTAAATAAGATAACACATGTAAATACTTGATCTGCAGTGTCTGTTCTTTACACGGGGGCTTTTGTAAGTATATGCTAATTAGATTTCCACTACATGGCATATGTTTTCATGGAAATAGGGTTTACATTATCCCAGTCTGGTAAAAGACATAATTCCAGCATCATGTCCACAAAGGGAACCTCAACTACTGTAGTTTTAATTGTTCTTAGTGAGTTGTTCTTAATGAAACTTCAGTTCTTAAATAATCACTTAAAGGTTAGTACTTAAAAAAAAAATGTAAGGTGGGGCGCCTGGGTGGCTCAGTCGGTGAAGCATCTGCCTTTGGCTCAGGTCATGATCCGGGGGTCCTGGGATCGAGCCCCATATCAGGCTCCTTGCTCAGCAGGGAGTCTGCTTCTCCCTCTCCCTCTGCCCCTTCCCCCCGCCCCGTTCTCTCTCTTTCTTCTCTCAAAAAAGTAAATAAAAATCTTTAAGAAAATATAAACGATCTTTGGTTTCAAGAAGTTTACAGTGAGAGAAGCAGCAGCGTTAGTTGCTAAAAGCCTGGACACCACCACAACTCCTGAAGTTTAAATCCTGGCTCCAGGGGCGTCTCAGTGGCTCAGTTGGTTGGGAGTCCATCTCTTGATTTCGGCTCAAGTCATGATCTCAGGTTTGTAGGATCAAGCCCTGAATAGGGCTCCACACTGGTCATGGTGCCTGCTTGAGATTCTCTCTCTCCTTCTTCCTCTGCTCCCCCCACCCTGCTCATGCACGTGCTCCCTCTCCCTCTCTCTCTTAAAAAAAAAAAAAAAAAAAAAGTAAGGCATTAATTAAGGGCATCGTGCAAAGCACTCACCTGAACAAAAAGTCCACTTTCTTTGCTAGCATTTTAATGCTAACATAAGCTAAAATCATGTCTATGATTTAATAAAATTATTAAGCCAATAATAGAAATAATGAATTATATTACACAGAAATCAAAAACAAATACATCTGCTGTTCCATTTTTTAATTATGAAATATAAAGACCACATATAACATTCATGGAAGACAAAGATCAAGTGCAAACCTGACCCAGTCTTCTGCCCACCAGCATAGAAATGGACAGTTGCCAATGGCTTGTCCATGTGTCCCTCCCTGATCAAACCTTCACTTGCCATTACCTCCAGCCCCCTCCCCAAAAGAATTGAGTATTATAATCACCTTGCTTTTGCACTTGTATTCCTAAAACAATATATTGTTTAATTTACGTGTTTTTGAACCTTATACAGAAAATTATGCCGCTTATTTTTCTACTCATTCTTTGTGCAAAATTAGATTTGTGAGGTTCAAACATTGATGCACTAGACATAGCATGGTTCATTCATTTAACATTTAATGTTCCATTTTTAATATGCTATTTATTTATTATTGTGTCTACGGGCAGTACTTGTTTCCAGATTTTTTTTTTTTTTTAATCTTTGGAAGGAGGCAGGTATTTTGTTTGGAGTTGCTGTTGATAAGCATTCATGGTCATAGCTTATGCTACCATGTGAGGAGTTCCTCTGTGATACATAGGTCATAGAACCATTTATTGTCTTAACCAGAGCTCTTGAGAGCGAAAAGATATACTTAGTTTTACTATAACCATGGGTATGAATGGAAGCGTCCTGGAAAAATCAAGATGGATGGCTATTGAGTCACAGGATTCATGCTTGTGAAATGCGTATCCCTTTCAGCTTGTTTGGATCTTTGGCCTATTTTTCTGTTGGGTCATTTATTGTCCTATTGAGTTATAAGAATTTTTTATATATTCTTGATATTAATTAAGAAGCCTGACCGTACCAAGTGTAGGTAAATGTGGTGAACAAGAATACTTTCACACTGCCACTGTGTGTGTAAATTGGTACAAACACTTAGGAAGGCAATTTGACATTATCTAGCAAAGATGAGATATATTCTCTATGAACCAACATACACATAACGTTTGATAACATCTTGAAGAAGTTTGCACATGAACACCAGGAGACATGTATGAGAATATTCATAATGGCACTGTCTGTACTATCAAAAACCTAAAAATACCTCAGATGCTCATCGGTGATAGAACAGATCATATGTTGAGGCGCCTGGGTGACTCAGTCGGTTAAGCGGCTGCCTTCGGCTCAGGTCGTGATCCCAAGGTCCTGGGATTGAGCCCCATGTAGGGCTCCCCGCTCAGTGGAGAGCCTGCTTCTCTCTCTCCCTTTGCCTACCTCTTTGCCTGCTTGTGCTCTTTCTCTATCTATCTGTCAAATAAATAAAATCTTTAAAAAAAAAAAAGAATAGATCATATGTTGTGACACCATCACACAACAGGGCACTCTCAACAGCAAAGATGAATGAATCCCAGCCTCACACTACTAATAAAGTTGAATCTCAAGGTTAAGCATAGAGAGGGGAAATTAGGTCAAAAACTGAAAATTCTAAGTAACGTGTTAAGGAAGTAAGCATGTGGAAGATTAAAGAAAAATAAGGGTATGGCAAATTTCAGAATATACCACTAAAGGGGAGGGAAGTAAATATTAGAGTGTCTCAACCGTATGTTATAAATATTGTTTGTATCCACTCAAAATTTGTTAAAAGTTTTTTACAGAAATGCACCTTTAGGAGAGAAGGGGGAAAGTTATAAGAAAAGAACCTCTAAGTTCTCCTACTGAGAGAAGAAAGTTTGTACCTGAGCTATCTCTTTCTGTCCAGAATATCTCCGTCACCCCTGTGCCATTTTTCTATTTGCCTCATGTATGTGTGTTAGCTACCTAGCTTTCTCTCTGTGTCACTCCCTACAACATGGGATTACCGAGTTACCCTGGGATCTAAGACACAGTAATATGCTGTGAGTTGCAGGATGTTTCAAAACAGCCCTTTGGCAGTGGTTTTTAATAAATATGTAGTTTCTATTCAGAAATTAAGATTGGGGTGTCAGGGTGGCTCAGTTGGTTGAGCATCTGCCTTAAGCTTAGGTCATGATCCCAGGGTCCTAGGATCGAGTCCCGCATCGGGCTCCTTGCTCAGTGGAGAGCCTGCTTGTCCCTTTCCCTCTGCCCTTCCCCCAAAGAAGTTAGGATTGACAATATAATTTTTACTCTGGATTGGGCAGCACCTTTTTAGTCATTATCACTAGGAAACATTGATTTTTCTAATTTAGATTGGATTAGAAACAAGGTTTCTAAAGAGAAAACATAGTTACAAACAAGCATTGATTTGCAAGAATGTTGATGTTTACCTTGCTTTTTTCCTTTCAGAAGATTGTTACTTTAAAAACATTTTAGATAAATTGGTAAACACAATTGCTGTGTCAGAGTTTTATCCTTTGCCTACCTGCTCTGCAGAAAAGTTACATTTCTATTCTCAATAAATAAGCTTCCCCAAAGCTCTCTAGGAGCTGTCATTTCTAAAAATCTGTCTATGTCATAGTTTTTTTCCTAAAAAATCATAGTTTCAATCTCTGTTTCTTTAATTACTGGTGAAGCAGTTGTTTCTTGCTGTAAGTATCCAGTCCACATCATGAGTGGGTCTTGTATAGTGATTAGCTTTCTCTTATTCCAGTGAATTGTGGGAAGTAGCTCAGTGTTATCTGGACAGTCTTTCCTATGATGCCCCCATTTTAGTCTGTCTCTGTATCTAATACATACAAATTAACCTTGACTGGCAGTTAATCCTGCTTATTTTAAGAGTAGAACTTTCTCCACCCTTCCCTGTATATAAAGAAAACACTGTGCTTTTGCCAGTTCTGATATTTTTACCTTTTCCTGCAATTGTATCAGACCTTTTCTTATAGCCTACATTATTCTACAATTAACCATTAGTGTAGTATTGGGATTTCTGGAATTAAAATCTGAACTGTTTTTATTCTGCGAGGGGCTCAGAACCAAGTTAACCCAGCTATAGTTACTGGCATCTCCCAGGTAGGCAAGCACTGTGCTAGGGGCTGGGATACTTCAGTCCTCATGAGGGTTAGTCAGGAAGGACCAAACTCCATTCCTGGCAGTGTGGGAAGTCAGACTGAGCCACCCAAGCGCCCCTACCAATGATTTTATTATTTTCTTTTAGAGATTTTATTTTTAAGTAATCTCTGTCTACACCCAATGTGGGGCTCAAACTCACAACCCCAAGATCAAGAGTCATGGGCTCTACCGACTGAGCCAGCTGGGTGCCCCACTACCAGTGATGTTGCTGAGTCCCATCACTGCTCTGATTCTCAACGTCCCCTTCTGTGCATTAGGGCATTGATGGTGTTGCATTCAGCTGCTGTCCAGGTGAAAGGAAGTCGTGCTTGCTGTTCCCATGGTCTTCCTGCCCAGCCTCTGCTGCACAGAGAGGACCCAGGGGACAGCCCCGCATGTGACGGCATGTCCATTTTTGATGCTCTCCAGGCAGCCTCTCCTCTGCCTTGCTATGAAACGGTACCAGAAAAAGGCTTTTGTTCCTTTTTCATTTCATTTTTTACTCCTTTATAGCTAATCAGATGAATATGTAACAAATGGGGAATTAGTAACTGACTATGCTGGACAAGAAACTTCTCCAAAGTGTTTACCTTTGGTTATCTACTTTAATCTTGTTTTTAGAGCTCAGGGTGACCAGGCTGTAAAAAGGAAGGATGGCTAATTTGGAATACTGTGGAAGTGTTGCCAAAGAAGTACTCTTATCTAGAGATCATCTAAGTATAGATTTTAAAGGTCAAGCAGGCATTTTTTTTTTCTAGAAAAACCCTCATCTTAATTGGACTTTGTTCACTATAAGAATAGAACTATATACAGTAACTTTTGCTAAAAAAGTTTTTCAAGAAAAGGAGCACATTTTCTTTAGAGTTCAAACTCCTTGTTTCATTCTGTGGCCTCTACTATCCAGTGTCAACCCAGCGTTTCAGCTTTAACCGGCCCTGGTTTCTCCGCTTACTAGCGGCACGGCTTTGAGCGAGCTTGACCTCCCTGAGCATCAGCTTCCTCATCTGCAAGACGAAGAAAATGATAGTGGTTGTATCACAGGGTGGTTCTGAGGATCAAGTAAGAACATACACATACAACCCTTAGAACAGTACCGAGGACAGAATTCGCACCAGTAATCTGTCTGGTTCACTGTCATTAGGTCCAGTGGTCAGCCTGCCTCAATGAGGGTGCCTGTCTTGGTACAGTTTTTCTTTCTCATGCTCGATTCAGGCAGACAGCGTCCCAGGGAGAATGGGGAGATTGTTACAGGTTGGAGTGTCTTGGCTTCATGGAAGAGGGGGTCTACAACTGGGTCATAAGTAGAAGTTTTTGTTGTTGTTGTTGTTTTAGTTTGCTTTCAAAATCTCATTCTTTATTATTACCGACTTACTGCACACTGCCCCAAACCCACTGTAGCACTTCTCATGGGAAAATGTCACAGGCACAATCCATTCAAGTTTCCCAAACTTCTATAACCAAAACCTGACACGTGGACCCACATAGGTGCACACTACAATAATATGACTTTCTCTGGAAATGCAACCCAAGGAGACACAGCCATCATCCCTAACAGTATAAATCCACAAAAATTGAATTAAGATTGTTGGCTAGGCTGATAGGCAGGGGCCAGGCAATAGGGCCTTTGTGTTTTCTTGGCTTCTCGCCTACTCTGCCCGCTAAGAACAAGTAGGGTTTAAAAGGCTGGAGACCTCACCCCCTTTAGGAAGGCTACTATCAGAACAGGAAATAACAAGTATCATCAAGAATGTGGAGAAATTGAAATCCTTGTGTATTTTTGCAGGAAATGTAAAATGGTGCAACTACTTTGGAAAACAGTTTGTTGGTTGCTCAAATAATTAAAAATAGAATTGTCATATGATTCAGCAATCCTACTTCTGGGCATATACCCAAAGGAATTAAAAGCAAGGACTCAAAGAGATATTTGTGCATGCGTGTTCATGGCAGCAGTCAGTGGCCGAAGCGTGGAAGCAAGCCAGGTGTTCATCGTGGATGAAGGTGGAAGCAAAATGTGGTATGAAGATACAATGGAATATTAGTCAGCCTGAAAAAATAAGGAAATTCTGACATACTACAACATGTGTGAACCTTGAGGGCATTAAGCTAAGTGAAATAAGCCAGTCACAAAAGGGCAAATACTGTGGTGTCCCACTTATGTGAAGTACCTACAGAAGTCACATTCATGGGGTCATAAAGTAGAAGGCCATTATCAGGGGCTGGCATTGGGGGGCAGGGAGTGCTGGGGAGTCATTGTTTAATGGGTACAATGTTTCAGTTTTGCAAAATGAGAAGAGTTCTGGAGATTGGTGGTGGTGATGGTTGCACAATGATATGAATGCACTGAATACCCCTTAATTTTGAAGTCAAAAATGGTTAAGATGGTAAATGATCAAGGTGGTTACATTATGTGTCTGTTACCATGATCAATCAATTGATAGATGGCTGGAGAAATGGAGTCTTTCGAATTTTGAACCATGTGAATATATAACTGATAAACATTTTTTAATAGGCTTTATTTTTTGGAGCAGTTGTGGTAGGTTCACTGCAAACTTGTGAGCAGAAGGTTCAGAGATTTCCCATATACCCTCCACCTCCCTCACCAAGCGGTACATTTGTTACAGTCAGTGAACCTGCGTTGACACGTCATCACACAAAGTCCATAGTCCGCATTAGCGTTCACTCTTGGTGTTGTGCATTCCATGAGTTTGGGCAAATGTGTAATGACATGTATCCACCATTTGTTTTTAAGTTTAAAAAACAGTTTTAACAGGAAGATAAAATCAGCTCAACAGTAACTGAGATAGAAAGCTGATGAGGTTGGTTCATATCTGTCTTTGCTTCAGGGGGCCATGGAGAATGCTAACGGCACCAAGCAGAGCGT
The DNA here is from genome assembly GCF_011800145.1 of Mirounga leonina. Lineage (NCBI taxonomy): Eukaryota > Metazoa > Chordata > Mammalia > Carnivora > Phocidae > Mirounga > Mirounga leonina. The sequence goes on from NW_023270277.1 coordinate 1,950,460, forward strand.
GACTGAGGACTCGAGTCCGGCCGAGGGGCAAACCGGGAGCACCACTCCGCAGGGAGAGCAGGGGCAGCTGCTTTATCACGAGGAAACCATTGACCTCGGTGGAGACGAGTTTGGGTCTGAAGAGAATGAGACTATATCAGAAGATTCTAATAATTTCGTAGATAAGCTTAATGAGCACCTGATGGAGAGCGTCCTCATTTCTGACTCTCCTAATAATAGTGAAGATGACTCAGGTGACCTTGGCTGTTTGCAGGATGTTGTGGAGCCTGCAGAAGGCAGTGCTGGTCCCACACTGGAAAGTCTCGGGGACGAAGGAGCAGTGGACACCCTGAGCAAGGACAGTGAAAGTGACGGAGAGGATGTGTCTAAAGACATCTCTGACACGACCCCGGACCCAGACCACAACCAAGTCAAAGGTGTGCCCGCCTTGGGAGAGGAGGGTGCAAAGGACCCTGGCCCAGGGGACGGGAGCACTCACCCGGAAGGGCTGGGGTGCACCCCACCTCCGAGACCGTCCCCTCCCACTGAGGAGCCCGTCCCGGTGTGCACCATCTTCAGCCAGCCACTTCCCGCCCGCTCCCAGCCGCCCCTGCTCCTGCGGGATGGCTACGAGCCCCAGATGGTGAAGTCTCCAAGCTTCAGTGGTGCGAGCGAAACGGTGGCCAAGACCCCTCCCCAGGCTGTGCAGCCAAGCCCCAGCCTGAGTAAATTTTTTGGTGATCCTGCCAACACTAATTCCTTGGCCTCAGACTTCTTTGATTCGTTCACGACTTCCACTTTCATCTCCGTCAGTAACCCCCATGCAGGTTCTTCAGCTCCAGAAAAACTGTCTTCGCTCTCCACTCCAGGGGGAGAAAGATCCCCAGGTGCCGCTGAGCCTTCTCACTCTCCAGGGATCGAAAAGTCAAAAGCAGGTGTTTCCCCAGCTTCTACAGAAATCTCTCAGTCTCCAAAACCGTTTTCACAGATCCAGGCTGTGTTTGCGGGGAGCGAGGACCCCTTTGCCACGGCCCTGAGCATGAGCGAGATGGATCGCAGAAGTGATGCCTGGCTCCCCGGGGAGGGGACCAGGGACGTCCTGATTTCAGTAGCCACCCAACAGTACAGCACAGTGTTCGTAGACAAGGAGAGCCTCACCATGCCAGGCCTCAAGTTTGACAACATCCAGGTGGGTGCAGGACATCTTCAGGGGGGCATTCGTGGCCGGATTCCTCAGCGGCCACTTCAAGTTCCTTCTCATCTCTTTCTGCTTTCCCTCTCTCCCTCACCCCCCCCCCATATGGATGTGTGTGTGTGCGTGTGCGCGCACATACACACACATAAATACCTTTCAGGGATTGAAAAGTCCCCATTTTTTAGCAATTCCTAAAATACTCTTTTGGAGAGTCTGTGTTACATCACTACATAATTTGGAACTTTGTTGATTTCCCTAATGTATTTAAGGCACTAGTCAACGTCTTAGAAGTAAATGCCAGCAAAGTAGATAGTTACATCATAATTCTCTGACGTAGCTGTGAACTTCAGGTGCTCAGGTTATTTGTGACATTTAAGCTTCAGCAAATGATAAGTCCCCCATTCCGTTTTTTTAAAATCTGGGGAGTATATTTGTTTAGCATATAACATGCTTGATGTAGAAAGAGTTTTATAGACTCATTAAGAAAAATGTGGATGGCCCCACAAAGTAACAAATCACAAAAATATTTCAATGTTCGATATAATAAATAGTGACACAGAAAAGTTCAGTCTAGCAATCAAAGATGATAAGGTTATCTCCATTTTCTGTTATCTAATTGGGCATTTCGTTTATGATTATTCCATGTTTGCTAGAGTGTGGGAAAATGGCCTGACTCAGGCAGCCCTGATGGGACCATAAGTCAGTACAAACATTTTTAAGTAAAGTTTTTAAATCAGCATCCAAATGTGCATATTATTTGGTCCAGAAATCCCAGTCTTAGGAATTTTTTTATAAGGAAATAATGTCACTGGTATACAAATACCCAGCTTTTGGGATGCCCATCACAGTGTGGTTTATTATTGCAAAGCATCTGAAACGATCCAAAAGCCCATTATCAAGAGGCTGATTGAATACATTTGAGTCATCTGTAAAATGGAATATTAACGTAGGTATTAAAAATGATGATACAGGGACGCCTGGGTGGCTCAGTCAGTGAAGCGTCTGCCTTTGGCTCGGGTCATGATCTCAAGGTCCTGGGATCGAACCCCGTATCAGGCTCCCGGGCTTCCTGTTCGGCGGGCAATCTGCTTCTCCCTCTCCCTCTGCCCCTCCCCACCCCACGCTCGTGCACGCTCTCTCGTGCTGTCTCTCTCAAATAAATAAATAAAATCTTTTTTAAAAAATTAAATACAAATGTTAAAAAATGATGATATAGCAGGATTTTTAACGAGGTCCATATTTTATTGTTAAATTTGAAAAACTGGATACAAGACGGCATGTGGCATGCATAGTATGGTGAGAATGTTTATAAATACGTGTAACACGTACCTAGAGAGTGAGCGCATCGGATGCCAGTGGCAGGTGATTGCCCAGGTTGCTGCCCAGCCCCGGGCATGGGGGACATCGGTCCAGCCCCCATGGCTGGCCTTGTGTCCTGCGCGTGTCTGCCCTCCTGTCTCCAGCAGCCTTTTTGGGAAGCATGTGCCCGCTCCTGCACATGCATGGCTAGTCGGAAGGCCCAGTGCGTGGGACGTGTGTTGTCGTGGCATGGTAAACTGAGCCCTGGGAGAAGGGCCACACTGGGGACCTAAAAATGCGAGCCCATATGTTCTGACACTTCGCATGGCAGTGTTGACAGCATATTCAGGTACCAAACGCACATTTATTGTGCGTGTACTGTTTACCAGGCATTGTGAGCAGCTTCCTTCTCTACTCTCTCAAGCAGAATACACTGAACATAAACTTACTTTTGCGGCATCTTTTTAATGAATTCTGGGTATGGACTCTGAGTTCAGGGGGTACTTGGACATGCAGGATTTGGTTTATGTATTCACAGATTTCCTTCCCCACCCTTCCCTAGCCCTGTCTACATCCACTCTACCCGCAGAGGGGGAGGAGGGGAAGGCTTTACTGTTCCATGTTTCTTCCCTCCCTGCTTCTGGGGGACTCTGTGCTCGGCCACCATGTTCCTGCAGCCTCCGTGGGACTGGCCTTTTAGCACTTCCTTGCCACACTATCTGTTGTTTGCAGTTTGCTTCCCCCCCATTGTAATTCAGGGGAAAATTGAAGGTTGCCATGGAAATGACTTCGCCCGGGGGTTCTAGGGTACGTTTGGAGATGTGTAGAGGTGCTTCACTCTGGTTGCCAGAGGTCTAGGGAGAGCACATGACATTCATGGATGGGGCCAAGCATGCTGAATAGCCAGTGGGCTGGTTAGTGCCAGACCAGAAACACTGTGCTACCCAAAATGTCAGTCCTCCTTGAGTCAGGAAGCGCAAGCCCTGAAGTTCAGTGCTGGTTTCCCCTAGATTGAATCAGATACAGAGGCCCTGTCATAGGTCCTCCCTAACTCTAAAGCTTCCGTGATTTACCTCCCCAGTTCCACGCAGCTGCCCGTGAGAAAGTCAGGACACTGCACAAGTCAGCAAGGGTTGGGGAGCTCCCACTGCCTGGGCAGAGTGCAGGGAGCTGACCAGGCACAGCCTGCCTTCTTCTCATTTCCTTTAAGTCCTCCGGCCATGTCTTCAGTACCTCTTGCAGTCCACGGTGGTGGTTTTGGGAACCTTGTGGTAGGGTGAAATTTGAACCAAGAATAGTTCCCAGAATACCTTTGACTCTCCCACATGACAGGTGTGCTGCATGTGCGCCCACATGTGTCCCTTCACCTGTACGTTATCATTCCCAAGACAGAAAAGAAAATGTACGGTTAACCTTGAACCGACATGCTGTGTTCATTCGCCAGGAGACTTCAGATTGGTTTCTCTATTAATTTTCTGGGCACACCAAGCTTTTGAAACCATTTCTTGGATTTACTTATTAATAAGCTCCCCCTTTGTCACTGTTACTACGACAGAGTTGTTCATTCTCAACCAGCTTTCTAAAACACTTAACGATTTTCTTCCAAATTGCTCGCCTCATTAAAAATTACCTTCCTGGAGGATAAAACTTGAAAGATTTTAATTTCTCTATGAAATGACGTCAGTGGCAGTCTTAGCTAAGTTAGAAGCTGAAAGGTGAACGTGTAACACCTCCTTCCACTCCGGTGGGGCATCAGAAGGACACAGACATTTTCAGCTCGTTATGGTTGTACGTGCCCTCTGTCCTCAAAGGAGTAAATGGAAAGTTTGTGGGGAAATGGTAATTCAGAACTTTTTAGAACCGGTAAGGAATGAAAGTGGAGAATTGTTTGTGTGGTGCTTGTTCACTAAAGAGAGAGGAAGGGAAAAGAGGAATAAATAGAAGCAGCAGAATTTCAGTGGTGAGGGTAACAGGGCGGTGAAGATGAAGGTGATGGGTTTGGGCCCCTCTTCCAGGCATCGGAATTCCCCAGCCCATGCTGGCGGCACGAGAAACCTGGCACACACACTTGGAGACTGGAGCCTTCCACCACCCCTTTCCCATTCTCTTTCCCCGTTCTTGCCTTCCCTCTCACCCTTCCTGCAACTTGGATTTCTCCGGAATCCCCTCAGGGAAGCCCACACGGTCTGTGTGGAAACCCCAGGTCAGGAGCCTACAGGAAGCCAAGGACCCACCTGTTCCTGCAGCTTCACCAGCTACACATGTTCTCAGCTTTCATTAGTCTGCAGAAATCATTTATGTCATCTCCATTTTTAAAGGTTATTTTTTTCTGGATATGCAATATGTTTACAATATAAAATTCCAGGTTGACAGGTGGGGTTTTTTTCCATTCAACATTTTAAAGATGCTCTTCCATCGTGTTCTGGATGTGAAGTTTATAATAATTTTTAAGATCTTATTTATTTGAGAGAGAGTGAGCACAAGCAGGGAGGAGAGGGCGAAGGAGAGGGAGAAGCAGACTCCCCGCTTAGCAGGGAGCCCGATGAGGGACTTGATCCCAGGACCCTGAGATCATGACCTGAGCCAAAGGCAGACACTAAAGTGACTGAGCCACCCAGGCGTCCTATAATTTTATCTTCACTCTTCTGTACCTAATGTACATGTTTTCCTCTGGTTACTTTTAAGATTTTATCACTGGTTTTCAGCTGTTTGATCCTGATATGCATTCACATGGTTTTCTTTTCTGTTTATCTTGCTTGGGATATGTTGACCTTACTGGGATGTGTTTTCCCAGTTGGGAATATTCTAGTCCTTACCTCTTCAAATAGTTTTTCAGTTTTCCCTCCCTCCTCTCTACTTCTGGGACTCAATTCCACACATTACTCGATTTTGCTAGAGGCCACAAAGGATCTGTGTTTGTTATTCAGTTTTATTTCTCTTTTTGCTTCCCTTTGAAATAACTGCAGTCATGTCCTGAAGTCCGTAGTCTTTCCTTCTGTGCTTTTTAGTTTGCAGCTGATGCTTTTTGGTGAATTTTTCATATTTTTTGTCTCCAGAATTTGCATTTGCTGCTTTTTTATCTTTTTCTTTATTCAGTGTGTTGAAGTTTTGCTTCAGATCCTCACGGGCATTTATAACAGCTGTCTGAAGATTCTTCTCCGGGTAGTCTATCATCTCCGTAATCTCTGGATCTGTTTGTATTTATCTCTTCTCTTGGTTGTGGGTCACATGTGCTGGCTTTGTCCCATGTCTCATCATTTTTGGTTAGAGGATGGACATTGTGGGTTTCATGTGTTTGGAAGTCTGTATTGTGTTGTCTTCAAAAAGACTTGCGCTTCATTCTGGTCGGCAGGTATGTTATATGCAGATTCACTTGATCTTTTTCAGGTTTGTTTTTAAGCTTCTTAGGGTGAGTTTAGAGTAGCTTTTCCTCGTGGGTGACCTTTCTGACATCTGTCGAAAGCCTCGGTGTTCAACAAGAGTGCTCCACACAGTTGGCATAAACTTGGCATCTTTCAGCCTGTGTGACCTCTGAGAATTGCTCAGCTCCCTTGCCGTTTCACCCAGCCTTCTAGAGCATCACCGTGTGCATGGGCTGCTTGGTGTCCAGCCATGGACTCAGGCTTCTGTGCGGAGGTCCCTCGTTTTCAGTGCTCCTTCTTTCCAGTTGCAGCCACCTCAGCCTCTCGGATTCCCAACTTTGTCTCCTCACCTCCGCAAGGTCGCCACACCCTGCTTGGGACTCCTCTTCACACTGTGCTCTGAATGTGCCTTTGAATTCGGGAACTCGAGTCACCTTTCTCACTCTCTCAGATCCCAGCCCTCTTCCGTGTCTTCATCCCTTTCCTCACTGGAGAACAGTCCAGTCCCGGTTACTCGTAAGAAGTCCCTGCTGCTTTTGCTCACCACACTCGCGGACGGTTCCTGAGCTAAGTTTGCTGAACTGAGTTGAAGCATGAGAGTGAGCCCAGGAAGACGTGGGGAGGCCAGTTCAGGCCATTCTGTGATAGCCTCCCACCGTTTTCCTTGTTGAGACATTCTCTCAAATTCTGATTTGTTTGGGGCCTCACAAGAAAAAAAGGGTTAGATTTGGTTTTGTTTTTACAGCTTAAGGGAAATAGAGTTCACATGTGATACAGTTCACACATTCAACTTACAATTCACTGGTTTTTAGCATTTTTTTAAAAGATTTTATTTATTTGTTTGACAGAGAGAGACACAGCGAGAGAGAGAACACAAGCAGGGGGAGCGGGAGAGGGAGAAGCAGGCTTCCCGCCGAGCAGGGAGCCCGACGCGGGGCTTGATCCCAGGACCCTGGGATCATGACCTGAGCCGAAGGCAGACGCTCAGCAACTGAGCCACCCAGGCGCCCCTGGTTTTTAGCATTTTGACAGAATTGTGCAACCATCACCACAGTCAATTTTTAGAACATTTTTATCTCCCCAAAAGAAGCCAAACCCCCGCCCCCTCCCCCAGCTCCAGGCAAGCACTGATCTCTCTGTCTCTGTGGATTCTCCTGTTCTAGACATTTCATACAAATGCAGTCATACAATATGTGGTCTTGCGTGACTGGCTTCTGTTACTTAGGATAATGTTTTCAAGAGCCATCCATTTTGTAACATGTATCATCCCTACATTACTTTTTATTGTCAAATAATATTCCAGTTTATGAATATTCCACATTTTATCCATTCATCCCTAGATGGACATTTCATTTGTTTCCGTTTTTTGGCTGTTGTGAATCCACTTTTTGGCTGTTGTGAATGATGCTGCTTATGAACATTCATGAACAAGTTTTTGTGTGGTCACATTTCCATTTCTCTTGCGTACGTATTTCGGAGTGGAACTGCCGGGTTACATAGCAACTCCGGGGTTTATTTTTTTAAGATTAATGTATTTATTAGAGAGAGCATGTGTGCACACATGCGTGCACAGGCGAGGGGCAGAGGGAGAGAATCTCAGGCAGATTCCCCAGTGAGCATGGAGCCCGATGCGGGGCTCGATCCCAGGACCCTGAGATCACAACCTGAGCCGAAACCAAGAGTCAGACACTTAACCAACTGAGCCACCCAAACGTGCCCCTGGGGTTCACGTTTTGAGGAATGTCCAAACTGTCTTCCAGATGGCTGCACCATTTTACATTCCACCAGTTTGGGGTTCTGCCTCATTTTTGTTTCTTTGATGTTTGTTCAGGAGGTTTTGCTTACCCTGGGAGAGAGTAAACACGAGCAAGAGGATCACATGCTCCCAGAGCTTTTCCACTGGAGCCATGGCAGAAAGCTCACTGTGTGCTGGGTCAGGTGCAGGGCCCACTGTCTCTTCAGACCACTGCCCCATGACCACTGTGTCTTCAGGTTTCCTAGACAGTAAAGCCTGCATGCTGTGAATCAGCTGCTCTGGTTTCTGTTTTGTCTTTGTCCATTAAAATCGAGAAGGGACTGCTGAACTGTCCCCACACTGAAGGAGGGGTGGCAGCCCATGGCCATCTGTGAGCTGAGATCAGCCACTCGTTCTTGCATAAACACCTCTGACAGGGGTGGTGAGGGTGGGGGGAACAACAGGCATCCTCCCTGTTGCCTGGCTGAGTCCTGGCTCGTTCCCATGCTATCTCCCCACGTTTCCTGCTTGGCCTTGGATGCACCAGTCCCTCCCTGAAGAGTTTGCTGATTTGGAGGTGTCCAAGGGTTCCAGGCGGGTTCCATCCCAGGGGCAGCAGCTTAGCTCTGAGAAAAATCCCACAGCAGGGCAAGTTTGCTCCCCTCTCCCCCGCAACCACAGGAGGATGTGCAGTCAGGTGCCATGACCCCTGAGCCATAGTCCCCTCCAGCTCAGTGACACAGCAGGAGTAGGTTCATGGAAAGACATTTTGTCCCGTCCCTGGGCTTTCATAGGTGAGATGTTTGTTAGTCCTACGAATGCTCATGTCTCAGGAACTTCCTGTGCTAACGAAAATGTTAACCAACAGAGATTTTTAAGGGAAAAGATGTTTGTAGTGTGGTCTAATTAACAGAATGTTGCAGGGATGGAGGAATTAAATGGGTCCTCCCTCTGCGGCATGGAGATGTGATCTTGCCCTTTTCCGGCTCACAGCTCCTCCCACCCAGTTCAAGCCCTTGTCTAATAGGAGTTGCATTCCTGCAGAGCTTTATGGAGCCATATGGCAGAGCTCTTCTTATTCTGCCCTTTAATTGTCCCTCCTAGACCAGTTAGCCCCTTCTGTGGCTCCAGCATTTGAAGCATTTCACCTCACATTCTGAAAGCAAAAAATCATAAAACTGCTGCTTCTAGATTTTCGCTAGAGAGGTGTGGCTTGGCCTCTTGCAGCACGGGGCTCAGTGCCCAGGGCCAGAACCAGACTTGTGACCTGGAACCCCCCTGCCAAAGCCGCCTCTCCCCCTTTACCCGTGGAAGGGCAGCCGCAGACCCCTGCAGCATCTTTTCTGCCTCTCCTGCACACGTCATCCACAGGCTGGTGCTTTTTAAGTGTCACTGTTCTGGGCAACCACGAAAGATTCACCTTGCATGCTTACGCCAAGGGTAGGAAAACAATAGGAAGGGGCGGGGGCGCCTGTGGAGTCTGCAGGGAACACGTCCACACTGCTCTCCTCTCCGTCCTCAGTCGCTGTGTGCCCGTGGCCCTGTATGGCTAGCACTCAGCGGCCTGCAGCTGGAAGCCAGGGTTTTACTCGCCTAGATGAGAGGATTCTTATTCCCCAGCACCCAAAAGGTGGCATTTCTCCCTGGCCATTCCAGCCACTGATAATCCTTCCTCTCCTGGCCTGGCCAAAGCACCTTGTCCTCTGCCCCTCGCCCTTCCATCTTCCCCTTATGTTTGGTTCGTCTTCTTTTTTATTTTTTTATGTAGGCATAAGTGATACACATTATATTAAGTTCAGGTGTATAACATGATTCAGTATTTGCAGATACTGCAAAATGGTCACCACGATAGGTCTTGTTAACATCCCTCACCTTACGTATTACAGAATTATTTTTCTCGTGATAAAACTTGTAAGATATATTCTCTTAGCAACTTCCCAATATACAGCGCAGCACTGTTAACTAGTTGCCATGCAGTTCATTCATCCCCAGGACTTACTTCCTTCTTTCTTTTTTTTTTTTAGGACTTGTTTCTTTTATAACTGAAAGTTTGCACCTTTTGACCACCTTTCCCATTTGGCCCATCCCCCACTCCCACCCCTGCCTCTGGCAATCACCAGTGTGTTCCTGTATCTTTGAGTTTGTTTGGATTTTTGGTTTTCATTTTTTTAAGATTCCACATAGAAGTGAGATCATAGGGGATTTGTCTTTCTCTGACTTACTTCATTTAGCATAATGCCCTCAAGTTCCATCCATGTTGAAACAAATGACAAGATTTCATCCTGCAACTGATCCTATTCCATGACACCGCGTCTTCTTTATCCGTTCATCCGTCCACGGACACGTGGCTTGTTCCCAAGTACTGACTGTGAACATGGGGATGCAGACATCTTTTCAAGTTAGTGTCTTGATGTCCTTCGGATAAATACCCAGAAGTGGCACTGCGGGGTCGTAAGCTGGTTCTGACTCTCTGAGGAACGTCCGTCGTGTCCTACGGTGGCTGCTCCATCCTCTCTTCCCAGCAGCTGTGCGCCCGGGTCCCTTTCATCCACATCCTCACCAGCCGCCTTCCCTCAGGAGCTTCGGATTCCACTTTTCCGTCCTTGGGCCCTGTCCGCAGGGGCGTCGAACCTAAGGAGTCAGTCTGTGAGGCCCAAGTTCCCCATGCAGAGGCCGTTTGGGCGCTTTCCTGGCCCCCAGCACAACTCCTGTGAGCGGAGGGCCTGTCTGAGCCCCTGGCAGAGGACCTGCTCGGGAGGGCGCTCTTCTCTTGTCCCCCGGGTTGGGAGTGAGCCTAGCACCCGAAGGAGGGCTTGGCTGAGCCCCTGGCAGAGGACCTGCTTGGGAGGGCGCTCTTCTCTTGTCCCCCGGGTTGGGAGTGAGCCTAGCACCCGAAGGAGGGTCTGGCTGAGCCCCTGGCAGAGGATCTGCTCGGGAGGGTGCTCTTCTCTTGTCTCCGGGCTGAAGGACGGCAGTGCCAGGTCCCAGAGGCTTTTCCAGAGACAAAGGCAACCTGGTGGATTGCTGGGGCCTGCACTGCCGCCCCCATCTAGCCCTTGGTCCCAAACCCCACTCCTGGCTCGGCGTACCTCTCATGTAAGCCTGGTCCAGGTGGTGGTGATTTACCCCTTCTTCTAAAATAAAGAGAGCAGTTTTAAAATACACATTTTATTAAAGGTGGTGATGCTCAAGCATCTGGGTGATTGAAGTTTTAGTGTACTGTAACCACGTTTTAACCTCCAAACACCAATGGAGAAAAAAGGAATTTCGTTTAGTTATGGGTTCTGGTTAGCTGAGTTTAATTAACATTTTATTGTCTTGACATATTTTTCTTACATTCCTTCAAGGGGGATGCAGTTAAAGACCTGATGCTTCGCTTCCTGGGTGAGAGAGCCGCAGCGAAGAGACAGGTCTTAAATGCCGAGTCCGTAGAGCAGACTTTCGTCGGGTTGAAACAGCTAATTGTAAGTAATGATGTGTTTGATTTCAATACTGTTGTTCTTATAAGGCCCGACTTTCCTTGTAGTATTTTCCTCAGAGTTAATTACTTCAAATGTATTATCTAAAGCCCTTGCATGTAAATAAAATTGTGTTGAATTAGATACCAGTCCTGTGCAGAAAAAGTGTCATATTAACATACTTTTAATAGTAAGGCCAATTAGTTAGAAAGCCATTATTTTTTATGATTACATTCCTTGAAGCAGAATATACTTTGATTAAACATGCTTCATCAAATACATTAACTAAAGATAAGTAATTTTTATTTTTATGTTGTTGTTCTTTTTGAAATACTCTGTTTTCTCTACTTGGTATAAAGGGTTTATTATTGAATGGGTGGGTTCAACAAAAATGCACACAAAAATCTTTGTTCATTACTAGGAGTACGTATGACTATGCAGGCAGAGATGCAGTCCCAAATATTAATGGGAAACTATCTGAACTGAAGGCATGTTAACATGAACAGGTCGGTGTTTCTGGTGGTCTTTGAAGCCCAGGAAACTGCACGCCCCCCACAATTGCCTTTATCCTTGGTACCTTTTATCATATTTACAGAAGTATGTGTCTTCAAAGAGGTAATAAGAATCATTTGTTTAGGTGGTTAGCAAATATTTTATACATAAAGCAATTAAAATTTAGGGGCACCCGGGTGCCTCAATCGATTGAGCAGTCAACTCTTGATTTCAGCTCAGGTATGATCTCAGGGTCGTGGGATCGAACCCCGTGTCAGGCTCCAGGCTCAGCGTGGAGTCTGCTTCTCTCCCTCTGCTCCGCCCCGTGCTTTCTCAAGCTCTCTAAAATAAATAGATCTTTTTTTTAAAAACAATTAGGGGCGCCTGTATGGCTCCATCATTAAGCATCTGCCTTCAGCTCAAGTCATGATCCCACGGTCCTGGGATTGAGGCCCAAGTCAGGCTCTCTGCTCAGCGGGGAGTCTGCTTCTCCCTCTTCCTTCTCCCACTCCCTCTGCTTGTGTTCCTGCTTCACTATCTGCTATTTCTCTCTCTGTCAAACAAATAAAATCTTTTTAAAAAAGTTTTAATAAAGCAATTAAAGTTTAATTTTTTAGTAAATTTAAATCAAATGCTTCATTGGGTTTCTTTTACTGAAGTGATTCTGGAATTATTGCTATGACTAAGAAGCTTTGGGAAGGAAAAATATGGAGATAATCTGGCTTTTTGTTTGTTTTTTAAGATTTTTTTTTTTTTTTTAAGCTATCTGCACACCCAATGTGGGGCTCAAACGCCCAACCGGAGATCAAGAGTTGCATGCCCTGCTGACTGAGCCAGCCAGGGCACCCCAGAAATAGTCTGGGTTTTTTTGTGTTTGTTTTTTTTTTTTTTAATTCTAGAGCACCCTCTCGGGGAGCAGTCTTTATTTGCATTTTAAGAGAGTGACCCCATAGATGAAAAACGCTGCAACCAATTGACACAACACGCAGTCCCTTTTTTGTAATTTTATTTTATTATGTAATATTAGTCATCATACAGTAATCATTGGTTTTTTTTAATAAATTTTTTTATTATGTTATGTTAATAATCATACATTACATCATTAGTTTTTGATGTAGTGTTCCATGATTCATTATTTGCGTATAACACCCAGTGCTCCATGCAGAACGTGCCCTCTTTAATACCCATCACCAGGCTAACCCATCCCCCCATCCCCTCCCCTCCAGAACCCTCAGGTTGTTTATCAGAGTCCATCCTCTCTCATGGTTTGTCTCCCCCTCCGATCCCCCCCCCTTCATCCTTCCCCTCCTGCTATCTTCTTCTTTTGTTTTTTTTTTCTTAACATATATTGCATTATTTGTTTCAGAGGTACAGATCTGAGATTCAACAGTCTTACACAATTCACAGTGTTTACCATAGCACATACCCTCCCCAATGTCTATCACCCAGCCACCCCATCCCTCCCACCCCCCACCACTCCAAAACCCTCAGTTTGTTTCCTGAGATTAAGAATTCCTCATATCAGTGAGGTCATATGATACATGTCTTTCTCTGATTGACTTATTTCGCTCAGCATAATACCCTCCAGTTCTATCCATGTCGTTGGAAATGGCAAGATCTCATTCCTTTTGATGGCTGCATAATATTCCATTGTATATATATACCACATCTTCTTTATCCAGTCATCTGTCGATGGACATCTTGGCTCTTTACACAGTTTGGCTATTGTGGACATTGCTGCTATAAACATCAGGGTGCACGTACCTTTTCGGATCCCTACTTTTGTATCTTTGGGGTAAATACCCAGTAGTGCAATTGCTGGGTCATATGGTAGCTCTATTTTCACATCATTAGTTTTAGATGTAGTGTCCCATGATTCATTGTTTGCGTATAACACCCAGTGCTCCATTCAGTACGTGCCCTCCTTAATACCCATCACCGGGCAAACCCATCCCCCCTAACCCCCTGCCCTCTAAAACCCTCAGTTTGATTCTCAGAGTCCATAGTCTCTCATTGTTTGTCTGCCACTCCGATTTCCCCTGCTTCATTTTTCCCTTCCTACTATTTTTTTTTTTTTAACATATAATGTATTATTTGTTTCAGAGGTACAGGTCTATGATTCATCAGTCTTACACAATTCACAGTGCTCACCATAGCACATACCCTCCCCAGTGTCCATTACCCAACCACCCCATCCCTCCCACCCCCCTCCACTCCAGCAACCCTCAGTTTATTTCCTGAGACTAAGAGTCTCTTACGGTTTGTCTCCCTCTCTGGTTTCATCTTGTTTCATTATTTCCTCCTTTCCCCTATGGTCCTCTGTCTTGTTTCTCAAATTCCTCTTATCAGTGAGATCATATGATACTTGTCTTTCTGTGATTGACTTATTGCGCTTAGCATAATACCCTCTAGTTCCATCCACATCGTTGCAAATGGCAAGATTTCGGGGGGTTTTTGATAGCTGCATAGTATTCCATTGTATATATGTACCACATCATCTTTATCCATTCATCTGTTGATGGACATCTTGACTCTTTCCATAGTTTGGCTGTTGACATTACTGCTATAAACATCGGGGTGCACGTGCCCCTTCAGATCACTACATTTGTATCTTTGGGGTAAATACCCAGTAATGCGATTACTGGGTCATATGGTAGCTCTATTTTCAACTTTTTGAGGACCCTCCATACTGTTTTCCAGAGTGGCTGCACCAGCTTGCATTCCCACCAACAGTGTAAGAGGGTTCCCCTTTCTCCACATCTCCGCCAATATCTGTCATTTCCTGACTTGTTAATTTTAGTCATTCTGACTGGTGTGAGGTGGTATCTCACTGAGGTTTTGATTTGGATTTCCCTAATGCCGAGCAATGTTGAGCACTTTTTCATGGGTCTGTTGGCCATTTGGCAGAAATGTCTGTTCATGTCTTCTGCCCATTTCTTGATTGGATTCTTTGTTCTTTGGGTGTTGAGTTTGATAAGTTCTATATAGATTTTGGATACTAGCCCTTGATCTGATATGTCATTTGCAAATATCTTCTCCCATTCTGTCGGTTGCCTTTTGGTTTTGTTGACTGTTTCCTTTGCTTTGCAAAAGCTTTTTATCTTGATGAAGTCCCAATAGTTCATTTTTGCCCTTGCTTCCCTTGCCTTTGGTGATGTTTCTAGGAGGAAGTTGCTGCGGCTGAGGTCAAAGAGGTTGCTGCCTGTGTTCTCCTTTAGGATTTTGATGGAGTCCTGTCTCACATTGAGGTCTTTCAACCATTTGGAGTCTATTTTTGTGTGTGGTATAAGGAAATGGTCCAGTTTCATTCTTCTGCATGTGGCTGTCCAATTTTCCCAACACCATTTGTTGAAGAGACTGTCTTTTTTCCATTGGACATTCTTTCCTGCTTTGTCGAAGATGAGTTGACCATAGAGTTGAGGGTCCATTTCTGGGCTCTCTATTCTGTTCCATTGATCTATGTATCTGTTCTTGTGCCAGTACCATGCTGTCTTGGTGACGACAGCTTTGTAATAGAGCTGGAAGTCCGGAATTGTGATGCCGCCAGCTTTGCTTTTCTTTTTCAACATTCCTCTGGCTATTCGGGGTCTTTTCTGGTTCCATACAAATTTTAGTATTATTTGTTCCATTTCTTTGAAAAAAGTGGATGGTATTTTGATAGGGATTGCATTGACTGTGTAGATTGCTCTAGGTAGCATTGACATCTTCACAATATTTGTTCTTCCAATCCATGAGCATGAAACATTTTGCATTTCTTTGTGTCTTCCTCAATTTCTTTCATGAGTATTCTATAGTTTTCTGAATACAGATACTTTGCCTCTTTGGTTAGATTTATTCCTAGGTATCTTATGGTTTTGGGTGCAGTTGTAAATGGGATCGACTCCTTAATTTCTCTTTCTTCTGTCTTGTTGTTGGTGTATAGGAATGCCACTGATTTCTGTGCATTGATTTTATATCCTGCCACTTTACTGAATTCCTGTATGAGTTCTAGCAATTTTGGGGTGGAGTCTTTTGGGTTTTCCACATAAAGTATCATATCTGCAAACAGTGAGAGTTTGACTTCTTCTTTGCCGATTCGGATGCCTTTTATTTCTTTCTGTTGTCTGATTGCTGTGGCTAGGACTTCTAATACTATGTTGAATAGCAGTGGCGATAGTGGACATCCCTGCCACGTTCCTGACCTTAGGGGGAAAGCTCTCAGTTTTTCCCCATTGAGAATGATATTCGCTATGGGTTTTTCATAGATGGCTTTTATGATATTGAGGTATGTACCCTCTATCCCTACACTCTGAAGAGTTTTAATCAAGAAAGGATTCTGTACTTTGTCAAATGCTTTTTCTCATCTATTGAGAGGATCATATGGTTCTTGTTCTTTCTTTTATTAATGTATTGTATCACATGGATTGATTTGTGGATGTTTAACCAACCTTTCAGCCCAGGAATAAATCCCACTTAGTTGTGGTGAATAATCCTTTTAATGTACTGTTGGATCCTATTGGCTAGTATTTTGGTAAAAATTTTTACATCCATGTTCAACAGGAATACTGGTCTGTAATTCTCCTTTTTGATGGGGTCTTTGTCTGGTTTTGGGATCAAGGTAATGCTGGCCTCATAAAATGAGTTTAGAAGTTTTCCTTTTTTGGAACAGTTTCAGAAGAATAGGTATTAATTCTTTAAATGTTTGATAAAATTCCCCTAGAAAGCCATCTGGCCCTGGGCTCTTGTTTATTGAGAGATTTTTGAATTTTGCTTGTTTCCTTACTGGTTATGGGTCTGTTCAGGTTTCCTGTTTCTTCCTGTTACTTCTCTAAGAATGCATCCATTTCTTCCAGATTGTCTAATTTGCTGGCATATAGTTGCTCATAATATGTTCTTATAATTGTTTATATTTCTTTGGTGTTGGTTGTGATCGCTCCTCTTTCATTCATGATTTTATTTATTTGGTCGTTTCTCTTTTCTTTTTGGTAAGTCTGGCCAGGGGTTTTTCAATCTTATTAAATTTCAAAGAACCAGCTCCTAGTTTGGTTGATCTGTTCTGCTGTTCTTTTGGTTTCTATTTCATTGATTTCTGCCCTGATCTTTATTATTTCACTTCTCCTGCTGGGTTTAGGCTTTACTTGCTGTTCTTTCTCCAGGTCCTTCGGGTATAAGGTTAGGTTGTGTATTTGAGACTTTTCTCCTTTAGTGCCATTGTATTGCCTGTAAGGTGACTGTTACTGTATATTGTCTCTGTTCCTTTCTGGTCCATGTTACTTTTAGGCTCTCTCTTTGCTTAGAGGACCCCTTTTAATATTTCTTGTAGGGCTGGTTTGGTGTTTGCGAATTCTTTTAGTTTTTGTGTGTCCTGGAAGCTTTTTATCTCTCCTTCTATTTTCAATAACAGCCTGGCTGGATATAGTATTCTTGGCTGCATATTTTTCTCGTTTAGTGCTCTGAATATATCATGCCAGTCCTTTCTGGCCTGCCAGGTTTCTGTGGATAGGTCTGCTGCCAATCTAATGTTTCTACTGTTTTAGGTTACAGACCTCTTGTTCCGAGCTGCTTTCAGGATTTTCTCTTTATCTCTGAGACTTTCAAGTTTTACTATTAGATGTCAAGGTGTTGACCTATTTTTATTGATTTTGAGAAGGGTTCTCTGTACCTCCTGGATTTTGATGCCTGTTTCCTTCCGCAAATTAGGGAAGTTCTCTGCTATAATTTGCTCCAATATACTTTCTGCCCCACTCTGTCTGTCTTATTCTTCTGGGATCCCAATTATTCTAATATTGTTTCATCTTACAGTATCACTTATCTCTCGAATTCTGCCCTCGTGATCCAGTAGTTGTTTATCTCTCTCTTTCTCAGCTTCTTTATTCTCCATCATTTGGTCTTCTGTATTGCTAATTTCCTCATCTGCCTCATTTATCCTAGCAGTTAGCGCTCCCGTTTTTTATTGCACCTCATTAATAGCCTTTTTGATTTTGACTTGGTTAGATTTTAGTTCTTTTATTTCTCCAGAAAGGGTTTCTCTAATAACTTCCATGCTTTTTTCAAGCCCAGCTAGTATCTTTATAATCATCATTCTGAACTCTAGTTCCAACATCTTACTAATGTCCGTATTCATTAGGTCCCTGGCAGTCGGTACTGCCTCTTGTTCTTTTTTTTGAGGTGAGTTTTTCCGTCTTGTCGTTTTGTCCAGAGGAGAATAGATGAATGAGAGAACAAAATGCTAAAAGGGTAACAACGACCCCAGAAAAATATACACTTCCAGAAAGTGGTTGCTTTTCTGTTGATGGAGTTGCTGCTATTCTTTGCTTCGATCTCCTGTTGAGTTTGTAGGTGTTCAGAATGGTTTGATACCTATCTAGCTGAATTCCTGGGACCAGACAAAATTTAGGTCTCCTACTCCTCCGCCATCTTGCTCCTCCCCAATGCTTAGTCCCTTTTTAACTCGATAGTCTGTTTTTAAAAGCGATGGGAAACAACTAGTTTTTACATATCCCTATACTTTATCATTAGTTAATGAAGTGATAGGTCTTAAAAGGTGAGCATTTCCATGGACCTGTGACGCTCGTCACATGGGTAGGCTTGTGCATTGTCGGAGGGTTCTTGTCATTGCCTCAGTTTGACCTTGAAGCCGCTGCTGTGATACGTCATCATGAGGGTAGGCAGCACTGGAGGGTCACTTTGTAGTGACCAGTTGATTTTTATTTTTTTAAGTGAACTTTACTCCACATGTGGGGCTCGAACTCAGGACTCCAAGATCAAGGGCCGCATACTCTCCCAACTGAGCCGCCCAGGCGCCCCTGTAAAAACCAGTTTAAAAAGTACCCACAAAGCCACACACAATCCTTGTAACTAATTTGTTCCACAGGTAATCTTTTTACCTTCTTTGATTATTCGTGCTGTTAATAAATATATACAGTGGCTTAGAGTTTTTTTCATACATTGAAAATACATGATGCCAGGAGAGATTTTATTAGAGTCCTAACAAGGAGACCTATTTAAGGTAGAAAATGTATTTATAAAAATATTACCTTGCCCTGGCATTTTAATTATGTCCTAAAATAATTCCTATTCTCTTTAAGATTAGGAAAGAGTTTTGAAATGTATTTTCCTAAGTAATGTCAGCACATTCTAGGATTATAATTTACAGGGAAATGAATGTCACAGCCTGTGGAGAAGGACATTTTAATCACTTTAATGGTATCATATATAGAGTTAATGATTCCTTTTGAGTCGTAGTTGGGGAAAAGTTATGTACATACCATTAGTTACTTGAGTGACTTTTATTGGACTATTTTTCTCATCTTTTGGAAGTCATTGAATGCCTGTGTTCAGCTTTTCAAATAGGTGTATCTTATTTTCTAGTGTAAAAAAAAGTAACATTTATTTAAGTTTAAATCTTTTTCTCATACCAAACTAACTTTATTATGAGAATTCTACATGTCATTTACAGTAGTTATGAGATTTTCATAAGATTTTTCTCTACAGAGCTTAAAGTTTTACAGGGTATGCTTTATAAATTGTAATTATAAAAATAATTTCTTCACCAAATACTTCTGATATCTAATATCAAAATGGGGGAGGATCACCAGGAAGGGGACCAGAACATGGGAAAGAATGGGATAAAAATAGCAAAAAGCACTCTGAGAAAATACATAATTATAATTTCAAATAGGCAGCATGTAATCAACAGCTCTGGCTCACAGGTTGCTGAGGTGAGGGCCCACTGTTTTGAAGGAAGGGAGTACCAGCAATTAGAACTCAACACTGTGTTGGGTCGTCCTGGCCTGTCCTGTAAAGAGTCTCCTTCATCCCCGCCCCCCCCCCAGACCTCCTCCCTGGCTCACCGATCACACGGCCCAGAGCTGTGCAGGATACCGGAGGCAGGAGCGAGTACAAACCAGCCCTGTCTCCCCCGGCCAGTTTCTGTTAACAGAGCGGCCCTGTCCCTGCTAGGTCTGTGTCACCACTTGGGCAAGTCCAAAGAACAAAAAGGAACATCAGAAAGCTGAAGACCATGCCCTTTGGAGGCTGGAGAAATAAACCGCGGGTGCACACACCCGCACGCATGCGCACGCTTGGTGTGCATGAACAGGGAAATGTCCCCAGGCCTTCTGCATGAAGCTCGTGCAGGGACAGACCCTGAGGAAGAGTGACACTAGCGTGGGAACCAGGTTTCTGCCATGGTAGCTGGGTGGGGGCCAAAGACAGGTCAGGGAAATGACAAGGGCACAGGGTTGCCAGTGGGACAGGACAGGGCCCAAAACACACACTTATGCAGAAAGAGCAATGTTATAGGTTACTAGGGAAAGAACTAATCAACGATGGCATATTCAAGTGGGAAAAGTCAAAAAGATCTTTATCTCTTAGCACACACAAAAATAAATACCAAATAAATTAAAACAAAATTTTTTAAATTCCAGAAAATAAAATAAACTCTTAATGACTCAGGGTAGAAAAGCATTTCTTAAACCTTTCAGGGAGAAATGAATAAATTTGACTATTTTAAAACGTGAAACTTGTATTCAACAAAAATACCAAAAACACTATTAAAAAGTGAGCCACAGGGGCACCTGGGTCGCTCAGTCAATTGAGCATCTGCCTTTGGCTCGGGTCATGGTCTCAGAGTCCTGGGATCAAGTCCAGGGTCCAGCTCCCTGCTCAGCGGGGAGTCTGCTTCTCCTTCTGCGCCTCCCCCTGTTCGTGCTTGCTCTCCCTCTCTCTCTTTCTCTGAAATAAATAAAATCTTTTTTTTAAGTGAGCATTAATACACATTAATACCTTCCAACAATGTGTAAGAAACAAAACAGCCCAGTAGAAAAATAGGCAAATTATATGAAGAGGTCATTCACAGAAACCAAATAGCCCCCAGACGTGGAAACAGTGCTTATCCTCAGTGGGAGTTAAAGAAATGTAAATAAAACAAGAGTGTGGTGCATTTCAGCCACATGAACAGGGCAGCCCAGGTGTGGTGGGAGAGTGAGCTGGACCACCTTCTCTGCACCACCTGCCACCCAGCATTTCCACCTGTAATCCCATACGTTAGAACAATTTTCGTACCGATCGGTGCATGAAAGGACATACTCAAGAATGTTTGTTGCTGTATTGTTTGTATTAGTCAAAAATTTTATTGGAAAACCGTAGCATTGAGCAAGAAAAAGAAAGTTACGTTACACAGTTAAATCCTTTGGAACAGTTGAAATACATGCAGGAGAGGCACATTCGTCAGTATCCGTAAATTTCCAAAACAGTGTTGAGCAATCAAAGCAAGGTGCAAGGGCTGCTACAACGTACCAGCTTGTGTTAATGCTCGAAAACCGGCCGCTGGTGCCTGAGCTGCTCGGCAATCCAGGGGAGCCCGGAAAACCTAGTTATTTTTGGCAGCAAGATCTGACCTGTCCGGGCTCCTCTGGTGTCTGCCCTCCTCCCTGCCCTGCTCCCCTGCTCTCCAGGGAAGAGTGAGCAGGGAGAGCTCCCTCCAGGCGGGGCAGCCTCCTGTGGCCTCAGGTCTCCTGCAGACCAGTCACCTCCTGCCTGGGCCCTCTGTTCCTTGGCCCTAGACGTGTCTCCATCCCTTCGAGGTCGTCCTGGCCTTGCCCACACTTGTGCAGATAGCCCCTCTTCAAACTCTTCAGGAACCTCTGGGAGCCATCAGGGGCCTCCCATTACTGCCAGGCTCCTGGTGGGTAAGAGAGTTACGGGCTCTGTTGACCCCACTTGGTGTGAACAAAAATATTCCTGTCTGGAAATATTTTTGGTTTGGTTTGGTTTTTTTAAGATTATTTATTTATTTGAGGCAGCTGGGTGGTTCAGTCAGTTAAGTGTCTGCCTTCAGCTCAGGTCATGATCCCAGGGTCTTGGGATCAAGCCCCAAATGAGGCTCCCTGCTCAGCAGGAAGCCTGCTTCTCCCTCTCCCACTCCCCCTGCTTGTGTTCCCTCTCTCGCTGTCTCTCTCTCTCCGTCAAATAAATAAATAAAATCTTTTAAAAAAATTATTTGAGGGGGCGCCTGGGTGGCTCAGACGTTAAGCGCCTGCCTTCGGCTCAGGTCATGATCCCAGGGTCTTGGGATCAAGCCCCAAATGAGGCTCCCTGCTCGGCGGGAAGCCTGCTTCTCCCTCTCCCACTCCCCCTGCTTGTGTTCCCTCTCTCGCTCTGTCTCTCTCTGTCAAATAAATAAAAATCTTAAAAAAAAAAAAAATTTGAGGGGGTGGGGAGCAGGGAGCCCGATGCGGGGCTTGATCCCAGGACCCTGAGATCATGACCTGAGCCAGAGGCAGATGCTCAACCAACTGAGCCACTCAGGTGCCCCTGGAAATCTTTTTGAAATATCAAAGTAAACTTGAATTATATACAAAGAAATACTTTGTATTCTCTTATCAGAGAAAAGAATTACTTGGGGAAATGTAAATGGTAAACTTGTCTAACAACTTCTTTTTGTTCTCCCCCCCCCTTTTTTTTCTTTTTAAATTGTGATATGAGAAAAATCTCTTAGACTATCATGTTTGACTCTGAAACCAGAAGATAATCCAAATCTAACTTAGTCTTTAAAGGAGTCGTGCTGAGTCACCGCTGGTCCGGAATCGCAGTGAGCCCTATAGAGTAAGATAAGTTCCGGGTCCCTTCTGGCCCTTGCCTCTCTCCCAGGCTCCTGTTCTCAAACAGGCCACCAAGAAGGTCAGGGAGGCACCCGCATCCCGCATCCCCTGCCCCGTGCTGTTAAATTGTCTTGAGGAATTAGGTCATTCTGACTCCTGGAAAATTTGCTGTCAGGTTAGTGTAAGTTTGTTGAGATGTTCCATGTCGTTTATAGACCATCAGTATTCATCAGAAGGTGGGCTAGCCCAGTACTGAGCCGCTCAGGAGTGGCATCTGTCCACGTCCATCTTCCATACTCACTTACCTGTGGGAGAATCATGTGGGGAGAAGCCGTAATAGGAACATAAACATTCTGCTTCCTCTTCACAGTTAGGAAAGGAGCCACTTTTGAAAAGATTTCCATTTACTGAAAAATGAATAATTAAGATGATAGGTTTGGGTTTCATTTTTAATAGTTGTGATCCAGTTTGGGATATAGAAAGCATATCTTAGTATATGAAATCATAGCAAGAGCTGAGGCTTTTTATACGATACATTTTATTATTTTTAATCATTTATGGAGCACTTCATATTCACAGAGTACTTGCAAATAGTTTTAGTACACGTTTAAATGTTTTATTAGTGGTGGGTATCTATACATAGTAGACGTAAAATAAGATAGGAGTCTTTACTGTGTAGTAAATGTTTCAAAAATATATAAATATCCATAATCAGATTTTCTCATTTATATATTTTTGCACACACACAGATTCTGTGTGTCTTTGAGGTCTGTCAAATAGATCACACTGGAGCTCAGTGGGGGTGGTACCGTGTCAAGCAGCTCCTTCTACTACAGCTAAATCCCACCCCCCCACCCAGGACAGAACCTCTTTCCTCATGCTTTAGCAGCCATACTTCATAACTTATACCGACATACTTGATTATTTTTTAAAAATACTATTTCAACAAGCATTAATTTGGTTCCTGCATGAAGCTCTGTTCACGGTCATCGATGGCATGTGGGTGTCCCCTCTGTGTGGGATGGAGGTAGATGGACACACCATCCATTTCTAGGTGGCCACGACATGATGGCCTCGTCTGCAAGTGCATCATCCCCCTTGGTGCGGCCTGTCCTGTCATTCACAAACCCTTCTTCCCTCCTTTTACAAATAGCATGTTCTTCATTCAGAAAAATTGTATAACCACCGTCTGCTAACATTTTAGTGTCTCTGTATATAGTATGTCTACATGTGAATATGAATACTTACATATGTATTTGTACATATACTAGACAAAACTTCATATTATACCTATTTATGATTTTGTATCTTCTTAACATCTTAAGCATTGTCTGATTAAAGTCCAATTTATAAATATTTTTATTGCATAATCTGATACTATTGTAAATAACCTTGGGATGGGCCACCTTGTACAGAAATCTTTTCTACACACATGATTATTTCTTTAGCATGAATGCTGAGAGAACAAGTAGGTCAGACTATGGGCAGTTGTGAGGCTATTAGTATGTATGATTTTCCAGAAAGGTTACACCTGTTTATGCAGAACCCTTGCTTTAGTGTCTCCTTGTCGGCCCTGACTTGTATATTCTTTAAAAATTACTCTCTATCATTTCTTGGGCTAACAGTTGCATTTGCTGCTATTTTTTTTTTTTTTTTTTGGCTAATAAAAATCAATCACTAATAGTGATCACAGTTATCATTTCCATCTCTTTCGTTATTAGTGTCGGGTTTTTTATGACTTTTTTGTAGTTCTGTGAATTTACTCTTTCACCATTTTTTTGAACGCATGTACATGGTAGGTACAATGCTGAAGAAGTACTTTTAGAAGTTAAAAAGCATGCCCTCGACAAGGCCATGGCCCCCAGAGCTCACCCAGAGGGAGACAGGACCCCGCCACAGTTAATGTTACTGTGGAACAGCAGGTTGTCCTTAATGCCCGTGCAGAATGGATGAGACAGACTATACCTCAGAGTGTTTCTTAACCCTTTCCTCATTGTCAATCCCCTGAGAAGCATTTTTCCACCTTGTTTCCTAATTGCTCACCTCCCTCAGCCCCAGATGAAGTAAAATACTAAGGAATAAGATTTTGTTGGGTAGGTTAATCTTTGGAGGGCCATTAATCATTGTTATCCAAGAACCACATTCCATCCCCTTGGGGGGCTGTAGCCCCCCAGGAATGTGTGTGCCAGAAAATTACCAGTAGGAGGGCTCACTGTGGGCAGGAGAGGTGTCACGAAGTTTGGGTCTGAGCCAGGTCATAGGATGGTCATCTTTGCAGCCCTTCCTAGCTGGAGGAGAGCAGGATGGGCAGGTGGGACAGGTGTGAGCACAGACCGCTGACTAGGGGAAGAGGTCATGAGGGGTGAGAGTGGTTCCAGCTTCTCCACAGAGTGTACCCTCATTTCCACCTTCAGGGTGGCCAGCTGACATCACAAGGGTGTGATTGAGGCCTGGGTAAGTCACAGAGGTCACATGGGTAGTTGTAGCTAAAGGAGGTCTGCCTGCTTGTCTTCTCTCCCAACCTTTACCCTCACCCGATGATGTCGAGTCCACGCAGATGGCCTGGCCAGGCCACTAGCCTGCTGCAGAAGTCCCACATCCAAGCTCAGCGCTCATCGTGACACTAAACACCACCGCCTGCTTCCCAGGGACCTTCTAGGCTTCTCTGGCTCCCAGTACCTTTTTAGACTGTCTCTGCTTCTTTCAAACCCCCCCCCCCGCCCCCCACTCCTGGCTGGAGTTGGAGGAGTGGCCCCCTGCCCCAGCTTAAAGCAGCTGGAGACCGTTGGACAGAAGCCCCTCTCCCCGCCGCAATGCGAGAATCCTTTCCTGACTCCTGGGACCTTGTTCTATTGATGATCCTTTCTTTCTAGCATGCAGTCAGCGTTTCTCCAACGAGATCCTTCTCTTGCTTTCTCTCACACGGGAGCATTTGGTTAAAAGCAGACACAGAAGAAGCACCTCTTCTCTCCCCGCTCACCACCACCACGATTAGCTTGGTGACTCAGACCTCACAGGGTCACCTGGCTCACTGGTCCCCTCCTTATTTTCCACCTGTTTCATTCCATCTGACTTCCCATCCCATCTCCCCGTCAGACCAGCTCTCAGCTGCCCATGATTCTGGTGTCCCTGTGCCTGCCTCCTCGGCAGCCCTGAGCACTGTCCCCTCCTGCTCCGCACACCCTTCCCCCCACACTCGGCCTTCCCCCTCCCCGGCCACCCATGTTGCACATCCTCAGGGTCTGACCCCCATCTCACCCACACCCTCCTTGTGCAGAGCCCCCCACATTGCCCCAGGCATGCCCCTCTCCCAAACAGACCTACACACACGGCAGTAGCTGCTTTTTCTTTTCCTCTTGAATGTCTCAAAGGCCCCTCAGGTTCAGCCTTGTTGGAATCAAATTGCAGATTCCGAGCTCTGACCCTTTCCAGCCTTCCCTGTCTCCAAGACTCGCACCGCCGCCGCCTGGCTGCATGTCAGAGTCTCAGATCCATCCTGCAGCCTCGCTCCCCGTGCTCCCCATGTCAGATTGTCGCCCGGCCTTGTCCCTCTGCCGTGTCTGCACCCTCCCCCCGCCACGGATACAGGTGGCCTGCGACCATGCTTTTCAAGCTTGGCATGGAAGGGACAGGTGTTTTCCTTTAACTGTTCAATCTTTAGCAGACTGAAACTTCTGTAAAATTCAATCTAAATTAAAATATGAAAAACATGTACAAGTCCACTTTTTATCATTATTGCATTTGACATCAAATGCCCTGTCAAGTTGCTGGAGACGTTCCTGTTTCTTACCCCTTCTCGTTGAGGGCCCGTCATAAGCCACTGATGGGACGTTGTCCACAGTCTCCCTGGATGTGGTGCTGGCCAGGCCTGGGGTGGCTCACTGGGCTCAGGGCCACTCAGTCTCAGGGCAGCTACTTAGTTCTGCAGTGACTGCCCACCTCCCTCGTGGATCACAGAACCAGCTGCAGACAGACGTGTGAAGGAGGCTGGTCTCCAGAACCGTGTGTAGACACGCACAGGGCGAATCCAGCCTGCGGGCCACACATAGACCACCAGTGCCAGGCCTGGACACCTGCTCAGCCCCTCGGGTTCATGCTTCCTCCTCACAGGGAGGGGGGCTGCTGTTTCTAGAATGTGAGCAGGACACATTGCCCATCCTCTTGGAAGCCTGCAGAGGCTGGCCTGGCCTTCCCTGCCCCTTGTCCACACCTGCACTGCCCACCCCTACTGCCCCTCGTCCTCACTGCATCCCCGCGGCCCGCTAACCAGGCCTCTGCCTACCGGAGCCCCCCTCCTGCCCTCCTCACGGGGTCTCTTACCCATCCTCAGCCGGAGTCCTTTCCTCAGAAGACCGCCCTGAGCACTCTGCTCAGATCTACTGCCACCAGCAGGAAAGGCCAGCATGTGTGACATAGGCGGTTGGGAAAACAGCAACAATTAATCGTCCCTGCATACAGGATCTGCTTAGACATATACATAGAATTGGTCCAAACTTGGCAGGATAACTTTCCCTCTTACTTTTTCACGTTTGCAATTCAAGAATATACGTAGCCACACTTAGGATGATTCTCCAGAAGTCAAAGCACCTACCTTGGCCCGTGCCCCGAGGAATTCCCCTCGCGGGGCCTGCAGGGCCGCTGTCAGGAGAAGCCAGGAATCGGTCCCCGTTCACAGGCCCCTCTGCAGCAAGGCCTATGCTCTCTGGGTCCTCACCCCAACTTAGGATTTGTCTGGCAGGTGCAGGGTGCCAACAGGAGCAGTGCGTGCCTGAGTTAGTACCTAAGAGAGGTGGGCAGCATGCTCCAGCATCTGTTAAACAGGACTGTGTCGTTCCCTTGCCCAAAGCCCTTCCGTGGCTCCCCAGCCCCTCAGAAGGAGTCTGGATCTCTCGTGGTCTGAGGCCTTCCTTGCTGACATCCCCATTCTTATCCTCACGCCTGTCCTCTCACTGCCATGTGCCGGCCACCTGATTGAAGGCCGTTCTTCTGAGGCACCTCCGGATTCTCTCAGGCAGCTCCCCCTCGGCCTGGAGGGTCCTGCCCCTTCTTGACCCCACTG
Organism: Mirounga leonina; assembly: GCF_011800145.1. Lineage (NCBI taxonomy): Eukaryota > Metazoa > Chordata > Mammalia > Carnivora > Phocidae > Mirounga > Mirounga leonina. The sequence continues at coordinate 1,977,622 of NW_023270277.1, forward strand.
TTCCTCCTTCACGTCTGGGCTCCAGTAGCTTTCCATTCCCTGAGGTTAAGTCTGGCCACCAGGTGATGTGCTCCCATGGCTTCTTGTTCAGAAAGCACTGTGAGCACACACAAAATCATTTTACTCATCTTGGGAAAGTAAGTTGTTTCATATCTGTCTTCCTTGCTAGATCGTGAGATGAGTGCATGCAAGGATGTGTGTTCATCCACCACTTGCCCCCAGAGCCTGACGTGGTCTGCCATTTGTCGGCCACACACGTGAACGGGAGCGTCTGCGGCGTGCAGACGGTGTTAGTGCCCGGTGTGGTGAGGAGATGGGCCACGAGCATCCACTTCTCGCTTCCCCGAAGGTTGCAGTGTTCTCTCTGAGGACGTTTTCCTGTGCATTTCCCCGGTGGCCCTCCTGTCTGTTGCATCAGGGCAAAGGATAAACAGAGCATGTCCAGCTTGATCCGCTGGCGTCCAGGTCAGCCGTCTGTTGTAATGTTGGTGAAACAGGATTATGTCAAGCATGCAAAACCACTTATTTTATTATCACACACAGCTCTTACAGATACAAAGAAATACATCCGGCACATAGCATAAAATTAAATTATTGATTTTAAATTTGTGAAAATTACAAAATAAAGTTATTTGGCTGAAAAAGGAAAGCAGTCTTGGGGGTAGGGGAGCTTTTCAACAAGAGCTGATGGAATGAGCACTGGGTATTTATATACAACTGATGAATCACTGAACTCTACCTCAAACTAGTAGTACAGTACATGTTAATTAATTGAATTTAAATAAAATGAATTTTAAAAAGGAATTCTCTCTGTGTTCTATCAGTTGTTAAATTTTAATGTTTTTCGGATTTGCTCGTCTCAAGCTGCATCTCCCGCTTGGTGCCCTTCTTGCCCAGTTACACACAGGCGTCGACCAGTGGCGCTCTCCGTACCAGCAGCTGTCTGGCCTGGCCGTCATTCACCAGAAGGGGCTGGCGCTGGGCCCAGCACGGCAGGCCCTGCGTGTAGGAGTGGCTGTGCTTTCGGTGACACGTCCTGCTGTGTCTTACAGAGCTGCAAAAACTGGAGGGCAGCGGTTGACCTCTGCGGGCGCCTTCTCACGGCCCACGGCCAAGGCTACGGCAAGAGCGGGCTGCCCACCAGCCACACGGCAGACTCCTTACAGGTACAGCCCCTTTGGTCATGAAGGGGGGACAGGGAAGGGACGTGACCTTTCATGCCACTAAGAACAACGTGAGAACGAAAAATAGATTTTCTTAGCCCAAATTTAACGTCAACATGAGTTTACTCTAGTCTTCCTTTCCAGATCCCCGCTCTGCCTCTGCACCCAGAGGGCCCTCTGGCCCTTCAGAGCTGACTGCTCACCCACATCGCACTCTCCTCTCTGTGCCTCCCCTCAGCCTCCCCCCGTGGCGATTCCGTACCCTTCAGTGCCCGCCCCAGACGTGGCTCTGTCCACACCCAGCCCTGCCATCCCTGCTCTCCATTCTCCTCAACAAGGATTGGCAGATTAAGCCAAATCAGACAAAATCATTTACGTTGTTTTTATTAAGCTTGAGAGTAATTTTTATAAACATGTAATTAGGCAAATGTGCTAAGAAACCGAGAGTAGGCTTTGTTTTAATATACTGGAAATCAAGCTCTGCTACCAAATTAATAGGAAATAGGAATTTCTGAACCTGACATTCGTAGGTAATCTATTGTTTCAATTGTATTTTGTGTTTTAGCTTTGGTTTGTGAGGCTGGCACTGCTGGTGAAGCTGGGCCTTTTCCAGAATGCTGAGATGGAGTTTGAGCCCTTTGGAAACCTGGACCAGCCTGATCTCTATTACGAGTACTACCCTCACGTATATCCTGGGCGAAGAGGTAAGGCAGTGCCGGTCATATTTATGCCTTTGCGTGTAGTTGCTTTGCTTTGCTTTGCTTCATACAGAACAAGCATCCTCAGTTTTCCTGGTGTGTCCAGTCTGGAAAAATCAAGTGAGTAGCCTAGCAGTGAGCCCTGACTTACAGAATGACCTCACTCAGTTTTCTAAACACGCTTCCCCGGACATCCCCACTGCGTAGCCATTCACCCTCTGACAACCCTGTCTCAGGCGCCTGCTGGGGGACAGCAGTAAGGCTTGGTATTAGACCTGGGTGGTGGTGTTTATTCAGACTTTTTGACTGTGCTGCCGTGTAAACAATAATCTTACGTCATGACCTACTGCAAATACACACAGAGAAACAAGACAAAACATTCTTGCAACAATACTTCGTGCCATTGTCTCCTGGTTTCTGTCCTGATTTAATTTACTTAAAAATCTGGTTGCAGTCCCCCAGCGTGTTCCAGCCATCATTTGGAAGACTCTGGGCTACAGCACGGGGTAGTTGTCAGCAAAAAATAAGGATTGGGGAAGGGAGAGCACAGAGGACAGAGAGCCCTCCAGGGCACGAGCAGCCTTGAGGGGGAGCAAACGTTTCTTGGTGGAGAACCCTGTAGATCTGTTGGAACCCATCCCATGTTCCTGTTGAGCCTAAGACAGTTTCAGGAGGACCTCTGCCGAGAGGCAGCAGAGGTGGTATTACTGAAGGCCAGGCCTCCACTGTCTGGCTTCCTGGTAAGTCCTGCCCTCCCCTTAGTCACGTGGGGCCTGGGCAAGTGATATGGCGTCTCTGTGTCCCAGCATCCTTACCAGGACAGCAGGGCTGATTCTTTTTAGGGTGTCGTGAAGCTCAAGCGAGGTCTTACGTGCAGGTTGCTGGGAACAGTGGCTAGCACATAGTGAAGACGGTGTTGGCTGTTTGCCGTATTCTGTTCTTAATTTGTCAGGAACACGCTGTAGATCACTGCCATCCTTTGTAAGATTGGCTGGTCAGCGTTTGTGGGATGTAACCGCAGAGTGAAAAAGGAAAGTTCTGGTTGTCAGGAAACACAGAATCAGAGTCAGGGAGAGAAAATAATAACAGCGCCAGAGAGTACAAAGGCCCGGTTAATAATAAAGATCATGTTGGCCATAGAATTGTCAAAAACTTACATCAGCATCTCACGTGGTTAACATGAGTAGTAGGTAAATACATGAGCTGAGAAGACAGAATTAAAACACATTTCTCAGCTCCTTTTTGTGTTGTTTTTCCTAATACTCAGATCCTGTTTCTGTGGAGGGGACACAGGGAAGGAGCAAGCTTTCTCCTTTATCGGGTTTACCCTCCACACGGGAGACAGGGGCCAGACCGCATGACTGAGTTTGCCCAGACTTGGAGGAGGTTTCTAGCACAGGGTACTTTCATACCTTTTAACCTCACTGGTGTTATTAGTCCTATTTCTTCCTTCTGACTAAGGGAAATTGCCCCTCATAGAAGAGAAATGAATGGAAAAGGTGGGTTTCAGTACCTAAAGCCGGGCCAAAATCAGACCGGTTGGCTCGACAGAGTGGAAATGAAGCAGCTGTGCTGAGTGGACTCAGAGTCAGCAAAGGAGACAGCAGGCCCTCCTCCCGAACTTGTAAAACTTCTTCCCAGCCTGTGGCCTATTGGGTCCGGGGCCGGGACAGACGGAATCCAGGAGCCGCCAGGAGCAGTGTTCGGGAGGACACCCCTGCCCCTGGTGCTGCCCCAGGTGGAAGAGGTGGCTCAGGGGCCCCCATCCGTGCGGCCATGGCCTCAGGAGCCGTGTCTGCTGTAGGCCCCGGCCAGGTCTCTGAGCGAGTCTCCTCCCGCACTCCAGCCCCAGGAAGCCCCCGGGGGTGGTGGGCTCCGTCCGTCGGAGCCCGGCTGTGGGTGAGCCCCACGTCCTCCTGTGCGCTGGAAATTCAAACCGCGGTGTTCGGAGGGTGCAGCCTTCTCCTGGTCGCTCAGGGGATACTTCTCTAGCTCGCAAATGAACCGTGTCCTTTTTCATCTACACGTTCCAGCCATTTGAGCTTCCTTCCTTACCTGAAAGGCGATGAGCAGACTTCCACCCCAGAAGGAGGTGAGTCTCTGTAGCCACTTCTGATAGCTCTGATGGAAAGGTGCCCAAGGAGGGGTTAAGGGCAGTGCCCAAGGGGGATGTTTGGGCATACTTCTGCTTGATAAATTATGCCTGGTGGCTTTGGCAATCGAGACAGGACAGGGTAAGGGCGCCTGGGTGGCTCAGTCAGTTAAGCGTCTGCCTTCGGCTCAGGTCATGATCCCAGGGTCCTAGGATCAAGTCCCGCATCAGGCTCCCTGCTCGGCGGGGAGCCTGCTTCTCCCTCTGCCTGCCACTCCCCCTGCTTGTGCTCTCTCTCTCTCTGGCAAATAAATAAATAAAATCTTTAAAAAAAAAAAAAAAAGGACAGGATAGGATATTCTCATACTTCTAATGAGGAACAGCTATGTTTCTCTTCAGCATAAAACAGAAATGTTTCTTCCCGCCCCACCTCATTGCAGCCAGAGCGCGGCCACCAGCCCCACCCCTGTTGCATGATCATGCTGCTAGGCAGGAGGCTGCCCCCTCTGCAGCTGTGGGGGTCGGCGGCTGGTGTCCATAGGTGTCTCGTCTACGGCGGACAAAACTTAACTTTGGGTACACAGGCCCACCTCTTAGTAGCTCCGAACTACTGGATTCCCTAAAGCATGCAGCTTCACAAGTGCTCCGATTTCTGTTCCTGTTGAGGTCCATGAGAATTGTAGATTCAAAATGACTGTGCATCCATCAGCTGCTTCTGCATTTACCATGGCGTTTAATGAGTGAGAGATGAGAAGGCAGGTATTTCCTGTGGTGGCCACTGCTACTCCCAGCCCTCCCGTCTGTGAACACAGCACTGGCTGGTGTGCCCTGTTTGGTGATGCTTCCTGTGTCCTGGAGTCCGGGGACTCTGCCTCTTCACCCGGCTTTCGGGAGCACGGCTGGGTGGAGCTGGTACCAAACTTCCTGTAAAATGAGGCATGAGATTTCAGGGTCAGGTGCAGCACTCCCTGTCACCTTTAGCCTCAGTTTTGAGGACATATTTTCCCAAAGATGTGCAGACAAGAAAGCACGCTTCTGATTCCGCCTGAAATGAAATTGCACTGGGATATGGATAAAGAGAAGATAGTAGCCATGCATCATTAAGCAGCTAATTTAAATTATGAAATAGACATAAATCATACATACATTTCAGCTAAAATGTGTTAACATTCATCCACAGTGATATGCTGAATGTTTACTAATTTTCTTCTCATTTTTTGATGTAACAAGCATAAATGTAAGATTTTGATTCATTCATTTCATTTCAGCTTGTATATAAGCAAAGAAAGTCATTAAGATGTGCTTTAAAGCGGACGCTGTAACAATATAAACAAATAAATAACTTTTATGAATGAGCTTTAATATATTTTATTTAAATATCGGGCATAATTTTTATCCATTCAGAATATTCATAGCAAAACATCTAATGAATCATGAGTAAAAATCATGAAGTGCTTTGTTTTGTTTTTTAAATTTTCATCCAAGAAAGGAAGAGTATTGTGGTCTGATACATGTCTAGCAATTTCATATTTAATTTCTGCCTGTCTCAAGAGTGGAGTGTGTGTGTTTCCAGAAACTCAGCACTGTCTTTTAATCGGTTTGAATTCTCCCTCCTGCTTGAAAGAAAGAACAGTAGTGAGCATTGAGCCGCCGCAGGCTCAACCCTGTCCCTGGGTCTCTGTCCTCCACTCCTCCCTCCCTTGGGAGGCCGTCCGCCGGTCCCTGTCCCTCAGGGCTCCAGAGGTTGGCTTAGGGGCTGCTCGCATCGGACCCTTGCTCAGACTTCCGACAGTGGGGTGAGAAGCGTTCAGAGCTCAGACTCCGTGTTGAGCAGTGAAGTGGTGGGTCATGAGCAGATTTGACACCTTAGGGTCACACTTGGCTACCAAGCCCTCCCTGTCTTTGTCACCGGGTGCAGGAAACTCCAAAGATCAGTGCTGGTGGTAAGGGTAGAAGATGTCAAAACAAGAAGGAAAATTGAGCTCCATGGTAACACCATGTGGCCTCTGTGTCCGGGGCAGAGAAAAAGAAAGATAAGCGTGTCATAAGGTTCTTTCTTTCTTGTGGCGCTCTGATTTTGAGAGACAAGTCCCCTACCTGTGAGTTCTAACTCTGTCCAGTAGGGTCCTCTCTAAATTCCTGGGGACGCCATCACTGCTTCACGGGAACCGAACGCCCTTGGGCACAGGGATTGGTTTGCACGTGTGGGCATGTTGGGTGTTTCTGTGTCGCTCACTTCCTGTTTACCCCGATTCCCATGCACTTCTGTCCCTGGGAAACCCAGTCTGGACATGCCCCCTGCTTGAGTCCTCTTTACTCTTCACTCGACCCAAATTGACTATTTTAATTAAACGTCTTTTAAACACAAGAAAGAATTTTATTAAACACTCAGTAAATATTAACATTTTTCCACATTTACTTCAGCCATTTTTGCAATAAGTTCAAGTATACATTACCAACGTGGTCTTTCAGGCGCCCCAGTTCCGTCCCCTCCCAGAGGGGTCACTCCCACGCGTGTGTCTTGTGTGCTCACAGGCCGTGTTTTCACAGTTCCGCTGCATGCACACACATACTCACAGAAACATGGAAGTGTCTGGTGCACACATCCTTGCGTTTCTCTAAGGCCCACGTTCAAAGTGCCACTGCCTGGCTGTATGGCGTTTGTATTTTCAGTTTTATTTTTTTTAAGATTTCATTTATTTATTTGTCAGAGAGGGAGAGAGAGCACAAGCAGGGGGAGCGGCAGGCAGAGGGAGAAGCAGGCTCTCCACTGAGCAGGGAGCCCGATGTCGGGCTCGATCCCAGGACCCTGGGATCATGACCCGAGCCGAAGGCAGACGCTTAACCAACTGAGCCACCCAGGAGCCCCTGTATTTTCAGTTTTAAAGGAAAACAGTCAGATTGCTTTCCAAAGCAGCTGTAATAATTCACACTCCCAACACCGGTGTCTTAAAGTTTTTGTTTCCTCACCTGCGAATCAGTCATTATTGGTCAGACTTCTGTCTGGTGAGTCTGAAATTCTAACCTCACGTTTTAACTTAATGCTTCTGAGTGAAACGCCTTTTCACGTGAAGCGTCTGTTGGCGTTTCCTCCCCGGGGCTCCCAGGGCCTGGGCCTGTGTTTCCATCGGGTTATCTTTTGTTACTGCTCTGTTGAAGTTCTCCACATATTTTGAGTATTTAATCTTTTGTCCTTTATGAATCCTGCAAATATCCTCTCCTGACCTGGGAATATTATTTCTACCCTAGAAAAATACTGTAATTGCGGTAAACCAACATGACCTTTGTTGTGTGCAGCCTATCACATTTTTGGAGTGCCCTCACCTTGCTTCCACACGTTGTTATGTCAGAAATGGTAAGTGCAGACTGACCATGCCAGTGTCCTTGAGCTGGGCCGGGCAGGTTGGAACAGCTGAAGCACCGACCATACAGCTTCCTAGACCGGTTTCCTCGCTGAGCTCCAGTGTGCCGTCGCCGTGACACCGTGTGCACACGGAAGTAGCTTTATGAGGGGGATTAGTGGAAAGAGAGTGTAGAGCAGCTCCCGTGCCCTGTGCCTGGGGCTTCGGAGGGCCGAGAAGGCCATGCAGAGCTCCCTGGGCTCTGTCAGGCGCTGTCACAGGCCATTCCTCCCGTGTGCCCCAAATGCACCCTGAGCCCCTGATTCCCTGCCACCTTAGATTCTAGTGGCAGTGAGACGGGATGCACAGTTGGCTTAGCGAGCATTCCCCCATGGGTCCCGGGCACCTGATCTGTGACCGCGTAGACAGACACCCCGTGACCTCCCTACGCACCCCAGGAGCAGTCAGCCCTCTCTGGAAGCCTGCTGTCACCCCACCTCTTGGGGTGGAGGTGGCAAGAGGAAATGGCAAGGGGCTTGTGGGCACCAGCCTTTGGCCGAGGTTAAGAATGTTTTTGTTTTTTGGGGCGCCTGGGTGGCTCAGTCGTTAAGCGTCTGCCTTCGGCTCAGGTCATGATCCCAGGGTCCTGGGATCGAGCCCCGCGTCGGGCTCCCTGCTCCGCGGGAAGCCTGCTTCTCCCTCTCCCGCTCCCACTGCTTGTGTTCCCTCTCTCGCTGTATCTCTCTCTCTGTCAAATAAATAAAATCTAAAAAAAAGAAAAAAAAAAAGAATGTTTTTGTTCTTGTTTGTCTTTAATGTTGACAACTCTAGAACGACTGTTGAGTGTTAGGGCTTTGGCACACCTGTCCAAACAGTACACGCTGCTTTCCTCTTGGGAGTTATTCTTCGTATGCCTGTAATCGGCTTCTCTTTTTAAGTTGCTTTTAATTAAATTATATTTATTTTGTAATTGTTAATTCTAGAACAAATTGCTTTTCCCTTTAAAGGGAAAAGGGTTTGTATTCATGAGACTTGTAGACGGGGGTTGTATCTGCAGATAATATAACTAGATCATTCATTGTGTCTTTTCATTAACATCTTGCTTGGTGTGGCACGTCTGTTACATTGATGAACCAGTATCAATATGTGATTATTGACAACTGTTGATGATTTACATCTGGGCTCATGCTTTGTGCCACACATATTCATTGTGTTTTTATCTTCACAAGCAATGAAATGTGCATTCCTGACATCGGTGGTATATCCATCCATTAGATTCGGCCTCTTGTGCGGTAGTGAGATTGTCCAGAATCCCAGCACCACCTTTTTAATCTGCTGTTTGGAATACTCTCTTGTTCAAAAGAAAGAGCCATGATGAAAGTGGGTGGGTAAAACTTAGACCAGCGCTTGGGTTTTCAAAGTACTTCTCAGCATTAGAGTTCACTCGACTTTCTCTGCGTCTGGAGGAAAACTTTGAAGCCGAAGATGGGAAAGAAAGTCTGTTCTGAGGCTCCTCAGTGTGGTGTTTACGAAATTCAGTGATTCCTGTAACGCTGAGCCGGGGTACGCTGAGTGGAAGTTACTAGAGTTCCTCGTGGTGCTGTCATGAAGTCGTATTTCAGGACTTCATCTGCACAGATTACCAAGTCAGACTAAAACTGATGAGGCAGACACTTGAATTGGATGCTAAATGTCTGTATCCTTCCTTCATCTGTCCACTCCTCCGGAAGTAAAGGTAAATTGTCGCTGGTCTCGTCCTTTTCTGCCTTCCCTCCGGAATCACGGAATTCACATTTCTGGTTCCCAATCAAAATTCGGTAACTCTTTCCAACACATAACCGTACGCGATAGCTCAGAATTAGTTGCTAAGCATGTTTCAAATGTCTTATTTTGTTTTCTGTGACAAAACTCACCTCTTGGGGGGCGCCTGGGTGGCTCACACGGTTAAGCGTCTGCCTTCGGCTCAGGTCATGATCCCAGGGTCCTGGGATTGAGCCCCGCGTCGGGCTCCCTGCTTCTTCCTCTCCCCCTCCCCCTGCTCTCTCTCTCTCTGTCTCTCATGAATAAATAAATAAAATCTTTAAAAAAAAAAAAAAAAAACTCACCTCTTGGAGTTCACATCTTCTACTTAGGTTACATTTCCACTTTATGCCAGAGGTCCTGAGCATTTTTCATTTGAAGCATATTTTCCTCATTCTGAGCAAGCTGGTGGTTAATTTTACTGCTTTTCACTTGCTCACAGTTTTAATGAACTTTGGCATTTCCAGTCTTTTCCTAGAAGAAATCCTTATAGATAGGGAAGCGTTCCATTTGGGGTTCCACTGCTACCATCAGAACACTCTTGAACCTGTCTTACACAAGAACCGCCACGGTGACGGACCGGATCACACACAGCCCTCCCAGACTCCCGTGGAGGTGGTGTGATCCATGCCTCGTGCACTAGACCGGCACTGAATTTCCTGTTTACCTAATAAATCACCTGGGATGTTTTTGGATGTGTTCAGTATGGTTGTGGGGCTTTTTTAATTTAAAATGCAGCGTTGGGGGCGCCTGAGTGGCTCAGTCGGTTAAGCGTCTGCCTTCGGTTCAGGTCATGATTTCAGGGTCTGGGATTGAGCCCCACATCGGGCTCTCTGCTCGGCGGGAAGCCTGCTTCTCCCTCTGCCTGCCGCTCTCCGCCGCTCGTGTGCTCACAAGCTGGCTCTCTGTCTCTCAAGTAACTAAATAGTCTTTTAATAAAATGCAGCATTGGGGCGCCTGGGTGGCTCAGTTGGTTAGGCAACTGCCTTCAGCTCAGGTCATGATCCTGGAGTCCCGGGATCGAGTCCCGCATCGGGCTTCCTGCTCGGCAGGGAGTCTGCTTCTCCCTCTGACCCTCCCCCCTCTCATGTGCTCTCTCTCATTCTCTCTCTCAAAAAAATAAATAAAATCTTAATAAATAAATAAATAAAAAATAAAATGCAGCATTGAAGTTGCAGGCAGTTTTGTTGAGGACTGTTTCTATGGCAAAGGTGAAGGGCACCATGTTCTCTGTCAGACATAGCCATCCAATGACCTGTGTCCCGATAACCAAGCAGTGAAAGGAGAGACGCCAGTGATGTGGCTCCTCCTCAGGCTGTCGGTGAATCGAGAACAACGTGAGACCAGCAGAGCAGAGGGAGATGTCGAGGGAAACACGTGCAGAGCAGTAATCCCCTGCACAGGGCCCTGCACAACTTGGAAGTGAGACAGAAATGCCCGGGCAAAGGTCCTCTGAATGTGTGCTGTTAATGCGGGGCAGAGGGCCCATGCAGACCCTTTAGGTGCTCTCTGCTGGACGTCCACATGGCCGGGCCTCACGGCAGGGTGGCCATGTTCCAGGACCACTGCCCTGTCCCAAGAGGACGCCATCAGCCCAGCACACAGGGCAGGTGAGCAGCGGGAGGTCAGACTATCTGAGTTGTGCTGCCAAAGGAAAGGGCACACCCCTCCACAGAGAAACTGAAGTTTCTCCACTCGCCTGTGTCTTTTTTCTCTGCCCAGCACAGAGGCCTACTTCATTTCTGATTCCTCTCTGCCGCCGGACCAGCAGTGGGGGCTCCCTGCACGGCAGGGGACCGTCAGAAATGAATTTTGTAGGAGTATTTTCATTTAATGTTTTCTAAATGATTAACGAGAATGCTTCCACCAACCTAGAGTTAGGCAGGTCAGGACTGTACATGGGAATCTTAGAGAAAAACAGATCCACTGGGAATGATTTGTCTTTACAGATTTTGACTAGCCCTATATTTCAAAGCTCACTCTCCCTGCAGGAGGGAGGCCTCAGGCTAGTGGGAAAGCTGTGCACGTTTCAGCTTGCTCAGCACTGCTCGGCCTGGAGGGTTGCATAGGGTCCCAGTGTCAGACATGGGAGGCTGCGTCTGGCCAGACTAAGAGAATCGGGTAATGGTGCTTTTATCTGCTTTTCCTCAAAACAAGCAAAACTAAGTCTGTAGCATTGTTAGGGAACGCCCGAGTCCCATCACTGCAGTTGTCTGCACTTTATTGAACCACAGCGTGGTTTCCCTGGGGACAGTGGTCACCCCCCCTGCCCAGCTTCTGTGTCCAGGCCTGGCCTTGCACTGGGCACCTCAACCCCCTAAGAAAACGTTTGTCACCTTCAGTGAGCATACTCAAGCTGGACCGGGTCTCCAGTGTTTCATGTTTCGTCTCTATGAACAGTGTATTTTTTTTCTAGCAAGGGGCATTTTTTTCTTTCTGAATTCTTCCATTTTTCTCTTTCCCTGGAGGCTGGGAGTTGTGTGCTTTCCTCTTGATTTTTAAAGCAATGCAAGTGGTACCAAGAGAGAAGAGGAGGAAGGCTTTTTCCTTCTTCGATCCTAGCTTCCAGATCTCTCTAAGAAAGTCACAGTAGAGACAGCGTGCTCATTAAGGAAGCCACACATGGGTTCTTTTTCACCCACCTGCTTTCTGTTCTCAGCTGTCAGGTTGAGCCCAAACTCCCAGATTCATGTCACAGGGAGCCACGTTGAGTGTCACCTGCATCCACGCCACCCAGGGCTCTCTGTTGGCAGTGTGGTGCCCATGCTGCGAGGGGCTCGGGGTTGGCAGGTGCAGACTGTGCCCAGAGGGAGGCTGATGCGAGGGAGCGGTACCGCCAGCAGGAGGGGACAGCAGTGCCTTCCCTGCCACAGAACCCCAAGCGCGTCCTGTCTGCACGGGAGAAGCAGTGGATGGAGGAGCAGATGGCCCAGTGGCAGTGAGGGATCTGCGCGTTCCGTGGGCTTGTTCCCTCTCACTGTAATATCAGGGCGAGGGAGCACAAGTTAATAGTTCTAAAATAACATGCTACATTTTTTTATATAAAAGAATTTTTGCTTCACTATATGAGTTTTGTGATTTTATTCATGTCCCCACGTTCAAGGAAGACATGGGTGAATTTTTTCTTTTCCCCTCTTGAAAAGCCGCTGTGGGAGCTGCTGTATGCAGGCAAGACTGCAGGGAGCCGAGAAACCCCATGTGGGGGGCAGGAGGAGTGCGGACCGCGGATCAGCCCCACACGGTTTCTGCACTCTCCCATCCCCTAGCCCCAGTTCTTCTCTGAATGCCTGTACTTGCTGTAGAAAGAGCAGGCGATGGCGAGGAAACAGCGCGTAACTTGGAGGGAGTCTTGGTCATGCAATGCATGATGGCTGTTTTCATACCGGCTGCCAGCTTTGATTTGACTCTAACGAGTGAGGCTGTGTGTGGAGGCACGTTTAGACATACAGATCGCGCTTGACAGCCGTGGGGCTAGTGCACTTTAAACTCAGGCGGCAGGTAAGGGTTCAGAGCAGGGCTTTTCCAGCTTTCCTGTGTACTCAGGCCCCGGGGCCTTGGTGGAGGCAGGTTCTGGTGTGGTAGGTCCACGCGGGGCCCCAGTCTGCAGCTGGGGGAAGGACCACTCGCAGAACCGGGGTTCTTAGTAGCTTTGAGCCCACCTTGTGTGTCTGGTTGCTTTCTGAAATCTGTTGATATCTTCCTCCACCTGCCTGCATATCTTTATACAATTAATTAAACTAATTTTAATGTACTTCCATCTCTTTCAGCTAAAGTAAATATTTCATTTGAAGCTGTGAACTTTTCAGCTACTCATACCATACCAAAAAATTACATTTTTATAACATTCATCAAACTACAGACCACTTTTCTGTGGTTTAACTATGAACAGACCGCATGCTTCACCAGTGGGACTCCGCAAGTTCATGTGCAAAGTAGTCGGTACTTAAAAAGTATTTTCCATAGAATTCAGTCTGTACCTAGTTAGACCCTTAGGTCAGCCCACAAAAGCCTGTTTGACCATTAAATACATCTTGAATAGAATACTAATATTACTCTTTTGCCTATAACTGGCTACCATATTTAGTATTTCTAAGAAAAAATATTTTTTTCATTCCAATTTGAGATTCCCCAGAACACGGTCTTTTTTTTTTTTCCTTAAGAAATGAATCTAATTTTTTTTTTCATGTGGCCTTCTACATACCCCAACAGTGCTTATTGAAAATTACATTTTCCTTTTCAATAATTTGGGGATACTGTCTTTGTTGTACATTAAATTCTGAGTGCAGTTGAGCTTGTCTTTTTTTTAATTAATCTTTATTTTTAGGATTCTTTCAGGTTTAGTACAGAGAGTTCCATATACCCCCTCTTTTGCACACAGTTCTTATTATATCTTGTATTATTGTTAACATCTTGCATTTGTGTAGGACATTTGTTACAATAGATTGATACATTGTTATTAAAAATCTGTCCTTTAGAACTCACTCCTGGTGTTGTACATTCTTTGAGTCTGGACAAATGGATAATGAAGTTTATCTACTGTTAGGGTATCCCACAGAATAGTTTCACTGCCCTTAACATTCTCTGTCTTCTGCCTGCTTGTCCTTCCTCCCCGTTAGCCCCAGGAAACCACCGATCTTTTGACTGGCTTCATAGATTTGCCTCTTACAGATTGTCTTATTTGCTGGAATCATATAATATGCAGCCTTTTCAGGCTGGCTTCTACGTAGCCATGTGCATTTAGGGTTCCTCCAGGCCTTTTTGTGGTTTGGTAGCACATTTCTTTTTAGTACTGAAAAGTATTCACTTGTCTGGATGTACCACGGTTTATTCATTCACCTATCAAAAGACATCTTGGCTGCTTCTGGTTTTTGGCAGTGATGAATAAAGTTGCGTTCTTGTGACAATTCGGGAGGAAGAAAAGATGGTGGAGGAGTAGGGGACCCTATTCCAGCCAGTCCCCTGAATTGAGCTGGATATCTACCAGACCACTCTGAACACCCAGGAAATCAGCCTGAGATGTAAGAGGATATATCTGGATCTCTACAAACAGAATATCGCAGGCAGTTGGTTTCAAGGTACGAAGTGGGGAGCCGTGATTCCATGAGCAAATATCGGAGGATAAACAGAAGGTGGAGGGAGCCATGGGAATGCTGCACCACCGGTGAGCAATAGCCTCCCGCACTGGGGACAGGGCACAGACTCACAGACCAGTAGCAACAGGGAAAGGACTTTAGGGCAGTCCCCCAGACTGAAACCTGGAGCGGCAGGGCCGTGCCTGTGAACTGGGGGTGGCTGGTGGTTTTAGAAGCAAAAAGGGCAGAGATGAACCCCAACCTGGAGGCGAGGACTGGGAGCCCTGCTGAGGGGTACACAACCCAGGACGCTGCAGTTTATAGCAGCACAGACAGAAACAGAGATACTGTGGCCTGGAGAGCTCACTGAAGAACAGACTGCAGTCTCTCTGCTCTGAGGCAGAGGGTTGGAAACAGTCTCTTCTGCTGACTCTAGGAAGAGACTCAGAGAACCACCAGAGAACAAAAGCCCCAAAAAACCGGTTTTCACTGAGCCCACCCCCCACACACACAGGGGGCAGGGCAACTCTGCCCAAACAGGGTTGCCTGAGTAACAATATAGCAGGCCCATCCCCCAGAAGACAGGCTGGGGGAACAAGAGGCCGACAACCCTAAGGTCCCTATAGAACAGGTGCATCTTGCTTGGGTTGTGGTCAATAATTTGGACTCTGTACATTCCCTCAACCATCCCTCAACAGAATGAATAGGAGGAGGAACCCCCACAATAGGAAAGACTCAAGAGACTGTGATTCCTGCCACAGATTTACAAATGGATACAGATATAACCAAGATGTCGGAAATGGACTTCAGGGTAACAGTTATGAAGATTATAGCTAGAATGGAGAAATCGATTAATGGCAGATTAGAGTCTCTAAGGGCAGAAATGAAAGCTGAACTGGCAGAATTTAGAAATGTTCTCAATGAGATCCAATCTAATCTAGATAATCTAACAGCTATGGTAAGCAAGGCAGAAGAATGAATTAGTGATCTAGAAGACCAATTGATAGTAAAAAAGGAAAAAGAGGAGGCCAGGGAGAAAAAACTCAAAATCCATGAAACCAGAATCAGAGAACTAAGTGACACCATGGAACGTTCCAATGTCAGAATTATTGGGATCCCTGAGAGGGTGGAGAGAGAGAGACCACTAAGCCGGCCCTTCAAGAAAATTAAAGGCGGTTCTATAAAAAGAGAAAGACCCCAAGAGTGACACAGAACAGAAATTTACAATCTATAGAAACAAGGACTTCACAGGCAACGTGATGACAATAAATTCATATCTTTCAATAATCACTGTCATCGTGAACATAAATGCTCTCATAAAATGGCACAGGGTTGCAGATTGAATAAAAAGACAGGACCCATCCATATGCTGTCCACAAGAGACTCATTTTGAACCTAAAGATACCTCAAAAGAAAGCTGTCCTTTTATCAAATTAGATTTTAAGCTAAAGACTGTACTTAGAGACACAGAGGACACTATATCATTCTTAAAGGGTCTATCCAACAAGAAGATCTAACAATTGTAAATATCTACACCCCCAACATGAGAGCAGCCAACTACATAAGCCAACTGTTAACCAAAATAAAGAGTAATATTGATAATACGTTAATTGTAGGAGACCTCAATACTCCACTCTCAGCAATAGACAGATCATCTAAGCAGAAAATCAACAAAAAACCAGAGCTTTGAATGACACTGGACCAGATGGACCTCAGAGATATATACAGAACATTCCACCCTAAAACAACAGAATACTCATTCTCAAGTGCACATGGAACTTTCTCCAGGGTAGACCACATACTGGGTCACAAATCAGGTCTCAACCGATACCAAAAGATTGAGATTATTCCCTGCATATTCTCAGACCATAATGCTTTAAAACTGGAACTCAATCACAAGAAAAAATTTGGAAGAAATTCAAACATGTGGAAGCTAAAGACCACTCTGCTCAAGAATGTTTGGGTCAACCAGGAAGTCAAAGACCTTAATTCATGGAAACCAATGAGAATGAAAACACATCGGTCGAAAACCTATGAGATACTGCAAAGGCGGTCCTAAGGGGGAAATACATAGCCATCCAAGCCTCACTCAAAAAAATAGAAAAATCCCAAATTCACCAACTTTACACCTTAAAGAACTAGAGAAAAACCAACAAATGATGCCTAGGCCATGCATTAGAAGAGAAATAATTAAGATTAGAGCAGAGATCAATGAATTAGAAACCAGAAACACAGTGGATCAGATCAAGAAAACTAGAAGCTGGCTCTTTGAAAGAATAAGATTGATAAACCACTGGCCAGACTTATCCAAAAGAAAAGAGAAAGGATCCAAATTAATAAAATTATGAATGAAAGGGGAGAGATCACGACTAACGCTAAGGAAATAGAAACAATTATTAGAAATTATTATCAATTATATACCAATAAATTAAGCAACCTGGAAGAAATGGATGCCTTCTTGGATACCTATAAGCTGCCAAGACTGAAACAGGAAGAAATTGACAACCTGAATAGGCCAATAACCAGTAACGAGATTGAAGCAGTGATCAAAAACTTCCCAAAAAACAAGAGTCCAGGGCCTGATGGATTCCCTGGGGAATTCTACCAAACATTCAAAGAAGAAATAACACCTATTCTCCTGAACCTGTTTCAAAAAATAGAAACAGAAGGAAAGCTTCCAGACTCATTCTATGAGGCCAGCATTACCTTAATCCCCAACCCAGGCAAAGACCCCATCAAAAAGAATTTCAGACCAATATCCACGTTGAATGTAGATTCCAAAATTCTCAACAAAATCCTAGCTAATAGGATCCAACAATACATTGAAAGGATCATCCATCATGACCAAGTGGGATTTATCCCTGGAATGCAAGCATGGTTCAACATTTGCAAATCAATCAGTGTGATAGAACACATTAATAAGAGGAGAGAGAAGAGCTATATGGTCCTCTCAATTGATGCAGAAAAAGCATTTGACAAAATACAACATCCTCTGATTAAAACTCTTCAGAGTATAGGGATAGAGGGAACATTCCTCAAGTTCATAAAATCCATTTATGGAAAACCCACAGCAAATATCATCCTCAATGGGGAAAAGCTGAGAGCCTTTCCCTTAAGATCAGGAACATGTCAAGGATGCCCACTCTCGCCACTATTGTTCAGCGTAGTACTAGAAGTCCTAGCAACAGCAATCAGACAACAGAAAGCAATAAAAGGTATTCAAATTGGCAAAGAAGTCAAACTCTCTCTCTTTGCAGATGACGGGATACTTTATGTGGAAAATCAAAAAGAGTCCACCCCCAATTTACTAGAACTCATACAGCAATTCAGTAATGCGGCAGGATACAAATTCAATGCACAGAAATCAGTTGCTTTCTTATACACTAACAATACAACTGTTGAAAGAGAAATTAGAGAAACGATTCCATTTACAATAGCACCAAAAACCATAACATACCTCAGAACAAACCTAACCAAAGAGGTAAAGGAGCTATACTCTAGGAACTACAGAATACTCATGAAAGAAATTGAAGAAGACACAAAAAAAAAAAAAAAAAAAAAGGAAAAACATTCCATGCTCATGGTTCGGAAGAATAAACATTGTTAAAATGTCTATTCTACCCAGAGCAATCTATACCTTCAACACCATCCCCATCAAAATTCCAATGACATTTTTCAAAGTGCTGGAACAAACAATCCTAAAATTTGTATGAAATCAGAAAAGACCCCGAATCACCAGGGAAATGTTGAAAAAGAAAAAGCTGGGGGCATCACGTTGTCGGATTTCAAGCTATATTGCAAAGCAGTGATCACCAAGACAACATGGTACTGGCACAAAAACAGACATATAGACCAATGGAACAGAATAGAGAGCCCAGATATGGACCCTCAACTCTATGGCCAAATAATCTTCGACAAAGCAGGAAAAAATATGCAGTGGAAAAAAGACAGTCTCTTCAATATATGGTGCTGGGAAAATTCTATATATAGCTGGGACAGCTATATATAGAAGAATGAAACTCAACCATTCTCTAACACCATATACAAAGATAAACTCAAAATGGATGAAAGACCTCAATGTGAAACAGGAATCCATCAAAATCCTAGAGGAGAACATACGCAGTAACCTCTTTGCATCAGCCACAGCAGCTTCTTTCAAGATACATCTCCAAAGGCAAGTGAAACAAAAGCAAATGAACTTTTGGGACTTCATCAAGATAAAATCTGCACAGCAAAGGAAACAGTCAACAATTCAAAGAGGCAATCCATGGAATGGGAGAAGATATTTGCAAATGACACTACAAAGGGCTGATATATAAGATCTATAGAGAACTTCTCAAACTCAGCACCCAAAAAACAAATAAGTCAAAAAATGGGCAGAAGACATGAACAAACACTTCTCCAAAGAAGACATACAAATGGCTAACAGACACATGAAAAAATGTTCATCATCATTAGCACTGGGAAATTCAAATCAAAACCACATTGAGATTACCACCTTACACCATTAGAATGGCAAAAATGGACAAGGCAAGAAACAACAAATGTTGGAGAGGTTGTGGAGAAAGGGGAACCCTCTTACACTGTTGGTGGGAATGCAAGTTGGTACAGCCACTTTGGAAAATAGTGTGGAGGTGCCTCAAAAGATTAAAAATAGAGGGCGCCTGGGTGGCTCAGATGGTTAAGTGTCTGCTTTCGGCTCAGGTTATGATCCCGGGGTCCTGGGATCGAGTCCCGCATCGGGCTCCCTGCTCGTCAGGGAGCCTGCTTCTCTCTGCCTCTGCGTCTCTCTCTCTCTGTCCCTGTCTCTCATGAATAAATAAATAAAATCTTTAAAAAAATTTTAAAAATAGAGCTACCCTATGACCCAGCAATTGCACTACTGGGTATTTATCCCAAAGACACAGATGTACTGAAAAGAAGGGCCATATGCACCCCAAGGTTCATAGCAGCAATGCCTGCAATAGCCAAACTGTGGAAAGAACTGAGATGCCCTTCGACAGATGAATCGATAAAGGAGATGTGGTCCATATATACAATGGAATACTACTCAGCAATCAGAAAGGATGACTATCCAACTTTTACATCAACATGGATGGGACTGGAGGAGATTATGCTAAGTGAAATAAGTCAAGCAGAGAAAGCCTGTTATCATATGGTTTCACTTATTTGTGGAACATAAGGAAAAGCATGGAGGACATTAGAAGGAAGGGAAAAATTAAGGGGGGGAAATCGGAGGGGGAGATGAACCATGAGAGACTATGGACTCCAAGAAACAAACTGAGGGTTTTAGCAGGGAGGGGGGTAGAGGGATGGGTTAGCCAGGTGATGGGTATTAAGGAGTGCACACACTGCATGGAGCACTGGGTGTTATATGAAAACAATGGATCATGGATCACTACATCAAAAACTAATGATGTACTGTATGGTGACTAACATAACAATAAAATTAAATTTTAAAAAAAAATACAATTCTACTATGAAAAAAAAAGAACACGTTCTTGTGCCAGGTTTTTTGTGGATATAAATTCTGAAGTTACTTGGGTAAATATCTAGGAGCACTACTCCTGGATTATATGGTAAGCCTGTGTTTAGTTTTGTAAGTAATTGCCAGGCCGTCTTCCAGAGCAGTTGTACCATTTTGCATTTTCACCATCGATGAATGAAGAGTTCCTCTTGCTCCACATCTTCGTCAGCATTTGGTGTTGTCAGCTTTCTGGATTTTAACCATTCAGATGGGTGTCTAGCAATACTATTGCATTTTGCTTTAATTTGCAGTTTGCAGCTCCCTAATGACATATGTGTGATGGGGAGCATTTTCCATGCTTTTTTGTCATCTGTGTATCTTTGTTGAGGTACCTGTTCAGATCTGATGTCCACTTATTGAGTTTTGTTATTGTTGATTTTTAAGTTCTTTGTATATTTTGGATACAAGTCCCTTATCAGATGTGCGCTTTGCTGACATTTCCTCCCAGTCTTTGGCTTGTCTTGTATTCTTGACATCATCTTTCACAGAGCAGTTTTTAATGAGTCATTTTTCTCTTTTATGGATCATGTTTTCAGTTTTGTATCTAAAAAGTTATCACCAAACCCAGGTCACTTAGATTTTCTCCTATGTTCTGTTCTCGACATTTCACGGTTTTGCATTTTATATGTAGGTCTATTACCCATATTGAGTTAAGTTTTGTGAAGGATGGAAGGTCTGTATTGAGATTGATTTTTTTCTCCCCCTCACATAGATGTCTAGTTGTCCCAGAATCATTTGCTGAAGGGACTGCTCTTTCTCCATTGACTTAACTTTACTCCTCTGTCAAAGATCAGTTGACTGTATTTATGAGGTGTATTTCTGGGCTTTCTGTTCTGTTCCATGCATGTATTTGTTCTCTTTTTTGCTAGTGTCACAGTCTTTGTTACAGTAGTTTTCTAGTAAGTCATAAAGTTGGATGGTGTGTATTCTCCAACTTTGCTCTTCTCTTCAGTGTTGGGTTGGATATTTATGATCTTTTGCCTCTACACATAAACCTGAGAATCAGTGTGTCCACGTCCACAAAATAATATGGGGGTTTGATTGTGATTGCTGTGAATGTGCAGAAAAGTTGTGAGAACGGACACGTTGGCAGTGTGGAGTCTTCCTGTCTGTTCACATGGAGCATCTTTCCATTTATTCACATATTTTTTTATTTCTTTCACCAGAGCCTTATAGTTTTCCTCATATAGATCTTCTACGTATTTTGCTAAATTTATATCCTACTATTTCATTTATGTTGGTGTTAACATAAATAGTATTGTGTTTTGGGGTTTTTTTTTAACAAAGTATTTCTTCTCTTTTTTTTAAGAGTTTATTTGAGAGAGACAGAAAGAACACATGAGCAGGGGGGAGGAGCAGTGGGAGAAGCAGGTTCCCACAAGCAGGGAGCCTGACACATGGGTGGATCCCAGGTCCCTGAGATCATGACCTGAGTAGACATTTAACTGACTGAGCCGCCCAGGCACCCCAATGGTATTGTGTTTTTAATTTCAAATTTCAGTTGTTCATTGCTGGTGTAAATCAAACCAATTGACTTACAGATTAACCTCTCGTATCCTGTTCCTTTAGTTGCTTATTTCTTGAAGATTTTTTTTGGTGTTTTTGTTTTTGTTTTTTTGTCAGTTCTTTGGGATTTTCTGCATAGATGATTTTATCATCTGCAAAGAGTTTTATTTCTTCCTTTCTAATCTCTACACCTTTTTCCTTTTTTCTTTTCTTTTTTGTCTTATTGCATTAATTAGGACTTCTGGTATCATGTGCAATAGGAGTAGTAAAAAGAGGACATCCTTTCCTTATTCAAGATCTTACGGGAAAACATCCAGTTTCTCATCATTAAGGCTGTTGTTAGCTGTAGGTTTCTGCAGATGTTCCTTATCAAGTGGAGGAAGTTCTCTTTTCCTTTGCTGAGAGTTTTTATCATGAACAGGTGTTATATTTTGTCAAATGTGTTTCTGCATCTATTGGTACACCATGTGACTTTTCTTGTTTAGCCTCTTTGATGTGATCAGGGTTACACTGATTTTTGAGTGTTAGACCAGCTTTTCATACCTGGAATAAATCCCATTTGGTCATGGTGTATAATTCTTTTTATACACTTTTGGGTTTGATTTGCTAATTTTTTGTTGAATTCAGTTTAGTTGGATTTGATTTTCTAATTTTGTTGAGGATGTTTGTGTCAGCATTCCTGAGCCATACTGGTCTATAGTTTTTTATCCTGTAATGTCTTTGTCTAGTTTTGGTATTAGGGTACTGTTAGCCTCATTGAATAAATTAGGAAGTATCCCCTCTGCATCTATTTCCTGGAAGAGATTGTAGAGAATTGGTATCATTTCTTCCTTAAATGGTTGGTAAAGTTTACTGGTGCATCTGGGCCTGGTGCTTTCTGTTTTGAAAGGTCATTATTTCTTGACTTAATTTTTAAGTAGATATTAGCCTATTCAGATTATCTCTTCCTCTTTGTGTGATTTTTACTAAATTGTGTCTTTCAAGGAATTGGTCCATTTCATCTAGGTTATAAAATTTGTGGACATAGAGTTCTTCATAGTATTCCTTTATTATCCTTTTAATGTCCATGTAATCAGTAGTGATGACCCCTCTTTTATTTCTAATATTAGTAATTCATGTCTTCTCTTTTATTTCTTTGTTAGCCTGGCTAGAGGTTTATTAATTTTACTAATTTTGTTTAAAAACCAACTTTGAATTTTGTTGGTTTTCTCTGTTGATTTCCTGTTTTCAATGTCATTGATTTCTGCTTTAATTTCTATTTTCTTTTTCTTCTATATTGCCTGCCTTTCCCTAGTATTCTAAGGTGGAAGCTGAGATGGTTGATTTTCTTTCTTTTCAGATATATTCATCTAATACTGTAAAATTCCCTCTTAGCACTGCTTTTACAGCATCTCACAAATTTTGATAAGTTGTACTTTCATTCTCACTTAGCTCCAAATGATTTTGATATCCTTTTAAATTCAGAAACTCTCTGGTGCATGGGCATTTGCCAGTGTATACAGCAGATAACTCCCTGCCACCTTGTCGTATAGTCAGCTCATTTATAAATTGGGTTTGGGATGTGCAGAAGGTTTGCTTCTGTGCTTATCATACAGAACTTACGGAGTTCTAGAGATATTCTCTCTCAGTCATCCATCCTCTTTAGACATAGGAGTTATTTAGTGTTCTAAAAAAAACAAAAACAAAAACCATTTTCCAAAAAAAATTTAAACATTTAAAATTCAGTAATTGTCATCTTTCTTTTCTCTGGACTTATAATCACCATAGAACCTACTTTTTGTGGCGTTCCTTATTTATGACTTCCTTATAGGTCTTTCTTCTGTCTATTAAAGACCATAGAGCATCCTACCATTTCAAGGTAAGAAGAAGCTCAGTTGAGAAGCCATCTTAGTATGGTGCATGGAGGACTCTCCCTGATGATTAATGGTCAGGCGGGTGGGCAGACTGAGGCACAGAGAAGCCGAGTCACTTGCAAGTGTCACATAGCTTGTTTTCTAACCATCTTCCAAACTGTATTCTGGATCCAGACATTGACGCCTCCAGTCTGTTTTGAAAAGCCCCTCTTCTGACTCTTCGGGATTGTGCTGTGTTGTCATGTTCATATCCATTATCTCATATGTGACCAGCACAGGCTATCTGATAATTTTGATGGTTTTTATGTACTGCGTATATATACTATATGTCAAATTCCAAATCCTATGAGAAGAGACATGACATCAATAAAAACGTTCCCTTATTCTGAGAGATGATGCAGCCACATTCAAACACTGTATATAAGTTCATTTCACGTGCAGTCCTTCAGAGAGCTGCCCTCATTCCCCCTCAGCACACTGATGGAGTGTTCCCTGGGGGTCAGGCCTGGCGGGCAGAGTTTTCAAGTCTAGCTCCCTTTCCTGCTGCTGGGGCACCTCTGAGAGAGAGTCTTTGCTCCAGAGCCACACACACACCCCACACGTGCACACACACACGTGCACATGCACTTGCACATCACTGAATCAGGCTAAGCTCCATCCTCAGGACCTGGACCTGAGACGCACCTTCACTCACTTTCCTTCCCTGGTCCTGCAACCCCCACATCTTTACGTGCTTTCAGAGCCTCCTTTTAGGTTCTCCTTCTAGGGACCCCAACCTAAGCAACCTTCTACTTGATCTTGTCATACCAAAAAAATATTTTAAAAATCCATGAGTGTTTTGTGGTTTCTTTTATTGGAAGAGGAAGCAGTCCCTAGTTAAAGCACAGCAATGGAAACAGTAGTGACCACCTTTCTCCTTTGATAATTGTCTAGAACATACGTACATATGGCTTTACCGAGACACCCAACATATATTTTATCATTGACACCATTGCATACTTTACCAAGAAATGAAGGTATTCTGTCATTCTGTCTGCTGGGACATTGGCAGTTCCCTCCTTCGGGTGTGTGAAGTCTGAAAGCATGCTGAGTGATAGCTAACTAACTCAACTTTGACTTTGATTCTAGGCTCCATGGTCCCCTTTTCGATGCGGATCTTACACGCAGAGCTTCAGCAATACCTGGGCAATCCACAGGAGTCCCTGGACAGACTGCACAAAGTGAAGGCCATCTGCAGCAAGGTAATGATGGCTCCGTGGTGACCTGTTCAATCCTCCTCCCCTCCCAACGGAGAGTACACCCCAGAGGGAGCATACCACATTACTTCCTCCCAACCCACCCCAACAACCACCATTATCACTTCCCCCGGAAAGGGTGACCCAATTCATCATGACCACAGTTTTCTTTGTTCTCGCTAAAATTGTTTTGGGGGCAGTGGATGTTTTTTGGCAAAATTTGGGGCCTGAAATCCTTCTTCCTTAGTTTTTGTTGTTGTTGAGGAATAATTAACATATAATATTGTGTTTGTTTCAGGAGTGCACATAGTGATTCAGCATCTATGTACATTAGGAAATCGTCACATAATAAGTCTGGTTACCACTTGTCACCGTAGAAAGTTGCAGCACTGTTATTGGCTGTATTCCCCATGCTGTCCGTTACATCCACATGTCTTATTTACTGTCCACTTGGAAGGTTTGCCGCTCTTAATCCCCTTCACCAATTTCAACCATTGCCCCCACTCTGGCAACCGTCGGTTTGTTCTCTGTGTCTCTGAGTCTGTTTCTGTTTTGTTCATTTCATTGTTTAGATTTCACATGTAGGTGAAGTCTTCTTACAAGTCATACAGTATTTGTCTTTGACTTACTTCACTTAGCATAATAGACTGCAAAGCCACCCATGTTGTCGCAAATGGCAAGATTTCACTCTTTTTACGGCAGTGTAATATTCCATCGTATATATGCACCACATCTTTTTTATCCAGTCGTCATTGATGGACATTTAGGTTGCTTCCATATCTTGACTCTTGTAAATCATCCTGTAATGAACATAGAGGGGCATATGTCTTTTTGAATTCATGTTTTCATTTTCCTCAGATAAATACCCAGAAGTAAACTTGCTGGGTTGTACGGTAATTCTATTTTTAATTTTTTGAAGAACCTCCATATCGTTTTCCAGAGCGGCTGTACCAGCTTATATTCCCTCCAGCAATGCACAGGGCTCCCCTTTCTCCACGCCCTCACCAACACTTGTCATTTCTTATCTTTGATACTAGCCATTCTGAGAGGTATGAGATAATACCTCGTTGTGGTTCTGATTTGCATTTCCATGATAGTTAGTGATGTTGAGCCTCTTTTCATGTGCCCACTGGCCATCTGTATATCTTCTTTAGAAAACTGTCTATTCAGGGCGCCTGGGTGGCTTAGTTGGTTAAGCGACTGCCTTCGGCTCAGGTCATGATCCTGGAGTCCCTGGATCGAGTCCCGCATCGGGCTCCCTGCTCAGCGGGAAGCCTGCTTCTCCCTCTGACCCTCCCCCTGCTTGTGTTCCCTCTCTCGCTGTGTCTTTCTCTGTCAAATAAATAAATAAAATCTTTAAAAAAAAGAAAAAGAAAACTGTCTATTCAGGCCCTCTACCTGGTTGGGTTTTTTAATATTGAGTTTTCTGAGCTCTTTATATAGTTTGAATATCAGGTATGTCATTTGCAAATATCTTCTCCTATTCAGTAGGTTGCCTTTTCATTTTATTGCTGATTTCCTTTGCTGTGGAAAAGCATTTTAGTTTGATATAGTCCCATTTGTTTATTTTTGCTTTTTGTTGTTGTTGTTCTTGCCTGAGGAGACAGAGCCAAAAAATACCACTAAAACCAGTGTCAGAGAGCTTACTGCCTAATTTTTATTCTGGGAGTTTTATGGTTTCAGGTTTTATATTTAAGCCTTTATCCATTTTGAATTAATTTGTCTGGTATAAGAAAGTAGTCCGGTTTCATTCTTTTGCATGTGGCTGTCCAGTTTTCCTGATGTTTATTGAAGAGACTGTCTTTTCCCCATTGCATATGCTTGTGTCCTTTGTCATAAATTAATGAACCATAAAAGTATGGGTTTATTTCTCAGCTCTCTATTCTATTCCATTGATCTATGTGTCTGTTTTTGTGCCAGTACCATACTGTCTTGATGATGACAGCTTTGTAATAGAGCTTGAAGTCCGGAATTGTGATGCCACCGGCTTTGCATTTCTTTTTCAACATTCCTCTGGCTATTCGGGGTGTTTTGTGGTTCCATACAAATTGTAGGGTTGTTTGTTCTAGCTCTGTGAGAAATGCCATTATGTTTGGATAGGGATTGCATTGAATCTATAGACTCCTTTGGGTATTTTGACAACACTCTTATGGTCCTCAGCACAGAATATCTTTCCATTTATTTGCATCATCTTCAGTTTCTTTCATCACTGTCTTCCAGTTCTCTGAGTATAAGGCTTTCACCTTCTTGGCTAAATTTACTCCTAGATATTTTATTCTTTTTAATGTAGTTGTAAATGGGATTATTTTCTTAATTTCTCTTTCTGATAGTCTGTTATTGTA
This sequence comes from Mirounga leonina, assembly GCF_011800145.1. Classification (NCBI taxonomy): domain Eukaryota; kingdom Metazoa; phylum Chordata; class Mammalia; order Carnivora; family Phocidae; genus Mirounga; species Mirounga leonina. The sequence goes on from NW_023270277.1 coordinate 2,004,251, forward strand.
TACAAATACAACAGATTTCTGTATATTGATTTTGTATCCTGCAACTTTAATTAATTCATTTATTGGGCCTAATAGTTTTGGGGTGATGCTTTAGGGTTTTCTGTATACAGTATCATCTGTACTTCCTTCCTAATTTGGATGCCTTTTATTTCTTGTCTGATTGCTGCACCTGGGACTTCCAATAATAGGTTGAATAAAAGTAGCAAGAGTGGGCATCTTTAACTTGTTCCTGCTCTTAGAGAAAATGTTTTCAATCTTTTAGCGTTGAGTATGTTAGCTATGGGCTTGTCATATATGGCCTTCATCATGATGAGGTATATTCCCTCTATATCCACCTCATTGAGAGTTTTTATCATAAATGGACATTGTGTCAGATGCTTTTTCTGCATCTATGGGGATATCATAGGATTTTTATTCCTCATTTTGTTAATGTGGTATATCACATTGATTGATTTGGGGATATTGAACCATCCTTGCATCCCTGGACTATATCCCACTTGATCATGGTGTGTGATCCTTTTATTGTATAGCTGAATTCAGTTTGCTAATACTTTGTTGAGGAATTTGGCATCTGTGTTCATCAGGGATGTTGGCCTGAGATTTTCTTTATTTTTTATTGTTTTCCTAGTGTCTTTGTCTGATTTTGGTATCAGGGTAATTCTGGCCTCGTAGAATGAGCTTGGAAGCTTTCCTTCCTCTTCAATTTTATGGAATTGCTTGAGAAGGACAGGTGTTTACTCTTTTTAAAATGTTTGGTAAAATACACCTGTGAAGCCATCTGATCCTAGACTTCTGTTTGTTGGGAGTTTTTTGATTACTGATTCAATTTCATTACTAGTAATTGGTCTAGTATTTCTTCCTTATTCAGTCTTGGAGGAGTATGTTTTAGGAATTTATCCACTTCATCTAGGTTGTCTAGTTTGCTGGCATGTAACACTTCTTTAGTATTATTGGTGGATTCAAAGCAGGGAAATACTCTGTTGTGTAAAAATCATATGCCCTTAAATGTGGCAGACCATTCTCCCATCCTGCAAATACTACAAGCACCTGCCTCGTGTCTTACAGAGGCACTGGAACAATATTTAAAGAGATAATGGTTTAAAATGTTCCAGAATCAAAGCAAATTCTACTGTATAATGACAACGGTCCTTCGTAATACTGTCTGCAAAGGCAGATAAGGTTCGGAAGTGCTTTCTGAATTGTTCTTGGTTGGGAAATAACAGTTATGTGAAAGGCACCAAGCTGCATCAACAAAAGACCAAATCATTCCATTTAGTGATATTTGGAGGAAATATGGGATCTATAGAGTCTCCCCATTGCCAGGCTGTGGGCACCCCCACCTCCCAGACTTCTCGTCCTTAGGATGGAAGTGCAGTGCCTTTCCTGCCTGCCTCGCGGTGCTGCTGTGTGGGTTGGGGACGCCATGTCTGTGGAGGGCTTTCCGAACTATGACAACAAGCGGTGAGGTTGGGAGCAGCACGTTAGCGCTCTTTTTAAATGAGATTAGATTCGTCCAGCTCGTCCTTTCTGTTTCCAGTTACTCCTGATGGGGGTTCTGTGGAGGTTTCCCAGGATGGTGGTGTCCTCGGGACTAGCAGCAGGGAGGTAAGTGGGCTCCTCCCTGCACAGAATGCACCTCATTCAAGCACGAGCAGACGTCCTGGGCATCTTACACCCTCCAGCTTTGTACCAGCTCCTGGTTTCTAGAACTTCAGAGACAAACGGAAAACGTATTTTCTTTCTTACACACTGATGAGTTGACGGGGAAATTGTGTTAGCCAACATTTTTTTAGATTCTAACACTTTTTTCCTTGATCCCTGAAACCCAGTTAAGGTAGAATTATATTCAGAAATAAGAAACACATAACTTGTTACTGAGAAATGTGAAGTCAGTGATTTTCTACACTGTACGCAGATGATCTGCCTCCATATGTACCTGAGAGGAAATGCCTAGTGTTACAGGGACTTGAGGGTCGGAGAGAGACAGGAGTTCTGCAGGTCAGTTTTCCAGCGCTGAGGCGCCCTGTATCTTTAGTATCGAGCTCCGTAGCTCGGGAGGCAGGGTCACGGTGGGAGGTGAGGGCGGGTCTTCCACCACCACGGCTCTAGGCTACTCGTACTCCTTCTACTGAACATGTGTTCACCAGGAACCAGCCTCTGGTCCTAAGCATTTTTCAAATATTAGCTCATTTAATCCTTACACAAACCCTATAACTAGGGGTTCTGTTAGGCCAGTTTACAGCTGAGTGAACTGAGGCACAGAGAGGCTGACTAACTTGCCTGTGATCACGTGATCTGACCCAGGTTGTCTGGCTCTGGGGTTCATGCTCCAAATCACGCGCCTGCCCAGCGTCTTTGCTCCGTCCAGCAGGAGCACGTCTTCCTGTGTCTGAAGTGGCCTCTCGCACAGGCCGATCCTGGAGATGGGGTCATGCCTGTGCTCCGTTGCACCAGCTCCCTCCTCAGACCCCGGTGGCCAGGTGATGGCAGCTGACCGCTCAGCCTGGGTGGGAGAGGGAAACCAGGTCTCACACCATCGCACCACGGGAGCATCTCTCTCAACGCTGACACGGCTCGGAGGGTGACAAGACAGAAATAGTGTAGGGACCCGTTGCCAGTGCGTGCGTGTGACGTGAGTCTCCCCGGTGTCACCTGCTTCTCACCGTATGAACACCCCACCGCACGTCACGGACGCCATGGCCTCTCATATGGCGTGACCCAGATGGAAGTCCGTCCTTCTCCTGGTGCTTCACTGATGACACGGCAGGTGGTTCTCATTCTGGAAGAAAGACAAGCAGTTGGTCCTGGAAGAGAGAGTGTGTTGGTCTCTGGCCAAAAGGGTGTTCATGGCTAATTTCAGCGTGTAATTTCTATGTGTTCTTTTACGTGCCAGCTTAAAGCCTGGCCCTGCCTCCGAAGAGCGGTAACCCCGTGGGCCATGACTGGTTGGTGCCAAAGAGAGAAGGGGAGAGACAGCACGGTGGTGCCTGCAGTCCCCTCAGCTCCCCCCACCATCACCCCAGCAGATAAGCACCGCCCTTGAGCGTCCTCTCTCATCCTCTGGGCGGCCACGTGGTGCCCCTGAAGGCATCCCTTCCCTTCCCGAGCTGGCTCCACGTAGAAGCGAGGCTGCTTCCAGCCAGACTTCGCCCCCCCAGGCACTTTGGAGCCTGGAGAGGTTTGTCTTTTTCTTTTCTTTTGGAAGACTACACCTTTATTTATTGTTTTAATTCAGTTTAATTAACATATAGTGTATTATCAGTTGTAGAGGCAGAGTTCAGTGATTCATCAGTTGCATACACTGCTGTTTCATGGGATGTGGAGTTTAAGAGAGGTCTGTGTCTGACCCCGCTGTGGGTCAGGGCGGCTCGGTCTGGGCTCGCTCCTCTGCCAGGTGTGTGTCTGAGCTCCTGCCGTGCACGGACGGGAGCACAGCATGCCGCGTCCTCTGCGAGCGTCCTGGGCGTCCTGGGCGCGTGCTTGTCTCTCCCCATCGCGTTCCGTTTGAGCCGCTCGTCAGTACGTTATGGTCATGCAGAATTAAATGGCAGGAAGTCTGTGTTCATGCTGAAATTTATTTACTCAAGACACAGAAAATCTAAAAATAGGAAAAGCCCACACAGTACTCTTGGGACAGCATGGACTTGGTGGGTTAAAGTTAGCGCCGTGGCTGGATTACTTGCATGCAGCTCTGCTCTTGGCATGGCCCGTGGTCCTCGGCTTTCCCCTCAAAAATGAGAGGTCACAGGTCATAGGACTTGGAGGTTCCACCCAACACCAGCAAGCTGGTTTTTTGAGTCCATCACAACAAATGAGAAACCCAAGGAAAGATTTAAACTGGAGGCTGTTGGCCAACACGGTTCCCTGCATGCTCTGTGTTCTTTCCTGGGCCATTCAGCCCCCCTCGCCCCGGGTGTGCCAGAGGTCGACCACCCACAGTGACCATGACGATCGTGGGGTCGCCATCAACACGCAAGCAGCACTCACACCGGAACACATGCTGTGCGGCGTGTTTTACACTCGTTACGCCCCTTAATGCTCACAGTAACTCTCGAGGTGATGGCGTCCCCATCGTACAGATGTGGAGGCTGAGCCTCACAGGACTAAATCACCAGGCTGTGACAGTGAGCTGGCAGGGGAGCCTGGACTAGAACAGGTCGTCCGGTTCCAGAAACCCGGTCCCTGCTCCTCCGTGGAGTCAAACTACAGCCTCTTCTGCTCCGCCAGAGTGCAGTGTTCCCTGCTACCCTGGGAAAGTGGCCCTCCCGAAATCGCCGTTGAGTGGCGACCCCTGCTGGCCTTGCTCTGCAGAGCTTGGTCCCCGTGGGCCCAGGGAACGGAGGGCTCTTCATGGGTGAGGAGTCAAAACCACGAAGTAGCACCTCCTCGGGTGGTGCCCTCCACCTGCCCCCTCCCTCAGTTCTCCTTCCTCAGCCTGCACCCCTTCCCCCAGCCTCCTGCCTGACCCGGGTCGGTGGTGTTGAGCTCCAGGGCATGGACTCAGCGCAGCCCTCACGCACATGGCTTGGCCCGATGGTGTCCGGCTTTGGGTCTGGAGCCGGGCCACCCCCAGGCCACCCCCTCGTGTCTTCAGCACAGACTGGGACAGGCGGGAGGTCAGAGTGTGGTGGCCTCGGATTGATCAGAAGCCTTGATGCTGGTCTAAGATGCTTTCCTCAAGGACAGTCTACAAAACCGGAGTCCTCATTTCTGCGAAGAAAGCAGAGTAATTCAGTTCACATTCCCTGAAGAGTTCTCTATCCTGTGTGTTTTCAGTGCTTGGGTAGTGTCTGTGGTTGGTCTTCAAGGTCGTTTTTCCAGGCTGGAGGTCAGCAGTGGCTATAGAGTGAAATGCCTGGGAAGGGGTGAACGTGGACGCCAGGGCCGTGCAGGTCGCCGTCCCTTGGGAAGAAAGTCAGCAGGGGCGGTGCAGGCTGCTTAGAGCACAGTGCGTTTGTGCCGGCAGCAGCCTCGGGTCCGTGCCGTCCGCCCACTGCTGCGAGCAGGCTCAGGCCCAGCGTGGATTTCCCAAACGAGAACAGACAGCCTTCCGTGGCAGCCGCAGTGAGCGGTGGGAGGCGCCCAGGAGCAGCTGGGGGTAGATGAGGAACCACCTGCCACCCATGGCTTCAGCCCAGTTGGGCCAGCGTCCTCTCTGCAGTTCGGAGCTCTGTCACCCACCTTCTTGGGGGACAGCCGAGATAGAGGTCTCCCCTTGATTCCACTCTGTGCCACCTTAACCACAGGAGGGCACCGGACCTGGGGTGTCCCGGAGACACCGGACCTGGGGTGTCAAGGCTTGCTGTGGTTTCTCAGTGGTTATCTTGGTCCCGCAGCCATAACATGGGAAATATTAATGACCTAATACTAATTTTCGAAGCCAGCCTGCAGAATTACAGTTGCAGCATGGCCTCAGTGAAATGAATCATGTCCACTGAAGGGAAATTGCAGCATCTTGTTAGCTGTGTGGGTGACAGGAACATAGGCCATTTTGTTCTTTTGTGTTTTCTCAGTCTTATGTTACCACATATTAATTTTATAATGAGGTGTTTTTCTACTGAATAAAGCTGCACGAGCCTGCAGGGAAAAGGGAGGTAAAGGTAAGCCAGTGGTGCAGCTGGTGACCGGAAGGCAGGCCAGAGGCGGGTCTGGCTCCGGTAAGCAGGGTAGTGCGTGGTCCTCGGCGGCCGTAAGCCAGTCATGGCCCAGAGGAGCAGGCTTTCCCTAACATGGAAGACTCCCCAGAGGATGGTTATAGACTCTGCACATCTGACCAGTGAGCCCGAGATTAGGTCGTGGTCATGAATCCGGCCACGGGCCCAGCTTCAGCATAAAGTCACCCGTGATCTTTACCAGGTGGTCCAGGGCACTGGTTTTGCTATAAGGTAGTAAATGTTTGCTTCGGTGTAATTGTATCAATGAAGAGTGACGTGTACCTCGATTTACACAAACCTGCCGTGCTCCCAGGGCGTAGAAATACTGACATTTCCAGCCCTGCTTGCGTAAGTGGATCCAGTCCACAAATAATGGTGCCGGAGTAGCTTGCGGTGTGAGTTGCTGATACAGACACACGGGCTGTGGTTTTGAGTTCAGCTCCGTCCCTCCCACAATCCAGGTGAGCCTGGCAGAGGGTACCGTGTCAGAGAGGTGCTAGTTTAGAGAGACCCGCCCCACCCCAGCAGAAGCAGCCCGGGGGAAGACACGTGTTTGTGCCTTCTGGAAAAGTGGGGTGGATGTGGTTGGCTCTCTACTGACGAGGGCTAGTAAGGCAGAGGTGAGCGCTTTGTTTCCAGGAAGGGTTAATATCTTTTAGTTAAGAATGGAGCCAAGGACAGCCATTGTCAGCCCCTGCCAGCCAGCTTCTCGGGGAAGTGCTCGAGGAGGCTGGCCATCAGCATGCCGACGGCGTCTGACCACTGCCAGGCCTCACCTGACCCAGACAGCGCCGGTGAAACATTTCGCTCCAGCAGAGAGCAAATTGATTGTGGCTAATCAGATAAGGTGGGAGTGATTGGCAAGTGGAGACAGGGGACTGAGAGATTGGAGACGGCCCCTGCTTCCTGGCTCAGGGCGGCGTCCCTGCCCTTTGCTGCTGGTGCTCGGGCTCCCAGGGCTGTGCGTGCTCAGAGGGCACAAGCAGGAGATGGCTGGAGCGTCCCCGTTGTTGGGGATCAGGGCGGGAGAGGCTTAGGCTCCTGGCCCCGTGCATGTTCAGAGTGTACGCTCACAGGAGCCCACAGGTGTCCCTGGCATTGGGGTTTTGCAAGATTTGTCTTAACTCATGGTGGAAATTCACACCTTTAGAAACTTCAGATTGCATCATTGCATATCTTAGGACACGGACTTGGGAATGTGAGCCGTTCCCTCAGCAGCTGCAACGTAGCATGAAATCTGATGCAGCAGAAGTGAGCCACAAGCCCACAGGAGTTAGCAAACGAGCCAGCCCCGACTCATGCATGATAACCCAGCAGAAAGCGGCCTCGGCGGAATGGGGGGGTCTGGAATCCTGCATTCCTAGCTGGTGTATCTTGGCATTGTGTGGTCTCTCCTGTGATCTGCATGGGAAGAAGAGAACATTCTTTCAAGGTGTGAAGCCCCGAAGGACACTGGCTGTCCTTAGGCAGTGGTTGGGAGGGGCTGGAGTCAGGCCGACGGGAGCGCTTTCCAGGGGCAACTCTGGCTCCTCCTGGCGGAGTGACTGGCGTTCGTAAGCCCCGAGCTCCTCACCTGTGGGTGGGGGTGTCACCAGCTGCCCCGGAGCTGTGTGCAGGTTCGATCGGGGTGTGAACAAGCGACTTGGCGTGGTGCCCGGCCCGTGCGAGTGTCTGATATTCCTTGAGCGGCTTGAAGCGGTTCCAAGAAACCTCTTTTCCCTTTGGGAGGCCTCTTGTCTAAAAGTTCCCCTAGGAGATGGTGGTGAGGACGGGTAGGTCCCAGGACTGTCCAGGGAAACCTGAGCGCCTCTAGGGCAGACGTGCTCTCGCTTTAGTCTGGACTCGAGTAGGTTGTTAGTCTTTGGGTCCTTGAATTAGGGCCAGCCACCCGTTGTCTGTACACAGGACGCTTCGTGCATAAAACCCATTCCCCAAAACTACCCCATGCCACCTGCAGCCCGTGACAGCCCACCAAAGCGAGAGGTACGAGGCTCCTTCCCCAGAGCTTTCCCACAAACTGTGGTCCCCAGGCCATCATCGGTCCCCAGAGTGTCACCTGAAGCTCACCAAAGTGCAGGGTTTGGGGTCACACCATAAGCATACAAATCAGAACCTGAAGTTTAAAATACCAGATGCCAAGGTCATGTGTATGCTCCAGGGTCCATGAACTTAGAGGATTTCTGGAGGAGTGTAAATGGGGTGCACCTTGTGGACCAGGCCGGTGCATCCTGCCTTGCTCATTGTGGGGAGCAGACCCAAGAGTGCTTGCCAGCGTCCGACCTGGACATGGGCCTTGGTCATTTTGTCAGGGACGGAAGGGATGGGGAACGGAAATGGGACCTTACCACAGTTGCAGACTAGACAGTTCGGGCTTTGGTTGCCCGTGTTTGCATCACTTTCCTTTACAGAACTAACGTTCTGGAGGTGAGCACACTGTGACTGTATGAAGTCTGCATATCGGCATCAGAGGGGTTGGGGGCTCCCACTTTCTTTCCTGTGACATCTCTCCTCTTCTGTTGCCGCCCCAGAGTAGCCTGCCCCTTCCCCTGCTGGCTCTCCCCCCACCTCCCTCCCGAGTCACTGCTCCAGCCCCGAGACTCCTGGCGTCCTGTGATTCAGCCCAGGCTGCAGATACAGTAGCCCCGGAGGTGGGTCCTCGGCAGCCCACAGAGATGCCATGGTGCGAGGCCAACCCGTGACCTTGCCCTAACTGTGTCTATGGCCTGCCTCTGCTTAGACACCCACTCCTCCCCCTGCGTCCCACCCGGTGACCAGGAGGGTGCCGTGCCACCTGCTCTTCTTCTTCAGCAGTTCTTGCCCCTTCTCCTTTCCCGTCCACCCTCCATTCCAGCCAAGGTTAGTTAAATCAGTACCACCGTCAAGACTTCCTTTCCTGGCCCCAGTTTGTTTTCATGATCCTTTATCAGAAGACAGATTAGCTGAAAAATGTCATTTGACCCAGTTTAGACCCCACTAGATAACCTCTGCGGTTCCGGCTTTGACCCCGGCATGTCAGGAGTCAGCGAGAGACTCCTGCAGGTGCAGAGAGGCCCAGCTCACCCTCCTTGCTGTGTCCACGGGGACCAGGCGTGTGAACACCCAAAGCCAGTTCTTCATCGGGGTGGGTCATTGAGGGAGATGTTAACTGGCAAGACAATCTGATGAACAAAAGGATTTTTCCCAAAAGCACATGCCCATGCCCTGAAGGCAGTAATGACAGAGCTGTGATATAATCTTTCTTCAATTAACACTTCTTCTCCCCAGCAAAGTCTTTACTCTCCATGCTTTGCTATCCTCATCCTGCCACTCAAAAAACACATTCTCTACCCAGATTCCAGTGGTAACAGCCTTTTTTCTTTTCAAGAAAAGCCAAACCACAAAAGAAGCAACCCAAAGTTATGATCCAAACCGTGGAAACCATATAAAGTGACAGTGGCTCAGAAAGTATTTAAAAAGGCCACGCCCGTCCTGGTGCCCTGGAGGAATGAGACTGATCTTTTCACAGAAGTGCAGTCATCCTCGTGTGTAACATACTTGATGCTTTTCTTAGAAAGAGAAAACAGCTACCCTGTCTGATGTCTCAGGGGGCTTTATGAGCATCATAAACCCCATCTCCCCCATCGGCTGGGGAGCGGCTTCCCCTCCGCTATGCCTCCCTGTGTGGTGAATGGCGATACTTAAAATGTGTCCATGTGAAACATTCCTTGACAAATTGGTTTTCAGACAGAGAAATCTCCTCTTAGGATATATTACGACAAAGTCTAGAAGCACATTCATTTTTTATGATTTTGTTGTTCTTCTTTGGGATTAACCGCAGATCCTAACAAATTTGGAGCAAGGCTTAGCTGAAGACGGAAGCACGAGCAGCACCTCACAGGAGAACAGACGAGGTCAGTGGCCAGACTTTTCATTAAAAAATCATCGAGAGTTGTCAGAAGATTCGGCCCCAAAGCTTTTCCTGTGTCTCATCCTTTGCAGTGGTCCTTGCATGCATTCATTTGCTCGTTCCTGTTTTGGGAAGCCAAGCACCAGGCCTGGCACTGTTGATACATGAAGAGCAAATGTAGGTGTGAGGGCTGCCCACAGGCAGCCCCGTTGGGTGCAGAGGACCTGCCTACACCCAGTAATCCAGAAACCAGTGTGGCTTCCACACTAGGCAGGTGCTGGGACAGAGAGGAGCCCAGGCCTTCCTGGGAGGGGCGTCCTTGGGGGGGGGTTGCCCACCAGAACTACAGACTTGGCAGGGGGAGCGTGAGGCCCTACAGTCCTGCAGAGGAGAGGAAGAGGGCCCTGTACACAGCCGACGAGGCCAGGCTGACAAATTCAGTCTTGACGCTGAGCACTGGGCTGCTGGGAGCTGATTACATTTTGAGATCATGCTGGCCATGGGGCGCCTGGGTGGCTCAGTCGTTAAGCGTCTGCCTTCGGCTCAGGTCATGATCCCAGGGTCCTGGGATCGGGCCCCACATCGGGCTCCCTGCTTGGCAGGAAGCCTGCTTCTCCCTCTCCCACTCCCCCTGCTTGTGTTCCCTCTCTAGCTGTTTCTCTCTCTGTCAAATAAATAAATAAAACCTTAAAAAAAAACAAAGAGATCATGCTGGCCATAACTTCTTGAGAACATTAGGGATGAACTTCTAATTATGCTTCAAAACCCAACTCAAATGGCACCTCCCTGAGAAGCCCCTCACCTACCACTCCTTCCTCAGGGCCTGTCCTTCCCTTTCCCCAGAGCGTCGGTCCCACTCTGTCTCACCTCCAGGGGCAGTTTCCACCTCTCTGTGCCTGACTTGGAGTGGACTCTGCAGACCACTGGCCAGCATGCATTCCTCTGGCAAGCGGGGGGCCTCCTCTGAAGCTGCTCGGGGAAGAACGATGGGCCGAAAGCAGGCGAAAGTGTTCCCCTGGGGAGGGGAACACTGCAGGTGGAGAGCCGTGCTGGTGCCCCCGGGGGTGTGGTGGGCCTGGCCGCACTCAGGAGCGTGAGAAGGGAGAACAGCGTGGGCAGGAGATGTTTGCCTTTGGGGCCAACAGCCCTGGGCTACATTTATGCTTTAAATATAGCATCCTTTGAGAAATCCCAAAGGACAGCCAGGTGTGTAGGGGAGAGTGTGTGTGTGTACGCACACATCCTTCCCAGCCGTGTGTACGTGTGTATGTGCGCGCACACGTCCTCAGCAGTGTGTGTGGACGTGTGTGTGTGGACGTGCGTGCGCGCATCCTTCCCAGCAGTGCAGCTGCAGGCCGGTTAGCAAGGAGAGAGGTTGCTCACCCTCCAACATCTCGTTCTCTGCTATTGTCTGCACGTGGTCACTTTTCCCCACTGAGGGCCTGTTTTAGGGGAATTAACAGGTGGTTACTAGATCTCAGAAAGCGGTTCGAAGAGACCTCAGGGTCATAACAGATAAACAGATTTTCAAGTGAATGGGGAAGAACTTTAGCGCTTGAAAGAAGTCTGTGGAGATAAATTGCGGTTCACTGAGACAGCCCATATTTTATGTTCATTAACAAAAGATACTGTTCAGAGTTTTTCTTTTCACAAAGATGATGTTGTAAGCAGCTAATGTATTTTTTTTTTCAAAGATTTATTTATTTATTTGAGAGAGCGAGAATGAGAGAGAGAGAGAGAGTACATGAGTGGGGGAGGGTCAGAGGGAGAAGCAGGCTCCTCGCCGAGCAGGGAGCCCGATGCGGGACTCGATCTCGGGACTCCAGGATCATGACCTGAGCCGAAGGCAGTTGCTCAACCAACTGAGCCACCCAGGCGCCCGCAGCTAATGTATTTTTAATTGCTGAAAGGCGAAGTGAGTTAAGTTCTTAATTCTGGCAATTAAGTTTATTGTGTTCTGAAGTAGTCCAAGAATAAGCATAATTTCTAGGCAGTTGTTACCCCACAATTGGCCATCGGTCCTGGCAGCAGTGGGACGGTCAGATTCGGGGTGAGGTAGGCTCACTGGAGTATGGTTGTTCACGTACGCCCCCAGCCCTCAGCTGAACCATCTGACCCGGCCAATGTGCCCCCGCCACCTGCCTCCCCACCCCTGCCCTCCTCCCCCTCCCCCTCCTCCCCGTCCTGGTCCTACTGTGCTCCCCTGTCCTCCCCCATTCTCGCCTTCCTCCTGGGCCATGTGTGTGACCACACGCCACCACTGGGCAGACACCCCGTGGGGAGCTGGCTTTGGTTCTGCATCATTGCCCATCTCCTCCCCCGCATGTGAGGGTGCTCCTGGCCTTTTAGGCAGCAGTTCTGTGCCCTTCTCACACTGATGCTCAGAGTCTGGAAGGCAGGGTGGTAGTTACAGTTTCCATCTGAGAGGTTCTGCAGTGGGGCCTGGAGAAGGCCGATCCCAGGACACAGAGCTCGATGTGCAGACACCCTGCTGGGCCAGCCATCTGCCAGCCCCACAGCCGGGGGCTTGTGGCTGGACTGCACCCCCAGGCAGGTGGGCGGCGCCTCCCACAGGTCAGCTGGAAAGGGGTCCAGTGTCTGGACAGTGAGCCAACCACAGGCATACCCATGTGTTCATGCTCTGTGAGCATGGCCCTGGCTGGGCTGTGTGGTCTCCTGTCAGCCCTGAAGCTGACCCGTTAGCCTCCTGTTCTTGCTGTGTGCCTTCTGCATCCACTCTCCACCCCGAGCCAAGAGCGCTGGCCTGATGCCCTGCGCTCAGCAGCCCCGGTGACAAGACCGTGGCCGAGGGCTGGGGCGTGGCCCCGACACGCACACGCTCACCGCTGCCCTTCTCTTGCAGCCTCCATTCAGCTGTGGCGGTCCCGACTAGGCCGGGTGATGTGCTCCATGGCAAACTGCCTGCTCCTGATGAAGGTACGTCCGTTCTGGAGGGGGGAGTCAGCAGAAGCTGCGCGGGGTGGCTGGGACCCTGATGAGGAGGTGCCCCGCGGTGAGCAGGAGGCTTAGCCCAAGGTGGGGCGCGGGGAGAGCTGCGGCGGGAATCGCTTAGCCCCAGGCCCCTTCAGGTCAGCCCAAGGTCATTCCTGAGCTTGATCTTCAGCACAGCAGAGCAGGCGGTTTGTCATGGGGGGTGAGTCCCATGACTGGCCCCGGGGCGACAGCCATGTTACACATCCGCCCCTCGCAGCCCCGTGTGTGAGGCTCGTGCCCTGGGCGCGGAGCGGAGGGCTTGGCCTCGGGCGTGCATTCCCAGCACAGCCCTGGCCCACTCGGTCAGGGAGGGGACGGGTGCTCTGAACCCACTTTAGAGCAGCCTGCCCTGGGGGCGCAGGTGGCCCCTGTAGGGGTGGGACACGAGGGCGCAGACGGTGACCCTGCAGCGTCCTTCATGTCCTGGGCCCCAGGCGCCGGCTCTGAAGGGGCTCAGAGCTGTCTTTGAAGCCCCTCCGGCTCTGACGTTCACGCAGCACCCCCCCGCACACGGGGCGAAGGACGGTGTGGGGTGAAGGAGCTCAGGGCGTTCTCCCTGCTGTGTGCGCGGCCGGTGTTTCTGAGCAGGTGGCTGCCCGAGTGGTGCCATCCCTCGTGGTCTTGCCCCCAGTGTGTGTGTGGGGGCAGGAGGGAGTGTGTTCCCTCAGTGAGCAGGTCCCTCCCTGGAGCCGGGCCCTGTCCCCTCCGCCCCACGCTCCAGCCTCCCGCCTGGGGGCCACTGCCACTACATGGGAAGCCCACGGCTTGGACAAAGACAGAGCAGATCGTTCGTCCACAGGACTGATGTTTCATGAATCATGGGGCTAAGACTGCCCAGGAGGGAAGTTACCTGTTCCACGGGTAGATTTTTATTTGAAGATTACGGGAGAAAAGTGCTCTTACTGGTTTTTCCATGGTGGTAACAGTACCGTCAAGCAGCCACGTAAGTTTTCTGCCTGCGTCGTCGGGACCCAAGACAGAGCCTGTTACTGTTTCAAAAGTACTTTATGGTGAATGCAGGTTAATTGGAATTTTCCACTAATCTTCCATTTTCATGAGTTAAAAAGGGAACATTGTGCGGTGGAAGCCTGAGCGAGCACGTGCGTGCGCGTTCTCTGGCCACGTGGGGCGCGTACACGGCCCTCGTGTGCCGCTCGTGTCCAACCGCGAGTTATATCATCAGCCACTCAGTTCTTGTCGGTCACGTGTCTGTTACGGTGAAATAAATATTAACTTTTTTATGACAAGAAATCCACTCGTACGTTTCAGCCCCAAATACCAGCAGGACGTGCCGTTGGGCCCGGGGACGGGTGTGCCGTGGCCGGGGACATTTGCGCAGTCCCACGTTTTAAATGCCACTCCCTTTCCTTAGACCCGTGGTAGTGTGGGGGCACCACGCCGGCTGACCAGCACCTACTGCTTCACTGTGCCGCAGGGACCCCCTCTCCCGGCCCCACGTAGGCATCAGCTGAGGGACCACGCAGCCACGTAAACCAGCCTCTTCTGCTTCAGTCATCCACACAAACCCTCTCGGCCCGCAAACAGTTGTAAATCCAGTTTCGCGGCCACCAAACCAGCGTAGCTGCTAAAGGGAGAAGGGTGAGCACTGAGCTAGAATAGGCCTGTCCTGTAAGCAGCTCACAAGTGGCCTTTCCCAGAGCCAGTCTGTGTGGTCTGCAGTGGGGTAAACTCTCAAAAGAGCTCATCTGAGGGGCGCCTGGGTGGCTCAGACGGTTAAGCGTCTGCCTCCGGCTCAGGTCATGATCCCAGGGTCCTGGGATCAAGTCCCGTGTCCAGCTCCCTGCTCCACGGGGAGCCTGCTTCTCCCTCTCTCCCCTGCTCGTGCTCTCTCTCACTATCTCGCTCTCAAATAAATAAATAAAAATTTAAAAATGTAAAAAAAAGATCGTTTGAGCCATTTTCCCTTTAAGAGACTGTATTCCCTCCACTTCCAGCAAATAAACCATGTCAAGCCATGATAATCAATTTCAGGAAGCTCTGTGGCACACTTCCGCTCTGCTTCATTTGCAAGTAGTCTCCGCGAAACATTCCGGAGCCCGTCCCCGAGGCCACAGGCGCTCCCGGGCCATCTCCCATCCAGGCCCTGCAGGAGCAGGCCCCGCGAGCGCAGCTGGCCTGGTGGCGGTCCCTCCGCCTCCGTGGTCTGACCTCCTACCGGGAAGCCAGCTTTCCCACGTGCGTTCCACGCCGGTGGATCTGCCCTGGTTTATTCTCCCAGGAGCGTCGTGTTTGCACAGATCCACGGCAGAATAACTCCATCAGGGATCATTGCTTGGTTTCTGAAAGCTGTCCTTTCATGTCAAATCATCTTCGGAAAACTGACTCCTGGCCTCAGGTGCTGCAACAGAGCTGTGAGGCAGTGACATTGGCTTCCGTGGGCTTGCACTTCCGTGGAAGTGGGCATGTCCCCGCCCTCCACATCCTGGCTCTGGCTGTCCACGGTGCCAGCTGGAGTGACACAGGAGCCAAGATTTGGGGCACAGGTGTCAGTGACACTCTAGCACTAACGGGAACTTCAGACCTGCCTTTTGTTCACTCGAAAGCAGCAGTGACGGGCAGGTGTTGAATTACAGCAGGTGACTTCCCCCCTGGAGCTCGTGGGGGCACCCTGTGCACACTCAGCTGGGGCCTCAGCCACCTTAGGGCCCTGCCCCAGCCACCGAGCAGTGGGAGGCACTGCCTCCCCCACAAGAGGTGCCTCTCAGCATACACTTGCTCATACGAGCTCACGCTTGTGCACACACTCATTACCCGCTTGCTTTCTCACACTTGCATGCGCACACTTGCTCACACTTGTGCACACACTCGTTACCCTCTTGCTTTCTCACACTTGCATGCGCACACTTGCTCACGCTTATGCACACACTCGTTACCCGCTTGCTTTCTCACACTTGTGCTTCCCTGCACTCACACTTGCGCCTGTGCCCACACGTCTCCCACGCTGACACACTCGTGCGTGTTCACACACATATGCACACACAACCCTCAAACAGCACAGCCCTGCCGTGGGCGGCAGTGACAGCATGAAGCCATGGGGAGGGACAGGCATGTGCTGTCAGGTTCCTTGTGAGCACTGCATCTTGAATAAAATTTGTCTTAATGAGCTTCCCTGGAAGGTGCCAGACTGGAGAGAGTTTTTTCATTCTTTTCCTGCGAAACTGGAATTTTACTTGTCACCTGTCTTTCTGTAGACCATTCCAATTAGCACACTAGTAACTCCAGCCCCAGTTTAGATCAGACTGAAAAAGTGGAGAATAAAGTGCTTGTGGGGGTGACCAAGTGCGTCTGCTGCCATCTGTCTTGTGGCCGTGTGCTGTGACGCGGGGAAAACACGCTACCCACCACCGAGCCTGCCCAGTGAACGTCACAGTGATCACTGCTGTTCCAGAGAGCCGGGGTTTGTGGGGGGCCTGATACAAGCCAAGGGCCGTGTCCCCGGCAACTCCGCCCGGTGACTTGGTCGCACCTGAGAGAGGTGACAGGTTCCACCTCTTACTTGTGGACGGACAGGGTTTACATGACTCAGCATTGGCTGCGTGCGTCCCGCGGGCTGGCACTGGGGGGGCAGCAGGGGAGTGCAGAGATGGCCGGGCCGCTCCCAAGGGGCGGCGTGGAGGGTGCGCCGACGACCCAGAGAGGCTGGTGAAGGCCTCTGATGTGGCTGCATCTTGTGCCTGCTCTCAGCTACAGTGTTTGGTGCAGTGTCTTGTGTGTTTGCATTTAAGGACTTTCCCTCACTTTCTAACATAGAAAACATGTAAGAGATGCTGTTAATAAATTTGGTTTATGGAATTGGCAGATAGTGACAAGACAAAGTTCACCAATTCACTTAATGATTTTACAGGAAAGAGAGAGAGACAGTGTAGGTGAATTCCCATTGCCATGTAGATGGAAGCAGGAAGAGGGAGAGGAAGGTGTTTCCTGACTCTGGTTTCGAACAAAACTCGGAACCCTGGTGTGCCCTGTTGTCACGCCAGCCTGCACGCCCCTCGTGGGCCCGGCTTCCAGCACTGGGTTTCCTGCTTCCGCCCAGCTCACGCATTCACGTGCCCTCTCTCCACATGCAGATCTGCAGGTACTTGAGCTGCTAACTTCGCAAACCCAAGAGCGATCTTTTTAACTCTAAAATGTTCTTCCGGTTGTTCTTCCCATAGGACTACGTGCTGGCTGTGGATGCTTATCACTCGGTTATCCAGTATTACCCAGAGCAGGAGCCACAGCTGCTGAGTGGCATCGGCCGGATTTTCCTTCAGGTACATGCCACACCAGGCATGTGAGCTATGGCGGGCGGTCCCTGCCTGGGTGGCCTGGGACTCAGCATTCATTCTGTAGATAAGAAATAGCACAGAGCAGCGCCTGGGGGGCTTAGTCGGTGAAGCGTGCCTTCGGCTCAGGTCATGATCCCAGGGTCCTGGGATTGAGCCCCACACCCGGCTCCCTGCTCAGCAGGGAGCCTGCTTCTCCCTCTGCCCCTCCCCCTGCTAGTGCTCTCTCTCTCTCGAATAAAATCTAAAAAAAAAAAAAAGCTCAAAAAATGTTTCGCATCAAATGTTAAAGGTTTAGTTCTTTATAGTAGTTCTGGTTTGACTGTATTAAGTCCCACTGGCTTTGACGGGATCAGGAAGCCAAATTGCTAAATGTGAGTTTCCATAGACTTTCATTGGTGAAGCATTGAAACAGATCACTTTAGAAATCATCCTGTTACACTGAGAAGAGCGTTGATAAAGCCATACGGAATCTTATTTGAAGTTGGCTGATAATAGAGTCCCTTGCTGCTGTTTTGCTGGAAAGAGCGCACAAAGTCCACCATGAAGCAGCCCCAACAGGGCAGAGGGTGAGGGACAACACCCTCTTGCCAAGAACAGTGCCGAAGCCAGGAGCATCTTCCTGGACCGTTTGGCGATGGAGGGATGTGCGCCCCTCCTCACTTCTGTCTCTCCCAGGATGGCCATCCCACCTTTGCAGGCTGAGCCTAAGGGCCTCTGCCCCCGGCCCACCCTCCATCTGTAGGGCTTCTGCTATAACGCCCCGAGCTGGGGCTGGGGAAAGGAGTATGAGCAAATGATGGTCCCTGATAGTCAGAGAAGGGCCAGACGTCTCTGGAGCACCACTCACCCTGAGCGGGCACCGTGCGGAGCCGCTCCACCGTGGGGATTACCAGTCATTTTACAGATTAGCAAACGGAAGCTTCCCTGTGGTTGAGTGAGCTGCCCGAGGCCCGAGACATAAGCGTACCAGGAAGAGTCTGAACAAGGGCTCTCTGAGCCCAGAGCTCAGGTTCTCTTCACTGAAGGGTGGCCCTGTCCTCCTACACCCCCAGTCGTCCACACACACACGCACACCCTCCTCCACACCGTGCACACACACGGGCGTGTGCGCACACTCCTACACCCCAAGTTCACACACACATGCACAATCCCCTCCTCCACACCACACACACACACACACACACACACACACTCTCTCTCATCTCCTTCTCCTCCCGCCAGCCCCAGCCCATACTGTTCATGGAAAGCAGATGAGACCTGCACTGGGTCCAAGGACAGCCTGACGATGAAGGCCAGCTGTGGTCTCTGAGTCCCTCCTGGGGCGCTCAGGGGCCTCTGTTGTGGGGCTCTCAAGGGCGGCCTTCCCTGACTGACAGCGTGGATGTTGAGGAGGCTGGAAGACTGGGTTTCTGTCTGTTCTCGTGCTCTGCTAGCACGTAAGCCGTATCTTCTCCGTGTGCCAGGGACGCTCATGATCATCCTGTGAGGTCATTGTGCAGACTGAGCACGACAAGCCACATAGAGAACACAGTGCTGTGCTTGGAATCCAGTAGGACAAACCCAGAAACGTCATTTCTGAGTCTCAGTTTACACAGCTGGAGGAATATATGCTGGACGCCCATTTAAGAACCCTGACGCATGAAGCAGCCTCAGGCGGGAGCCATGGATCCAACAGTCCTGAGGTCTGCGTCAGGCTGGGACTCTGAGCATTTCCCTGGACATGTTTCTGGCCTCAGGTCATTGAGAGAAACGTCTGGACACAGAATCTTGGAGAGAAAGGCACTGGCTTCCAGAGCTTTGTTTGACATCCCACCTGGTTTGGGGGCGGTGGCAAACACCACGAGGGAAGCTCGTGGTGTTCTTTGTTCTCGGGGCTGAAGGAGGTGACACCTGGTTCTGAACGGAGACGGGGAAACGGGGGACGAAGGACACCGAATCCCAGGCAAGTGACCAGGAGACCTAAGCACTCGGGAACTCTTTCTCAAACACCTCTCCTTGACACTTGGACTGTTGCCCGACCACAAACTGTCTGAATTCTGTGTTTCTGCAAAGGAAATCAAAACTGTGGTACTTCCCTTTACGACACACCTCCGCCAGAGCTTCTGGAAGGGAAGCGCAGGGAGTTGCCAGGCTGTCAGCAGCCAGGGCTGTCCCTGTCAGCTCCACTTCAGGATAGCCAGCAGGCTTCCTTGGGTGTTTAATGGGTGCTGGGTGTGGCTTGGTTTGGTTGGGCAGAATAAACTAGAGTTCCGTATCGGGTTCCAGTATGACTTTGAAATTTGTGAATGTGATGGTCCCTGTCATTTTACCAGTCACAACCCCAACAAGTGACTTGGGGCCTGGCTTATTGTACTGAAACATACTGTGTGTGTGCGTGTGTGTGTGTGTGTGTTTTAAGCTTTATTTATGTAAGAATTTTTACTTATTTATTGAGTTTTTTAATTCCAGTGTAGTTGACATACAGTGTTATGTTAGTCTCAGGTGTACAACGTAGTGATTCAGCACCTCCATATATCACCCGCTGCGCATCACAACAGGTGCGCTCCTTAGTCCCTGTCACCTGTTTCCCCATCTCCCCCCATCCCTGTGTTCCCTGTAGTTAACAGTCTCGGTTTGTCTCTCTCTCTTTTTTCCCCCTTTGCTCCTTTATTTTGTTTCTTAAATTCCAAATATGAGTGAAATTATATAGTACGTACCTTTCTGACTGACTTCTTTCACTTAGCATTATACTATCTAGCTCTATCCATGTCGTTGCAAATGGCAAGATTTCATTCTTTTTTATGGTTGAATAATACTCCATTGTCTACATACATATATATATACACACACACCACATCTTTAACCATTCATCAGTCGATGGGCACGATTGTAAATAGTGCTGCTATATATAAACATATAAGGGTGTGTGTTTCCCTTTGAATTAGTGTTTTCATTTTCTTTGGGTAAATACCTAGTAGTGGAATTAATGGGTCATATGGTGTTTCTATGTTTAACTTTTTGAGGACCCTCTATACTGTTTTCCACAGTGGCTGCACCAGTTTGCATTCCCACCAACAGCTCATGAGGGATCCCCTTCCTCCACATCCTGTTGTTTCTTCTGTTGTTGATTTTAGCCATTCTGACAGGTGTGAGGTGATAGCTCATGGTGGTTTTGATTTGTATTTCCCTGATGGTGAGTGATGTTGAGCATCTTTCCATGTGTCTTTTTGGTCATCGGCGTGTCTTTGGAGAAATGTCTGCTCATGCCTTCTGCCCATTTTTTAATTGGATTATTTGGTTTTTGGGTGTTGCATTCTGTAAGTTCTTTATATATTTTGGATACTAACCCTTTATCAGATATGTCATTTGCAAATATCTTCTCCCATTCAGTAGGTTTTCAGTTTTGATTGTTTCCTTCGCTGTGCAGAAACTTTTTATTTTGATGTAGTCCCAGTGGTTTATTTTTGCTTTTGCTTCCCTTGCCTCAGGAGACATTTCTAGAAGAATGTTGCTATGGCTGATGTCACAGAGGTTATAGTCTGTGCTCTCTTCTAGTATTTTTATGGTTTCAGGACTCACATTTAGGTCTTTAAATCATTTTATAGTTTATTTTTGTGTATGGTGTCAGAAAGTGGTCCAGTTTCATTCTTTTGCATGTAGCTGTCCAGTTTTCCCAACACCATTTTTTGAAGAGACTGTCTTTTCCCCATTGTATATTCTTGCTTCCTTTGTTGAAGATTAATTGACCATATAATTGTGGGTTTACTTCTGGGTTTTCTGTTTGTTCCGTTGATCTATGTGTCTATTTTTGTGCCAGTACCATACTGTTTTGATTACTACAGCTTTGTAATAGAGCTGGAAGTCCAAAATTGTGATGCCTCCAGCTTTGCTTCTTTTTCAAGATTGCTTTGGCTATTCGGGGTCTTCAGTGGTTCTCTACAAATTTTAGGATTGTTTGTTCAAACACTGGGGAAAATGCTATTGGTATTATGATAGGGATTGCATTAAATCTGTAGATTGCTCTAATATAGACATTTTAACAAATAGGTTCTTCCAGTCCCTGTGCATTGAATGTCTTTCCACTTCTTTGTGTCTTCTTCAATTTCTTTCATCAGTGTTTTCTAGTTTTCGGAGTACAGATCTTCTACCTCTTTGGTTAGGTTTATTCCTAGATATTTTATTTTGGGTGCAATTGTAAATGAGATTGATTCCTTGATTTCTCTTTCTGCTGCTTCATTATCAGTGTATAGGAATGCGATAGATTTCTATACACTGATTTTATATCCTGTGACTTTACTGAATTTGTCAGTTCTAGTAGCTCTTTGGTGGTCTGTGGGTTTTCTGTATATAGTGTCATGTCATCTGCAAATAGTGAAAGTTTGGTTTCTTCCCTACCAATTTCAATGCCTCTTATTTCTTTTTCTTGTCTGATTGCTGAGGCAAGGACTTCCAGTATTATGTTGAATAAAAGTGCTGAGTGGACATCCCTGTCTTGTTCCTGACCTTAGGGGAAAAGCTCTGTTTTTCCCCATTGAGGATGATGTTATCTGTGTTTTTTTCATACGTGCCCTTTATTATGTTGAGGGATGTTCCCTCTAAATCTACATTGTTGAGGGTTTCTATTATGAATGGATGTTGTACTTTGTCAAATACTTTTTCTGCCATCTATTGAAATGATCACATGGTTTTTATCCTTTCTCTTATTGATGTGATGTATCACATTGATTGATTTGCAAATAGTGAACCACCCTTACATTCCAGGGATAAATCCCATTTGATTGTGGTAAATTATTTTAATGTATTGTTGGATTGGGCTTGCTAATATTTTATTGAGGATTTTTACATCTATGTTCATCAGGGATATTGGTCTATAGTTCTCTTTTTCTGTGGTGTCTTTATCTGGTTTTGGTATCAGGGTAATGCTGGCCTCATAGAATGAATTTGGAAGTTTTCCTTCCTTTTCTGTTCTTTGGAATAGTTTGAAAAGAATAGGTATTATTAACTCTTCTTTATATGTTTCGTAGAATTCCCCCTGTGAAGCCATCTAGTCCTGGACTTTTGTTTGTTGGGAGGTTTTTGATTAGTGATTAAATTTCATTGCAAGAAATTGGATTGTTCAAAATTTCTATTTCTTCCTGCTTCAGTTTTAGTAGTTTATGTTTCTAGGAATTTACCCATTTCTTCTCAGTTGTTCAATTTGTTGTTATAATTTTTCACAATATTCTCTTATAAATCTATTTCTCTGTTGGTTATTTCTCCTCTCTCATTTGTGATTTTCTTTGAGTCTTTTTTTTTTTTTTTAATGAGTCTGGCTAGAGGTTTATCAATTTTGTTGATCTCTCCATAGAACCAGCTCCTGGGTTCATTGATCTGTTTTATTGTGGGTTTTTTTAAAGGTTTTATTTATTTGACAGAGAGAGACACAGCGAGAGAGGGAACACAAACAGCAGGAGTGGGAGAGGGAGAAGCAGTTTTCCCGCTGAGCAGGGAGCCCGACGCGGGGTTCGATCCTGGGATCATGTCCTGAGCCGAAGGCAGATGCTTAACAACTGAGCCACCCAGGCGCCTCTAGTTTTTTTTTTTTTTTTTTAAGATTTATTATTTATTTACTTATTTGAGAGAGAACATGAGAAGGGGGGAGGAGCTGAGGGAGTGAGAGAAGCAGACTCCCAGCGGAGCAGGGGTGTACATATCCTTTAGTTTTTGTTTGCCTGGGAAATTCTTCATTTCTCCTCCTATTCTGTGCAGGGGCCATGCTCATCTTCTTGGTATCTGTCGTTCCAGTTTTAGTATATGTGCTGCTGAAATGAGTACCCTTCTATCCTGAATGATAGACTTGCTGGATAGAGTGTTCTTGGCTGCAGATTTTTCCCTTTCAGCACTTTGAATGTATCATCCCTCTGTCCCTTCTGGCCTGGAAAGTTGCTGCTGCAAAATCCCCCAATAGCCTTGGGGGTTTCCCTTGTGTGTAACTGTCTTCTGTCTTGCTGCCTGTTCTGTCACTGCTTTTTGCCATTTTAATTACCGCGTGTCTCATGTGGACCTCCTTGGGTGGATTTTGATGGGAATTCTCTGTGCCTCCTGCATGTGGGTGTCTGTGTCCTTCCTCAGATGAGGGAAGTTTTCAGCTGTTATTTCTTCAAGTAAATGTTGTGCTGCCTTTTGGCTCTCCTCTTCTTCTGGGATCCATGTAATGCAACTGTTATTCCACTTGATGGAGTCACTGAGTTCCCAAAGTCTGTTCTCTCATTTTGCATAATCTTTTTTTCTCTCATTTGCTCAGCTTGATTCCTTTCCATTACTCTGTCTTCCAGGTCATTAACTTGCTCCTCTGCTTCCTCTAACCTGCTATTTATTCCATCTAGTGTATTTTTAATTTCATTTATTGTGTTCTTCATCTCTGATTGGTTCTTTTTTATCTCTGTGTTAAGGATTTCACTGATGCCCTCCACTCTTTTCTAAGTCCAATGAGTATCTTTATGATCATTAAATTCTCTATAAGGCATACTAATCTCCATCTCGCTTAGGTCTCTTGCTGCAACTTTGTCCTGTTCTTTCATAGGCAACATACTCCTCTGTCTCCTTATTTTGCCTCACTCTCTGTGTTAGGAAAGTCGGCTATGTCTCCTGCCGTTGAGAGGAGCAGGCAGGTAACAAAGCAGCCCTGTTCCTGTTCCACAGAGGACGCACAGCTGCTGCAAGAGCCCAGGCTGGCCAGGGCTACCACAAAGCACCCACCAGCAGGGGCGCAGTGTGACAAGCTGTGCACACCAGTCCTCTTCTGCAGAGGACAGCAGCCACCATGGAGACTGGGGCCAGCTGGGTCCACTGCAAAGTGTGTACAGGCATGTGGGTGGGGGCAGTTTTAACAAGGTCTGTGCATCCTCCCAGGGAAGTCAGGAGATGCCTTGCCAGCAAGGTTTGTGCCGGTCCTCTGGGTGAGGGGGCCCACAGTGGGCCCAGCTGGAGGGGTGCGGGCACGGTGCAGGCAGGTCAGGTAGTGCTGGGGCAGGGGAGGGCACGGTGCCCGCCAGCTCCCCTTTTCCTGCGGAAGTCCCTCAGGCACTCTCCCTCCCGTATGCCCCAGGCAGTTTTCAGACTGCTGCTTCTAATCTAGCTCTCCATGGGCCGTTTGCTATGCTGTCCCTTTGAGGGCAGGGACCCAGCTTCCAGTCACCTCCAGGCTCTCCCAGAGCCAAGCCGGCTGGTTTTCAAAGTTCCAGGCTTTACGTCCTGCTGGTTGTAAGAATTCACAAAATTCGGCCCCTCTGATTTTCAAATCCAGATGCTCTGGGGATTCGTCTGCCTCGTGTGGGGTCCCTGGTGTGATCGTCTGTTTCTCACCCCTCTCTGCACCTGCTGCCCCTCTCCCGTGGCTGGCCCCTAGGGTTTAACTCCCTACCGCATGTCTGTCCTTCCTACTCTCTTTGTTGTGGCATCTTCTCTGCCATTAGTTGTGGAGTTTGTTCTGCCTTTGGGTCATCATCTGGGTTGTTTGCATTGATGTTATCTAGCTGGATCCATGGGACCAGATGAGCTCAGGGTCCTCTTACTTGGCCACCTCTCTGAAAGTTATTTTTTTTTTCCTAAGATTTTATTTATTTGACAGAGAGAGAGCAATAGCAAGAGAGGGAACACAAGCGGGAGAGTGGGAGAGGGAGAAGCAGGCTTCCCGTGGAGCAGGGAGCCCGATGTGGGACTCCATCCCAGGACCCTGGGATCATGACCTGAGCCGAAGGTAGACGCTTAACGACTGAACCACCCAGGCGCCCCTGAAAGTTACCCTTTATTATTTTACTTAATGATGGATTCCCTTCAAAAGGTACAAATTAAAAACTAAGACTTAATAAGGCATGTAATTCACTTCATTCCTGACCTATGGGTGTTAATCTTCCCCTGTGTCCTAAATGGCATTCACTTTTACAAGTAATGATTAGTGATGTTGCCAGAATTTCCCCACCTGGTGCAAACATGTCTTCTGAGCTGACCCGTCAGGTAACTGTGTGTGTGGATGTACACTTGCTAATTTTGTTACCTGAAGTAACTTTGTCAAAGCAGATTGGAGACATCAAAACAGCTGAGAAGTATTTTCAAGACGTGGAGAAAGTAACCCAGAAATTGGATGGACTACAAGGCAAGATAATGGTTTTAATGAACAGGTAAACCTCTTTAAAAAAGACTGTTTTCTCAAATCTCCCAAGAGCTCAGATTCTGTGTAGTAAAGCCCTCTAGGGACGGTGTTCCTGCCCCATGCCCCAGACCTGACACACAAGTCGTCACCACCCAACGCACCCACTGGTGTCTCCTTGAACTTAGACACCTTTCAGTCTCAACAGACTAAAATGTTTTCCCCTTGTTTTTCAAAGTACTGTTTATATTGCCCATTTTCAACATAAATTTGCATAAATGTTTATTCTCTCTAGCCCCCAGCTGCTTTAATGCCCATGTTTTCATGTCCGTAGGAGTCACACACACACAGTGTGGGGCTGGGTGGAGGTTTATGAAGATGGAGCCTGGGCCGGGAGCAGAGCTCACACTGCCACAGAAAGTAACCAGCATGCAGGTGTCCGTTTTTATAGCATGAAGTCACTTAAGTCAGAGGTCATAACTTCACCTAACAAGAGTTTAATTTGCCAGCCGTGATGTGGCTCATTCAGCTGCAGTGTCCATCCCCCCACCGCCCAACACCAGGCTGCTCAGAATCATGCCGAGGAGATGCGGCACGCTCCTGTCTATGCCATTAACCCCTCTTCCTGCTTAACTGCTCTGTCCTTTATGTTCCAGAGCGTTCCTTCACCTCGGTCAGAATAACTTCGCAGAAGCCCACAGATTCTTCACAGAAATCCTCAGGATTGACCCAACAAACGCCGTGGTAAGGCCCCACAAGAGCTGGGGGCTAACTTCGGGGGCCTGTCTGGCGTCCATGGGCACCCATCCCAGTGGGTGGGCAGGTTCCCAGGAGGGCCAGCCTCGGCTGCCCCCTGCCCCGCCCCGTGAGCAGATGGACGGCTGCCAGGTCCAATCCTGTGCCTGTGTCCTCCCTCCAGGCCAACAACAATGCCGCCGTGTGTCTGCTCTACCTGGGTAAACTCAAGGACTCCCTCCGGCAGCTGGAGGCCATGGTCCAGCAGGACCCCAAGCACTACCTGCACGAGAGCGTGCTCTTCAACCTGACCACCATGTACGAGCTGGAGTCTTCTCGCAGCATGCAGAAGAAGCAGTCCCTGCTCGAGGCGGTCGCCGGGAAGGAGGGGGACAGCTTCAACACCCAGTGCCTCAAGCTTGCATAGGACACTCGCCCTCTGGAGCCCCCAGGGCCTCTGAATGGTGGACACGGGTGCTAACAGAGGAACACGACTGACGGAGTCAATAAAATCTTTCACGCGTGCCGGGGAGCAGTCTTCTTCATCCGGAGCCACGCAGAGGCCCGCACTGTCTGGCCGTTTGTCAGACTCCAGCAGACCCCGTGCCCACAGCTCTGCCAGAGGTTAGGAATCCAGGGGGCGAACATGCGCTGTGGGTGGCGGGCACGGGCAGCAGCAGCTCTGGGGTGGCCCTGGGTCCCTTTTGTTTATTCTTGGAAGCTGAGCTGCTTCATCTCGTAATTCTGAATATCCTCAGAGAAAAGGTGAAAAACCAACTATTCTCACTCTGTAGATCCTCCAGTACGTCTGGGCATAAAGGCAGAGAAACACCAAACAGACGGCCGTGCACCTTCTCTCTCCTTCGCTCCTCTCACATCCCAGAACTAAACACATTACTTGTATTCAACTCCTTTTCAGCTGATGCTGGACAGGCCTGGAGATGGGGGAAAGAACCCACCGTATTTCTTCTGTGGTTTGTACAACCAAGGGAGAACATGGAACGTGCACAAGCACGTGGGCTAGGAGGTATTTTTGAACCAAGCACATGTTGATTTAGGTGTTCCTTCATCCTATATGCCGGGACGTTTGCTTTAGTACTACAGAGTATAGAGGAGGAGTTTTCTCCTCCACCCTGCTAGGTTCTTTGGGTGTTCTAACAAGCAAAGTGATGTAAGACAGATTAACAGGAGAAAAGTTTAATTACGTACATAAAAGGGACCCATAAGATGAGATCCAAGCCAGGCAATTGAGGCTTCTGTGCCATCCTGAGCTAAGGAAGGAGCTAGGGACCTGGGGCTTCAGCGGGAGAGGAGGGGGGTTCACAGAACTTTGCCCCAGTGTACAGATAAGCCATTCAGTAAAAGTTTATAGCTGGGAACAGCTCCCCCTCTGAGCAAGGCCCCCATCCAAACCCTTCTAAGTAGTTGAGGGAGAGGTAAACGTTTTTCTTAAACCTTCATCCTGATTGTCTTCAGCTCAAACTAATCCACTTGCCAAAGTAGCATATTTGGGGGGCACATATCCTCCCCCTGCCTCAGTCCTACCTTTGAAATCTCCGGGAAATTCTGCAGTCCAGAAAGTGAGCTGGTCGACTGCTCCAGCTCACTGACCTCATCTCTTAGTCCTGAGAATAGGTCGGTTCCATTAGGCAGCTGGGTCTCAGTTCAGGAGGCAGCTATGCAAGAGGGCTCCCGAGTGAGGCCTGGGTGTGAGTAACCAGGTGTTCGATGTGGGGACAGAAGGAAATGGAGTTAAGTCACTGGAGCAGGCTGCCGTCCCAGTTTCTGAGCTCCAGAGCTTGGAGCATCTTCAGATGCAGTGAAGCCAGGTAGTGGAAATCAGACGGCTGGCAAGCTTTCTGAGTGGCCCCCACGGGAGCTGGGGTGGTATCTCCAGAGCGTATGTTAGGGGGTCCGGCTCCAGCTCACATGGCTGCAGGAAAAGGGCAGCTTTAGTTCTCAACAACTCCCAAGTGAGAAGGGCAAGGGGGACTGGAAACATCAGTTTGGAGAGTTGCAGCCAAATATAGGAAGAAAATAGAAGAATTTGGACCTAGTCCAGTTTACAGGTAGAAAACAAAACCTCACAGCCCAGGAGCAGCACTAGACTCTGCTGTCCACAAAGGCGTATTACTGAAACATCAGGTCTCTCTGCAGCCAGCCCACATCCATCAAAGCAACCATAGCAACACTAAGTCTGTTTTCCAATTGAGTCTAGTTTCAGTAACCCGGCCTGGTTATTTATAGAAGTGCAGAATAACAGTGCTCACCATATAGGCTCTATTAAGTCTGCTTTGCTGGAACTTTCCATAAAGAGTCTTGGATGAACCTCAAAAGCCTCTCCAGGCTAAGAAGCCACACCAAGGACCTGCTGTCAGACTTCGCCTGCAATACATACAGATTTAGGTGAATTCCTCTCTTCTCAAGGTCCCCAAAATATCCTGAGGTTCTTCGGCCTGCCAGGAAGTGCCCTTCCTTGCTCACCAGGCCAGGCTGCTGGGAACCCTGTAAGCAAGGGGCCAGGCTGATGTTCCCCCAGGGTCTTTATTGGCTCCATAAGGTCAGCCTTAGTTCCTGAAAGCTGATCATCTCAGAGTCTTCACAACACTCTCAAATAGCACAGTCTAGTCAAAGCCTGGTAACATAACCAACATTCCCAGTCGTGTCCTGTTGCAAGAATGGATTCTTAGTGCACTCATGCACATATATTGCCACTAAAATGAGAATACTAAGTTGGCAAATTCTGGAGGTATCAGGTAGGGAGAAAAATGGTTTCATCTTTGTTCACAAGGGTGTATCTTAAATTGTTGATACCTTAAGAGAAGAAGGTTTCCTTAAATCTGGAAAAACGAAAGAACAGGCAATGTTTCAAAGCAGAAGTCATGGAATTATAGTTGTTCTAAGTTCATGCAGTTCCATTAGTTCTAGAAAGTCTTACCCAGCTCACTTTTCCGATTGTAAGACTCTCAAAAGCCCGTCCTTATCAGAGCCCTTTCCTTGACTCTCCTAAAGGGGAGATGCCTTTGCAGGAATGCTGTGGCCCGAGTATCACAGTGAAGCAACTGGTCTGTAACCAACAAGATTTAGGCTGCCCGTTGTTAAAGATCTGAGGGGAGTTCGTTATAATGGAACTGACAAAGCTAGTTGCTTATTTCTGTATGTTTTAAGATAACTGGAATTATGACCAACATTATCCAGGACATACTAGGTTTCTGGGAATTTCATGTAATTTGTAGAACATTTATATTAATATTCGCCCCTACAGTGCAACCTAAGAAGGTTTATCATCACGTATTTGACATGCTTTCCATATAACTTTACACATCAAATAAGCCTATTTAATGTTACATCGTTCTTTGTATAAGCGAGACCAAATCTCGTGAGATGGTCCAGGGACCCCCTGGAAACTCTCAAAACTTAGTTCAAGGTCAAGGAAGGCCTTATTTAGAATTTGATTTGGGGAAGTTGGTCGAAAACATCAACATGTTTGGACACTTGACTGAAGAGGGTCAGAGACGGCTGTCAAACTGTACTTTGGTTGATTTAGTCAAAGGGCCAGAAACCAAAGAGCTGGTGTAAGGTACAGAATCTTGGCTTCCTGGCACATTATTTAAAAGGTAAAGAAACTTTCACAGTCTTGTCAACAGCAAACCTGAAGAAAATTTCATTTTAAGAGTAAAAACCAGTTTTGTACCACTTACTTTTGATATTAAAACTAAATTTTAACCTTAGCCAGCATGACCACACATTAAAATTTCTCTTCAAAGATTCCTTTTCCAGGGATGCCTGGGTGGCTCAGTCGGTTAAGCGTCTGCCTTTGACTCACGTCATAATCCCGGGGTCCTGAGATCGAGCCCCTCAGCGGGGAGTCTGCTTCTCCCTCTGCCCGCCAGTCCTCCTGCTTGTGCATGTACGCTGACAAATAAATCTTAAAAAAAAAAGCCTTTTCTAAAAACCTGCAGCTTTCTTTGTCCTCAACAAAAGTGCATCTTCACTCCTCAGACCTCCTTTTACCAAAAATCACACGTCTCTTGCATACAGAATGTTTTCCTTATTATTTTAGTAGCTTCAATCACATTATAATTTTTTAAGCCTGAGACATTTCTCGTGAATGCCAACAAGCAATTGTGAACTGTCACATTAGTATTCTCTAGATTATAAAACATACGCCAATTTGCCAATTTCTAGAGACCTAGGCTTCCTGTTAGTACAGTTTGGTTCCATGTGGCACAAAAAACGTGTTTGCTAAGAGACCCAAATAGCTTTAAAAGTTCCTCTCTAAAAGGAAGCCAAAAGTAGATAAACCGCATCCCCCTTCCCCTTCTGATGAGAAGCCTCTCTCTAAAGTTTGTATTTCAAAGCACTGCTTTGAAGTCCCAGAGAAGCTGGGGGCAGAAAATCTGCATCACAAAGGCACAGAGAAAGTCTCCAGAACTCTCTGGATGGAGTTCAGAGGCTTATTCACCTGTTCTCACAGGTCCCGGGTGCTCGCTGTTGAAAGGTTTCCCTTTGCTGTTCTTCTGAAGGGCAGAACAGGTCTGTCCCAGCGTCCTCCTCTTACTGGATCTGTGAACACGGAGAGGAGGGGGGCGGGGTTAGGATTGGTAAAGACGGATGGGCTAGGACTTGCTTCTAGAGCCACCCTTCTGGTTTTGAAGAGATTTGCAAGACCGTTGTTTCCAAATCCGTGGAGAACAGGGTTGCAGCCTGAATGTCACCAGGCGGATCCACCCACCCAACGAAGTGACCTCCGGCTTCTTTCCCTCTGGGGACACAGTTTTATTTTAGCTTGGGGGAAAGGCCTGCCCAAAATTAAGTAAAAAAAATAATCCTGTCAGGCTCTGAGTATCAGCTATGGTCAAAAGTTCGGTCACACCAGGGGTCTCCCCTCTTATTTTCTGCCTTTTTATCTACTGATCGCAGGAGGTCATCCATTTGAGGATTTTGTATTTAGGACATTCTTCTACTGTGGCCTTCGACCTTTGAAGAGCATCCCCAGCAGCCTCTGGGGACGGGCCTTGGGGACAGAGGGGAGCAGCAGGAGATGGGTCTGTCTGACGTTTTAGGGACCTCTTGTAAAGAGCTAATGAGAAATTAAAGCTACAACAGTTCTGTCAACAAAGCGATTTTGGAATTAAGTTTTTTGGAGGCTTCTGCATACTAATTAAAATAGGCATCCCATTCTGTTTGACTTGGAAACCCCTGCTTTTAAGTGTACTGCTTACATGATCTTTGGCGTTCCTCTTTACTAAAGGCCTTCCACCTCCATCGGCCTGGTTGTGATGCCCCGAGGGCTGGCTGCGGGGTAGTGGGACCCTGGCTGCGCGGGGGGCTAGCGCACACTTCTGCCGAACCGTATGTAGCGACCAAGGGGAAGCACCCTCCTACACTTGTGTCTGGCCAGATTCTGGAGCCCCCAACCTGACCAACTGCAGTTCTCAGGACACGAAACAAGCTTAGAATTCACCATTTCTGTGGCTACCCACAGCTTCCGGGATCACAGTTCTAGAATACACGTTAAGCAGGGGTGCTGGAAGGCAGGGTGAGTAACTCTTCAGATTTTAAGGAGGGGAATTTACATTGGATGTCAAGTTTAATTTTGTTGTGGCATCTGTTCTTTGACTCCGTTAAGGGAGTCCCTAATGCTGGCCATTATACTTTCTACCCACTTTGTAGTTTGGTCTTTTCCAGAGATACCAGTGAGGTAATTGTTTGGGATGAGTGCTCTCTAAAAACATTTTTCTTTCAAATACAGCCAATTTAGAGGATCCGTCATCAGGCCCTTCAGAGTAGGATGTAGGTTGACGTCAGTCGTGGAAAGGCTTTATGAGGTGAAGAGCAGAGGCACCCGGAGAATGCAGAAGGGGCAGCTCGCACAGCCCGGAGAGCTCACTTCGGGAGTTAGCCGCAAAACCAAGACTTGATGGTCACAGTGGTCAGACTGAGGTCACCAGTGTGTCCAGTTTCCCAAGAGAACATGAGGTGCCTCCGGTGGCCCACTAACCTCAGACACCAGGCAGTGCTCCTGGAATGGGGCTTTCCCAGCACCAATAAGACAATGACGGTGGCGAGGACAAAAGCCCTTGATGGATGGGCCCTTGATGACAAATTCCTGGGAGCTGGCATGACCGGACAGAGTGCTGCCGGTGGTTTAGGGTCTCGGGTCCCCAGTCAGTTCAGCCGGCCACCAGCTGCACCTGAGTAAGTGGACCACCTGACCCAGGGAGAACGTGCTCGCCGGTCACAAAGTCGGGCGGTCAGGACATAAAGCAACATGCAAGGAAAACGTGCGTGGGAAAAATAAAAAGTTAACAGCTTCAGCCAAGCTTTGGGTCTCTTGGAGCCAGACTGACGCCTAAGAGGAACGGGTCTCTGGGTTGGGGACTGTGCGGTGTTTCACAGCATACCTCACTGTACAGATATTTTCTTAAGGTTGGTGGGTGACCTGGTGTCCATCTAACCCGTTACATGACCAACTTACCTGAACGTGGAGTCCACGAATTCAGTGGCAAACACTCCCACAGCCGGTAAATGATCCTCCCATGCCTGCCAGCTTCTCAGCTATGGCTTTCAAGAGCCCCCTTGGCAAGGCATCTACCTCGCAGGCACATTAATCGCAAGCAACGCGTGTCCAAACGGAGGCCAGCATGTGGGGCTGGCTCACAGGGCCTGTGCCCGTGTTCTGCTCTATGGCAATTCTGCTTTAGGATAAAAAACACAATAAAGAAAAACTGACCATCTCTGGGAGGAAAAGGATCAACAGAAACCAAGAGTGCTCATAACAAACTTTAACAAATCGTTACATCCAAGGAACTAGTTCTACAAATATTTGCTCCTGCTAGTCTGAGTTTATGAAAGGAAGGACTGTCCCTTCTCCCTTCCATGAGACCCTGCAGGCAGAGATTGGAACACTAGCATGGTAAAAATCCTTACCTGATGTAGGCAGCACTTATCAGAGGCCCAGCAGCTCAGCTGCAGCAGCCGCAGGGGGAGGAATGTTCTCCTGGTAAAGATGCTGCCCACTGCACCAGCTGCAGGGGAGGAGACTTTTCTCCTCCACCTGCTAGGTTCCTTGGCCTAATAATCTGACGTATCAAACAGGTTAACAGAAAAGTGTGTAGGTATGGGGGGACCCATAAGAACATGAGCCCCAAGGACAAGCCAGGCAGTTGAGGCTTCCGCTTTACCCTGAGCTAAGGAAGGAGATAGGAGCATTCACAGGAAGATAAGTTATGCAGGTAAAAGTTTATAGCTGGTAACCCCTCCCTCTGAGTGAGGCCCCCTATCCAAACTCTTCTAGGTAGTTGAGAGGTAAGAATTTTTCTTGCATCTGCTGTGTCGATTGCCTTCAGCTCAAACTAATCCACATGTGAAAGTGACATCTTTTGGGGTCATGTATTCTGCTCTGCAGTAATCCTGCTTTTAAAGAAAATCTAAACTACCTGAGAACTTCCTCACTAAAGAACTTCTGGCAAGGGTCCTTTAAAGATGTAGCTCTTCTAGGGGCGCCCGGCTGGGCCAGTCCCTGTACAGAACATGTGACTCAGTCTCAAGGTCAGGAGTTCATGCCCCATGTTGAGCATAGAGAGAACTTAAAAACCTAGCTCTTCTAATACATTTTAAAATATAATCCATTTTAAAGACCTGGGTGGCTCAGTCAGTTTGGCATCTGCCTTCAGCTCAGGTCATGATCCCAGGGTCCTGGGATTGAGTCCTGCATCCGGCTCCCTGCTCAGCAAAAACATGCAAATATAGTATCTACAGGCAGACCGTCTCAGCATACTTGTTGAAATATAGATTATATGTTAAAAAGAGAAAGAGCGGGGCACCCGGGTGGCTCAGTCGTTAAGCGTCTGCCTTCGGCTCAGGTCATGATCCCAGGGTCCTGGGATCGAGCCCCGCATCGGGCTCCCTGCTCACCGGAAGCCTGCTTCTCCCTCTCCCACTCCCTCTGCTTGTGTTCCCTCTCTCGCTGTGTCTGTCAAATAAATAAAACCTTTAAAAAAAAGAGAGCCAAAAGGACTATGATACTAAGGAGGTTTGAAAAAAATTTTCTCTTCTAGGAGAAAAATAAAAACTGGTGAGGTCATTTGAATCCCTTCACCTTGAGGGTTTTCCTTCAAATCTGGCAGCTCTGGGGAAGTGAGACGGCCTGTCCCTCCAACCTGGGACAACAGCACGAGGGTCCCTGTGGGGGTGTGTCCATGGACTGCGAGCCTGTCAGCCCCAGGTCACTTGTGCATGGGGCAGGTGGTACTGCACAGACTCCTGTAGGACGAAGCCAAGGGAGTCCGGGAAAGGACCAAAGTTTCCCCCAAGAAATTGGTATTTGCACCTTCAAATTCACCCTCCCTCCCCAACCCCGTTCGCATGACCACCTCCAGGCAGGAGGACACCAGGGCAGCTCGCGAGCCTCACTCAGCCCCATGGGCTGGGGAGCCTGGCGTTTGCAGGGCACCGGGGCAGCCACCTTGCTCCTTCAAGGCGGGAGCAGCGAACCGCTGCCCAGTCTGGGGTAACTGGTGTGATTGATCTAGTTCACATGCACTTTTCCTTCATCTTAAAATTTAAAAAATAACCACATCCCTAGAATCTATCCCAGAGCTAAACACAGTGACCCACTAACCCTGAGTGTGCCCTGCTCCGCTGGAACCTGGGGACTTGAGGGGACACAGACCCAAACACCAACACCGTTCCATCAGGCACAGTGGGGACACAAACCCGTTGTCCTGGCAGCTGGTTGCCCTGTGGCCCACGTGTGCAGGCATCCAGTGGTGGGGGGAGGTGCGGCGTCCACTGATGCGGGGGGGTGCATGGCATCCATTGGTGCGGGGGGCGGCGGACAGCTCCTGCCGGTCACTAGGAGAGGAGGGGGCTCCGCACAGCTCCGCACCACCAGTACCGGGTCCCCCACTTTTCATCTCCCGGGGTCCCAGGCCCCATCAGCAGGCGCTGGGATGTCACCCCAGGATCTGGGGAAGGCTCCTGCCCAGCACCTCTCTCCTTCCAGGGTCGCCCACGCTCCCCCCGCCCCCTGCCCCGGGACCAGACAGGGTCTTGTGGGCGGAGAGAATCTCGAATCTAACAGCTTCACACAGACCTTCCTCCCTCAGGAGCCCCCCCCACCCCGGCCGCCTGCCCAGCCTGCGGGTCTCAGCCACTGCTGCTCCGCCGTGGGGCCGCTCCGCCACCCCTAGCGGGCAGGGCACCCCCGGTCCTCACCCCGCTTTTGCTTTCCTTCTGGGACCTTTCCACCGCCCCCGTGGACAGCTCTGGGAGCCTCCTCCAGTGCTCCCAGGAGGCCTCCCCCCGCTCCAGGCGGCCCAGTCCCCCTCCTATGATCCCGACACTCTTCCCACAGAAGACACTCTTCCCACGCTCAAGGGAATTCTAAGTACGGAGACCGCTGAGTGGGCATCGCTCTCCGGGACATGTAGCTGCGACAGAGCCGTTTGTAAAGACTTGCATGTTAAAAAGCCAGCAGATCAGCTTTCTTATCAACCATCATTATAATCACA
Source organism: Mirounga leonina (assembly GCF_011800145.1). Classification (NCBI taxonomy): domain Eukaryota; kingdom Metazoa; phylum Chordata; class Mammalia; order Carnivora; family Phocidae; genus Mirounga; species Mirounga leonina. Next base: position 2,039,434 of record NW_023270277.1, read on the forward strand.
GACAATAAAATCATCACTGCCCCTCAGGAGCAGCTAGGCTTTGTCTTCCTCCTCCCCTGGGTCCTTAAAGGAAAAGCAACCGGACTAGCAGTAATGAAGTTTAGCATGCAAATTCGGTGAGCCATTAAATAGCAGGTGTCGACCCCTGCCACTGACAAAGACATCGCGGACCCACGCCTCTGCCCTGGGAATGGGTCGCTCTGCTGGGCTGAATCCTTCCAGGTCCCATGCGGCCACCTCCACGAAGTCCTATTGGGTCCCTCTGGAAAGAAGGGACAACCCACACTCTGAACACCCCTCTCCCCCCACAGCCTCCCATGCTCACACCACTAGAAGCAAGCTCATGAGGGTGGCGTCCTGGCTTGGCTCACTGGTGTTCCGGAAGAGAAGTTGGCACATGTTTTCTGGGAAGGACCAGATAGTAAACGTGTCAGGCTTTGTGGCCAGGGGCCAGCTCTAGCACAAACTCGGCTTGGTTTGTCTTTGTTTTCAAAACCTCTTAAAGACTATAAAAGCCATCTTAAGCTTGCAGGACATTCAGAAACAGGCTATGGTCCATAATTGACCAAAGGGCTGTAATTTGCGGACCCGTGTTCTAGAACAACACCAGGCACGTAGCACATGCCCCCAACATGGTTTTTGCATGAATGTCAAATTCTCTTCAGTCTGACAACAAAGGGATTGAGGGTGAGGTCTACACACCATGAACCATGTAGCCTTGTTAAGCAACTAGGATTTTGAGCCTCAGTTTCCCTTTTTCTTAGGGGATTACAGGGGTTTGGTTACAACTTCATCAGCCTTCTGTTCCTCACCCTCCCCAACCTTTTGTTCCCACAAGGCAGACAAACTGTGTCCCTTGCCCCCCTGCCCTCCACTGGTCCCCATCCCCCAATGAGGCTGCCCCCCCTCCCTTGAACAAGGGTCCGAAGCTCAGGGAGGTCTGTCCCGACCACTGCCGCACCACGTCTCCACTGCGTTCCAGCCACCCTGGCCTGCAGCCAAGGGAGGCAGCCGGTCCTGCTGCAGGCCCTTTGCACCTGCTGCTTCCCACACCTGGAAAGCTGTTCCTCCAGTGTCAGATTGAATGATGTCCCCCACAATTCGTAGGTTGAACCCATCATCCCCAGTGGGGCAGGATTTGGAGATGGACCCTTAAGGAAGTAATTACGGTTAAATGAGGTCACAAGGGTGGGCCCTGACCCAATAGGGCTGATGTCCTTACAAGAAGGGACACCAGGAATGCATGCACAGAGGCCACATGAAGACAAGAAGGGAGAGACCACAGGAGAAACCAGCCCCTCGGCACCTTGATCTCAGACTTCCAGCCCCCAGCACCACGGGAGGGGCAGTCTCTGTGGCTGAAGCCCCAGCTTGGGGTCTGTTATGGTGGCCTGAGCCGGGAGAGTCTGCTCAGTCTGCTCACCAGGTAACCCGGCGAGAGCAGAAGCCTCCTCAGAGCAGGAGCACGATGGCAGCTCTGGAGGAGGACTGGGCAGGAGTCCAACGTTAGGTTACAATAAGAAGAAGAATAGGGGAATGTATTACTAATTACCACATATACCTAAGAGGAGTTTAAACAAGATCATACTGTTAAAGTTTTAATGACCTAGAAAAACAGAGTAAAAGAGACGTTTATATAAACAATGTTCATATTAAAAGACCGAAAATTACTTATGTTTTGTAATAGTTACGGGTAGATTGGGCATAAGGTCATTTTTACTTTCCCTTCTAGATCTCTGAACTTCAAAATTTTCCACCAAATGAGTGTATTTGCTTTCTCCTATAATCAGACAGAAGCATCAAAATTGGTAAAGGTTTTGCTTTTAAAAGGGGACTTAGGGGCACCGGGTGGCTCAGTCGGTTGAGCATCTGAATCTTGATTTCAGCTCAGGTCATGATCTCAGGGTCTTGGGATGGAGCCCGGTGTTGGGCTCTGTGCTCAGCGGGGAATCAGTTTGAGCCTCTTTCTCTGCCCTCCCCCCCCACACGCATTTGTCTAAAATAAATAAAATCTTTAAAAAAAAAATAAAAAGGGGATTTAAACATCCTAGAGAGTGATAGGTTCTGTAATTGGATAGTAGACAGTGATTATAGGGGTGCCTGGGTGGCTCAGGCGTTAAGCGTCTGCCTTCGACTCAGGTCATAATCCCAGGGTTCTGGGATCGAGCCCTGCATCGGGCTCCCTGCTCCGCGGGAAGCCTGCTTCTCCCTCTCCCACTCCCCCTGCTTGTGTTCCTGTTCTGTCTCTCTGTCGAATAAATAAGTAAAATCTTTAAAAAAAAAAAAAAAAAAAGGAATGATCTAGACATCCACTAATGAGCACATGTCTAAAAATTTGCAGGAATAGTTAGGATGGCAAGATTACATGCACAATGATTTATTTTAAAGATACATATACATTGTTATAGATACACATGATTGCAGAACGGTGTAGAGACAGGTGCTGGAACTTGCCAGCCAATCTAAGGGACCCTCCCAGGGGAGCCGGTGTGAGCAGGGGGGGTTCCTGAGAGACTACACCTGCGAACATTTTTAATTTTTTAAAAATATCTTAAGTAATCTCTACACCCAATGTGGGGCTTAAACTCACGACCCCAAGATCAAGAGTCACATGCTCTACTGACTGAGCCAGCCAGAGGCCCCCAATAAAGCATTTTTTTTTTTTTAAGATTTTATTTATTTGACAGAGAGAGAGATCACAAGTAAGCAGACAGGCAGGCAGAGGGAGAGGGAGAGGGAGAAGCAGGCTCCCTGCTGAGCACAGAGCCCAATATGGGGCTCGATCCCGGGACCCTGGGATCATGACCTGAGCCAAAGGCTGACACTTAACCGACTGAGCCACCCAGGCACCCCAAGTTTTTCTTAAATGGTGTTTTTATGTTAAAGTAATGAACCAGTGGTTTGCAGATGGTCCCACTCACTGGCTGGAGCGCCGACTCCCAGCGCCCTTGCTGCAGAAGGCAAGGTTGTCCCTCCAGCTCCGGAGTCACACACACCGACGCTCAGACCAGCTTACCTTCCTAGGGCCAGGGAGGTGCCTGGGGAACGGTGAGGACTCCCTCAGCCACGCGCCGGGCTCCCACGATGGTGACGGGGCGCGGGGGAGGGGTGCAGGGCACTCTGCTTAGAAAAAAGTTCACGGAGCGTGCGGTCACGGGTGTGCACGCCCACCCGCACAGGTGTGCACGGATCACTCATCCGGACCCTCCCTAGGCTGCTCAGGACTGTGCCCAGCGCCCTCCCCCAGGAGGCCCACCCCAGGCTGCAGTGGGCACTGGTACCGGATGCCCCCCCCACCGCCCCAGTGCAGGCCCAAGTAGCACTGGATGGACAGCAGCTTCCATGGGCGGGCGCCCCAAGGAATGCCAGCGTTACCCCACGCAACCCTGGAGACAGATGCTGTCACCCCTGTGGGACAGGTAAGGACCCACAGGTGGCACCAGGAGTCAAGACCAGCCCGACCCCACTGGCCCCACTCGGCCCAGGCCAGGCCCGGGGAGTGTGGCCTCAGGGTTTACAGCCCACCACGCACCCCCCTACACACCACGGCTCCCCCCACCAAGTACTTACCCTGAAGACTTTATGAAATACTTGATTAAACAAAGAATCTGGTTAGTTTTCATACAGATCACCTGCTAAGGCGAGCAAATTGGAGATACTAGATGGACATCATTCGAATTCAGATCATCTCTGCTTTAAGCAACACCCGTGGCTCCCCTCAGGCCACCGTGGGCAGTGAAGAAACAAGAAACTCAACAGGAAAGGACCGGGATGGGAGGGGCACCGTTAGGGAACCCGCAGGAGGGGTAACGCAGGCCCGGAGGGCGGCACACGGAGGCCGGAGGGTGACGAAGATGCTCGTCACCTGAGCAGTGGCACGGGGCAAAGCCAGGCCCCGGCCCGGTCAGTGGAGCCCAAGCCAGCTGCCAGGTGGGACCCACAAGCTCACAGAAGGGGGTTCTGGGGTCTTCCTCCCCCTGGGGGGTTTGGGGGGGACAAGTGTGGCTCTGCCACATCCACTACCGTCCCGCGGTGGGGGGCCCACGCTGATCCTCCAGGAGCGGCGACCCCAGTCAGGCTGGCCCCAGGCCAAGACGTGGGACAGGCCGGGACGCTCACCCCGCCCGTGGCCGCGCAGGCCCTCCTGCCCAGCGTTCTGGTGGCCAAGTGACCCTCTGAACCTTCGGCCGGGGCCTCACATGTTTGTAGCAATGTTCGAACAGGATCGCTCCGCATTAAGTTCCCAGCACATGAGCAGCACGGAAGATGTCAGTACCAGCCTTTCTAGGAAGTGGATCGAATCTTCTCCAGGCGCTGGGGGTCGCTGACCCACTTGGAGGTCACCTTGCCAGGGAGCCTTGTGCAGGGTCAGACTCCGTCACTGGAGGAGCCGAGCCCGGCCTTCCTCCCCGAGGCTTCTCCCCCCACAGACGTTAGTGCAGCCGGGCCAGCCCGGGCAGTGCCGGGACCAGGAGGGGGGAGAGGACAGCTGGGGGGCTGCTGACCGGGCTGAGGAGCAACACAGGAGCACTGGGGGCCCCCACGTGTGGCCCGCAGGACCAGCCAACCACCCCCGACGGTGGCCTCTGGTCACGCTCGCCAACCTTACGTGAAAGGCCACGTCAGAAAGGACAGGACCAGGTGCCAAAGGGTCCACGGCCAGAGTGATGAGTGATGCCCAGGGCAGAGCCACAAGGGAAGGGTCAGAGATGGGGGCGCCACCCACAGGACCCCACAGCTGGAAGCGGCAGCGGGTGGCAGGGTCAGCCTCAGAGAATTCCCGCCAGAACCACCCCACCCCTGCTGTGCGGGCCGGGTCCCCCTGCACGTGGCCTGCCCTTGGCCGCCTGCTTCCACCCTGGTTCCCGCACCACCCCCGGGGGGACGCAGGCTGGAGCCTCCTGCCCCTGCCGGTGACCTTACTGACCTTCACGACTCTCGTGGGAAAACAGGAGACTGTGCCGGTTTCCTGAAGCTGCTGCAGAAAAATCACCAGACGGGGGACTGAAGACGACACTGGCCTGTCCTCTCACGGTTCGGGGGTCAGGTGTCCGCAGGCCCGTTCGTGGCGGGGGGGGGGGGGTGTTGTGACAACCTCCACCTTCACACACCCGCCTCCCGCTGGGGTCCCTCCCTGTCTTACGGGGTCACCGGTCCGGGAGTCAGGGCCCGCCCTAACCCAGGAGGATCTCACCGAGAGCCTTACCCGACCACAGCCACGAAGATCCTATTTCCAAACAAGGTCCCGGCTGACATGAATTTTTGCTGATCGCTGTTGCGCTCACTGCACCTGCTCAGCGGCAACAACCCGCCATGGCCGCCACGCCCTGAGCTCCTCGGGGGACCCTGCCCTCGGCCCTCCTCCCTTTCCAGGAGACAAACCTGAGGCACAGAGAATCTGAGGAACTTTCCCAAGGCCACACAGCCATGCGGGTAGCAGAACCGGGCCCCGTGGCCTCGTGGAAGGGTCCAGCATCTGCACGCTCACCCAACGGGACGCCCACCACCTGTGGGGGCAGCAGGGCTCCCTTTCTGTCCTCTGCGCCCCCGGGGAAGTGCGTGTGTGGAAATGGAGGCACCTCTCACAGGATTCCGGGGCGCTGTGGGCGGGGGGAGGCCCCAGGCAGCTCAGAGCCCCCGGCACTGATGTCAAGATGCGCGACCGCGGCTGGAAGGCCCGGCCCCGGGCAGCAGGACGCGCAGCCAGAGGGCGCACCTCTGTCCCTGGCTCTGCCACTGTCGTCTCCCGTCCTTGGACACCCGGCCGTGTGCTGTAAGGGCAATCTACAGCGTCAGGCGCCACCAGGGCCTGTCTCCCCAGAGCCACCACGATTAATTAACCATGTGCAGCCGGGAAATACTCAGACACGAAAGCAAATCACATCGATCTCACTGATTTGTCCGGTGCCAGGCTGTTGTATCACGTATCAGATCCCACTTGGGTTTTAGGTGGAAGGTGACCGGGGGGGCCTGGGGATTTGGGGGAACAGCCTGCGTAAAATACAAGCATGTTTAACGTGGAAAAGACACTGAACTATAATGACAAAGGAAGCAGAAAGACAGGGGCCTTGTTGGAGGGCCTCTTGGAGAAGCGCTCTGCAGTGCAGAACAAGACCAACGTCCCTGGGCGAGGTCACTGTGCACACAGGCCCCAGGGCCCAGCCGCAGCGACAAGCCAGCCCCAGCCCCACTGGCCTGGGTGTCATTCTCAGCCTGGATCACTTCCAGTGCCCTGGCCCCACTGCCTTCAAGAGGAGGCTTTGAAAACTAACCTCCTAAAGCAGAAAACAAAACAGAATACATAGAAATTCAGAAAAGGGCTCCTACTCCCAGGGACGCCGGCCCCAGCTTCTTTCCAACTGAGCGGGGCCTGGCTGCGGGCTGATGAGCGCAGACGCTCCAGGGACCCCTCCTCCCCCGCCAGGCGCACCCTGTCCCCCCAGCCCCCTGACCCAGCTCCTCCACCCTCACAAGCCGCCTTTCCCTCCTCAGGGCCCAGCCAAGCAGACAGACAGGACAGACAGCTGGAGGTTTCCAGCATCCTTATCCAGAGCTGGGTACGGGCATGCGTGTGTGTGTGTGCGTGTGCGCGCGCATGCGTGTGCACAATACACACTTGGACATTTTTCAAACTGGAGATTTCCCCCGCAATTTCGTCAGCCTGTCAAGTCAAGGTAACGACACTGCTCCGGTGTCTAATTAAGAGCATGAATCATCCTCTCCAGCAGCCAGGTGGAAGCTCTTGTTCAGGGAGGGCTGTTCACAGGTAGGGGAGGCCTGCTGAGCAGCCTGGAGGCGGAGGCTGGTGTTCTCACCAACAGAAAGATCTTAAATTCCAAATTTCCAAAGGGAAGCTTTTCAGCTTCTGCTGCCCATGTGTGGTGGGTTGCACATACTCCCCCAAATTCATATGGTGAAGGCCTAGACCCCAGGGGATGGCGTTAGGAGGCAAGCCTCTGGGGGTGACTGGGGTTAGGGGAGGCCGTGAGGGCGGTGCCCGCGATGGGATTAGTGTCTGCGGAAGAGGGCAGTTCCAGAGCCATCTCCCCCTCTGCCATGTGAGGACGTGGCGAGCAGGCAGCCTTTCTGCAAGAACCCTGACCTCGGACAGCCAGCCTCCAGAACTGAGGGAAACCGGGTTGGTAAGCCCCAGCCGCAGTCGAGGCGGCTCCTGAGGGGCACAGAACACAGTGGGTACCAGGGGCCATCCATTCTGCTCAGGAACTGCAGCCTCCAAAGTCTGCGTGTAATCTTTTTTATGATTTTATTTTATTTATTTGAGAGAGAGATCACCAGAAGGGGGAGGGGCAGAGGGAGAAGCAGACTCCCCGCTGAGCAGGCAGCCCGACATGGGCTCAATCCCAGGACCCTGGGATCATGACCTGAGCCGAAGGCAGACGCTTAACCAACTGAGCCACCCAGGCGCCCCAAATGTTTTCATATTTTAAAGCGCTATTTTGAAGTAAGAATTAAATCCGGTAGCCTATTTTCTTAACCAAGGCTCAGGATACGTGGCCTGTCGTGGAGGCAGGATGAGGTAGGAGAAACGTCTTGAGATCCGCTGAGAAGCAGCCAGCGCCACTCGGGCTCTTCCCCGTGTTACTCCAGCAACACTTCGGATGCACCTGCCACGCTTCCCGCACTTCTGTGAGCACTCAGCTAGGCCTGAGGCGCCTGGGGGACTCAGTCTGGTGAGCATTTGACTCTTGATTTCAGCTCAGGTCATGAGCTCAGGGTTGCGAGATCGAGCCCTGTGCCAGGCTCTGTGCTAGGCGTGGGAACCTGCTTAAGATTCTCTCCCTCCCTTAAAAAAAAAACAACAAAAAAAAACTTCATTAAAAAAGTCAATTAGGGGACGTCTGGGTGGCTCAGTCGTTAAGCGTCTGCCTTCAGCTCAGGTCATGATCTCAGGGTCCTGGGATCAAGCCCCATGTCGGGCTCCCTGCTCCACGGGAAGCCTGCTTCTCCCTCTCCCACTCCCCCTGCTTGTGTTCTTTCTCTCGCTGTGTCTCTCAAATAAATAAATAAAATCTTTAAAAAAAAAAAAGGCAATTAGGATTTTTAGTTCAGAATATAAGTTGATAGTTGGGAACTCTTTTATTTGAAGGGCAGAAATAGCAAAATACATGCAAAGCTCCGCCTGGTTTAATTAGCAACAATCACTGAAGCATCTGGCTTCTCAGAAGCGGTGGGGCCCCTCCTCCCTCTCCAGCTCCCTCTCCATCCCTGCACAGTCGGGGACCGAGATGGTGGCAGGAGGGGCATGAAGACCAGAGGGAGGAGAGGACCCCGTTGACTCAGGAGCCGTGGACAAGGGCGACCCCTGAGTGAAAAAGCAGGCACCCGGGAGCCTTACAGACCAGATTCCAAACAGGGAGAGTATCTTGGGGTGAAAGGGTGAATGTGGATCCAGACCCAAGGCTGACAAGTTCCTGGATTATTCGTGCCTGCCTCTTCATCAGGAACAACAAGGATTGGCCCAAGACCTCACTGGCCCTGTTTGCAGTGGCCTTTAGCCTATGTCAGAATAAGGAAAACACGGAGCTTTCTTACGACGCCAGCACACAGACCAGCGTGAAGCTACAGGCAGGCATGTTATGCGTGCACACTGACCGATCAGTGTCCCAGCCACGTAACACCACGGCAAAAAGTGCTCTGCACCTTTAAAAAGAGGACACATTTGGGGTGCCTGGGGGCACAGTCCGTTGAGCAACCGACTCTTGGTTTCAGCTCTGGTCATGATCTCAGGGTCATGAGATCAATCCCCACATCCAGTTCGCGCTCAACAGGGAGCCTCCTTGAGATTCTCTCTCTCCCTCTACCCCCAACCCCATACTGTCTCTCTCTCAAATAAATTAAGCTTTAAAAAATAAAAATTTAAAAACGACACATTTGCAAAGCAACACCCATGGAGAGCTACCTTGTTCAGCAAGCAGGCATCTCTCTCTCTCTAAAGTGATAACCACACAAACTTGACAGCAAAGCAAGAACTGTTCTACTGGGAAGACGAACATTTGTGCTCCCTGGGAAGATTCTGGTCTCAGAGCCCTACAGGTGGTGACTGTGCGAAGGATCCATCCTCTCCCACATTCACCTTGGATGAGCGACCCGACCACGCAGGAGCGCTGCCCTCAGGAAGAGCCTCCCCGACTTCCCCGTCAGAGGCGGACACAGCCCGTGTCGCCCCTTACCATCCTCCTGCGACCCGCGTGCGTTCCAATCCTAAAACTCAGTTTACTGAATCGTCTAAGACGAGTTTCCTCCGTGCCTCGGACATCCGTACCCAAGGCCCACGTGGAGGCAATGAAAGGAATTTTAACATGAAGGTTTTTAATCCAGTTTAAAAAATCCTTAAAACAATCTGCTCTTCAAAACATGGAATTGATTTGGGGTTTTTCTATTATTGTAACAAATTAGGCAAAACTGTACCTCATAATTGTTGAGGAAAAAAATAATGTATTAATTTTCCTATTAAATTCAAAAACTTGGTTGTAGGAGAGTTAACAGGGAAATCAACTTAGGAATCTCCGTGAACAAACACCAATGCAGGTGAAATATAAATTCATTACGTACGTGTGCGAACCACCACGACCGTGATGAACGAGGCCTGCAAGCCAAGAGTGTAAAATTAAGGCAGCTACTTTATTCTGAGCGAGAAAGTGGCATGAGAACTCCGAGCATCGCCCCCACTAACAGCACTCCCCACCCGGTTCTGGGAGAAGAGTGTCTTCTGTCTGGCCGGTCCTGTTGTCTCCTGCGACGCCTTCTTACCAGGCAGGCACCGCAGGGGCAGACGTCTGCTTGTGGTCCGGATGGAGCAGCCCCGCGCTTAAACAACTGGGGAGGGGACTCCCATTCGGGCTGATCTTGAACTAGGTAAAACGAACGTGGTTTGTCCACAGTCCCGGAGTTGCTTCCACGTAAAAATCCCTTCTGTAACAAGCTCCTTTCACTGAACACAGCGATCGAATCACCGTGCCAAGAAAGCGCACCTCGCCCCGCGTCTACGGCCTAAGAGGAGGAGGAGGACGGGCTGTGCGGCGACTCCGCACATTCCCAAGGGCGAGGCGCCGTGGGAGCCGAGCGCCGCTCGGCTGTCTGCGCCAAAAACGCCACGTACCGCCCCCGAGCCTCGAACTGGTCGGCGGGCCGGTTGTACGCCGTCCACACGGGATCTCCCACGAACAGCCGCATGGCCTTCACGTAGTTCTAGAAAACACAGACACGCCGCCCGTTAAGCCCGCCTCCGAGAGGCGGCGCCCCGCAGGCCGCGGCTGTCGCGGCGGGGGCAGAAGCGCTCAGCGCACACAGCCGCGCCTCTGCCGCGGGGGTTCGCCGCTGAAGGCCGCTCTCTGTCCCCCGCCGTCCGCGCGGACGAGCACGGACCCGCCGGCCCGCCGCCCGCCCCGCTCCCGGCTGCGGCCTCCGCGCCCTTCCCCGCGCTCAGCGGGGCCCTCAGGCTGCTGGACACCAGGGAGGCCCCTCGGAAGTGAAAACGAGGGGCGCCCGGGTGGCTCCGGCGTTGAGCGTCTGCCTTGCGCTCGGGTCACGGTCCCAGGGTCCGGGGATGGAGCCCCGCGTCGGGCTCCCTGCTCCGCGGGGGGCCTGCTTCGCCCTCTGCCTCTGCCCCTCCCCCACCCCAACCTCATCCCTACGCCCTTGCTCATGGTCTCAATCTCTCCCAAATAAATAAATAAAATCTTTTAAAAAATGGATGTTGATGGGGCGCCCGGGTGGCTCCGGCGTTGAGCGTCTGCCTTCGGCTCAGGTCCTGATCCCAGGGTCCCGGGATCGAGCCCCGCGTCGGGCTCCCTGCTCCGCGGGGGGCCTGCTTCTCCCGCTCCCGCTCCCCCCGCTCGTGTTCCCTCTCCCGCTGTCTCTGCCCCTCTGTCAGATAAATAAAATCTTACAAATAAATGGAAAGGAGCAGAGCTTTCAACCCCGTCTCGCTCGTATGCGCGCTCACACGTGACAAGCGACGAAGGCACGCGCTTCCGGATCCCGGCGCCAGAGGCGACAGGAGGAGCCGCACCGCCCGCACGCCCGGCACGGGCGACGCCCTCCGGGGCGGGCGCGGCGGACGCAGCGGGCGCGGTCGGGGGCCGCCCGACGGGACGGCTCCCGCCGGCCCCTCCCGGCCCCTCCCGGCAACTCGGCAGCCGCCGCACCTTCTCATCCAGCGTGAAGCGGTGGTAGATGCCCGCGGGAAGAGCGATCAGGTCCCCCCTCTCCATGAAGACGCGGATCCACCTGTCGTCCTCATCGCGCACGTCGAAGTACCCGCTGCCGTCCAGGACGTAGCGGACCTCGTCGTCCAGGTGCAGGTGCTCCGCGTAGAACGCCTTCCTCTGCGGACGGCGGAAGCGGCGACTCGGACCGGGCGCGCACGTCCGCGCGGGTCCGCGGCAGCCCGAGCGCGCGACGCCGGGCGGGGCAGCGCGGAGGGGGCGCCGCGTCGCAGCGGGAGCTCGGGCAGTGTGGGAGGCCCGTCATCAGACCAGCAGCGGCGCAGCGCGTCCGTGTGCCGCGACCCCCTCAGCGCCCCACGCGCACCAACTCCGGGCGCTGGTGCTGCCCCCGCGACCCTCGAGGGAACGCGCAGCCCCAGGCCGGGCGCTCGCCCCCCCTCACGCGGCTCAGCGGCGCAGTCGAGGCTCCCACGCACATCCGGGCTCCTGCTCGCACCCGCCGCGCGCGGCAGTCTCACGGGCCTCGCGCGCGGCCGTCTCGGGCCTCGCACGCGCCCTACACTTGTGTGCGCAGTTGTCACATTCCTCACACGCACACGGTCATCACACGCCTTACGTGCACACGCAGTCGTCACGTGCCACGCATGCGCGGTCGTCCCACGCGCGCACGCAGTTGTCACATGCCTTACGCGCGCAGTCATCACACGCCTTACGCACGCGCAGTTGTCACGCGCCTCAAACGCATGCGCGGTCATCATACACCTTACGCACATACACAGTTGTCACACGCCTTACGTGCGCACGCAGTCGTCACGTGCCTCAAACACACGCGCGGTCATCACGTGCTTCAGATGCGCGCGCAGTCGTCACGTGCCACACACACACACACACACACACACACACACACACACACACACACACACCCCCACACACACACCCCCCCCCCCCCCCCCCCCCCCCCCCCACCACACCACACCCCACCCCACCACACCAGGTCAGGAGCCACGTGTACACGTGAGGAAGGCAGTCACTGTTTCCATAAACAAACACCTTCCACGTGTTCAAATCTTTTATGTCTTTCAAAAAGTCCTCATCCCCCTAAAATTGATAATAAAAATATTCAAATACGGAGAATAGTTGAAAGAATTTTACAGTAACCACCCCTGTACCCTTACCAAGATGCCATCATCGAACTGTCTCTACTCGCACTGTTGGTATCTCCCCAGCTCTCTGTCCCCCATGCAGGTGTGTCTGCAGCTTTCCTTATTTAATGTTTACACATTTCTGGAAAATCCATAAATATTTGGAAAATGGCTACGTACAGTAAGAGCAGCACATTAACACCCATCTTGAATGCTGGCAGGCTGTGGGGACGCAAGTGTCACAGCCCCCAGGAGGGGAACGATCCAGCCAACTGCATTCGCATCAGGCACGCACCAAGCAATCCCCTTCCCAGAACCGACCCTGAAGATTCGCCTCCGACTACATAAATATAAATTTGCACAAGCTTACTCTCTGCTGTAGTGTAAAACACTGGAAAGAACTCAGATGCCCAAACACCAGAGAGTGGCAGAATACTGAGGTCTACGAGCACCGTCATAACAAGACGCTAAGACAACCACTGTCGATGGGCAGACGGTGGGAACAGTGCAGTAAAGGGGGGGAGAGGGGATGACCCTTCTGGCAAAGTTGAGATTTTAGAACTTTGTTGTGTTTTACGTAATCACAAATAGGATAAGAGAAGCATGGGAAGGAAAACTTAAACCATACTGACCTGAGTAATTTGTGACCATATCACTTCACCCTGTCCTCAGTCTGAGAGAAAGACCTGCAAACCGGCCTCACGCCCCACTCAGCAGGACTGCCCTCTGCAACGGATGGGTGTGGCAGCCAGGCCGAAACTACTGTGTGTGCTGAGGGAAATGAGTAAGTATGTGGACACGATTGGGGGCTGGGGTCCTCACAGTGGGACAAGAGAGGGGCAAGCCCTGAATGAGGGAGGATGAGAAAAAGTCCTATGGAGTTGACCAGAATGAGAGGCATCAGCTCAAACCAACGATTTCTCTCTCTCACAGACACAGAATTCACTGCCCCATCTGCTGCAAGGACCTGGGGCAATGACCCCTGAGTAGCAATGAGGACTCCCGTCTGGGTTTCCAAGTACCAGTGACAGGTACCAGGAAGAGGGGCTGATTCCAGGGCGAGATCAGGGGAACTGGAGGTGCCTGGCACAAGTGGATCCAGCAAGTAAAGAGGTGCTCAGGAAAATGATGGGGATCTGCCAAAAGGACAGGAACCAGTTAGAAACACTCCTATGTGCTAAGTCTGGGGCAATCCGAACATCAAAATTACTCACTGGCCTGTAATCCATGCCTGCCATGATTCAAGTAAGACTCTGTGAGCCCACACTGATGTAAACAGAAGGAACAGGCAGCTTTTCCTTACAGACGGAGGCCAATTCAATACTAGAGGATAGTTAGAAGGTCACCATTTCTACCACCCTGATGGCGGTGACTGATTCAGGCAGGAACCATCAAGACTTACTGCAAACACTGAGTGAAAGTTTGAGAAGAAACAGAGTGTTCACAGACTCAAAGTAACTCTTCACAAATTTCTTATTAGTTATGAGGGGGAAATGGTAACTTCACAATGAAGAACCCAATGAACACGAACTTAACCAAGTTTCCCATCAGCCAGGAAGGGTCTTCTGACACCACATGCCTCCCAATGGGATGCACCGAGCAGACACAACACCTTCTGTGTAGGATTCCTGCCAAAAATGCATCACTTGAATCTAATCATGAGGACACCTAACACAAACATAACACATTAGAAAGTAAAGGTTTGTTTCAGAGAAACAAGAGAGATAAGCCTGTATCAGCAAGGGAGTTTTCCTCCAGGAGAGAAGCTGTTCTGCAGGACTAGGATGATGGGGAGAATATAATTACTAACATTAACAGCATCTGAGCCCCTTCGATGTAATAAGACAAAGCACTGCTGGGGCGCCTGGGTGGCTCACTCAGTTGAACGTCCAACTCTTGATTTCGGCTCAGGTCATGATCCTGGGTTGTGAGATCGAGCCCCGCACAGGGTTCTGCACTTACTGAGGAGCCTGCTTAAGATTCTCTCTCTCCCTCTCCCTCTGCCCCTCCCCATTCTCTTTCTCTTATGCGTGTGCGCCTGTGTGCATTAAAAAAATAAAGAATAAAAACTAAACTAAAAAAAAAAAAGACAAAAGCGCTGCTAAGAAGATGAGTAATTTAAAATTCATGGAAAAGCACACCATTTAAATCTGAGAGAATTCATGACCCATTAGGGCATTTGGTGAGAAATGACTTCATCTTGTAAGGTACTGTAACACTCATGCTCTGACCGGCAAGAATAATTTGACAGCAATGACACCATGTGTGTATGTTTGCAGGGTCCGTGTTCTCATGCTGCTTTTGTTCTTAGTTCAGTTTGTTGGTATACCTGCCTGTTTCCTTTCTCCGAAACACACACAGAAGACATCCAAGCTGATGGAAGAACAGTCTGGGTGACTTTCCCTAGATCCATCAGAGGACTGAGGTCACAGGATAAAATGCTCCCCTTAGCTCTGAGACAGAGGTGGACGCAGAGCCTCCTGGAGCAGGTAAACTGGTACAACACACAAGTGGTCATCCTGGCAAACTGCAGCAGGCTGAGTGTGCACCAGCTCGAAAGTGAAAAACTCCTGGGAGCCCAGTATTAAGGGAGCCCCACAGGTCTGTGGCTTTTATATCTAGAAACCCCACCAGGTTCTCTTGATGAAGATCCCAGAAATAGCCTTTCACGGTGCAGGCAATGGGAGGGGAAAAGTAGCCATTTTTGAAAACTCAGAGAACATCCTGCATACCAAAGGCCAGTCAGTACTCCCAGGGAAACAACTGTACCAGAGCCTTATCTGACTTGCAAGAAGGCCACCTCCAGCCCCCTCCAGCCTAAAGGGAGAATGAAAAGGCCACAACAGAAGAACTAAGCCCACTAAAAACTAGACTGAATCGTGAAATCACAAAGCACTTTTCCTCCCCAACAGCTTACCGCGTGACAAGGCTTCAGAAGAATGATAGTGACTTAAAGCTTTGGAAGAACCATGAGACACAGAATCTATGTGAGGAAGAGTGCTTGGAGAAACAAAGACCTCAGGGGAGAAGAAAAACAAGGAAACTAGAAGAAACCAAACCCCTGGCACCAGCAACAGCAAACAGGACTCCCACCCAGGTAACACAAACCCTCACACTAAAGGCCGTCTTGCCTTGGTTCCTCTTAACAGACACTACACTCTGGCTTTAGCCAAAAATAACAGGGCATGTTAAAAGTTAAGAAAAAATCCGTCTCCAGAGACAAAGCAAGCATGAGAACCAGACAGGGATGTGACACACATTTCGGAAACTGAAGCCCAAGGTTACATAGCTAGTAAGTACTGGAGACAGAATTTAAAGATTTTATTTATTTATTTGACAGAGAGAAAGAGAGCACAAGCAGGGAGAGCAGCAGGAAGAGGGAGAGGGAGAAGCAGGCTCCCCAGTGAGCAGGGGGACCAATGCGGGGCTCGATCCCAGGACCCTGGGATCATGACCTGAGCTGAAGGCAGACGATTAACCGATTGAGCTACCTAGGCGCCCCGAGAATCCCACTTTAAAATAAAGACACAAATAGGTTAAAAGCAAACTTGGAGAAAGATACACCATGTTAACAGTAATCAAAAGACAGCTCAGGGAGCTATATTAATTTCAGACAACACAGACTTCAGAACAAGGAAAATCACCAGGGATAAAGATGGATGTCATGTAATGACAAAACAGTCAAATCTCTAAGAGGACATGACAATCCTGAACATGGATGCGCCTAACAACAAATATCAAAATACACAAGGCAAAACTAACAGAATGAGAAGAACACATGAATCCACTATTTTAGTTGGAGATTTCAACACCACCCATCAATAAACAACAAGTTCAGCTTGCAGAAAATCAGAAAGGAACAGTTGTTGAATAGCACCACCAATTCATAGAATGAGTCAACCAACAACAGCAGAATACACATTCTTCTCAGACTCACATGGTGCATTCATGAAGATAAACTATATTGTGACCCATTAAAACCATCTCAATATATTTACAAGGACTCAAGTCTTACAAAATATATTCTCTGATTACAGTGGAATTAAATTGGAAGGCAATAAAAGAAAAGTCTCCGGAAAAGTCCCCATATAATTAGAAACTAACACGTATCAAAAAACCCACATGGGTCAAAGAAGAAATCAAAAAAATTAATTTGGAGGTATTCTGATGAAAATGAAAATCATTTAAAATTTGTGTGATGCCACAAAAGCAGTACTTAGGGGAAATTTACAGCACTAAATACCTACGTTAAAAAAGAAGGCTGCAAGTCCATGACCTCAGCAACCATGTTAAGAAATTAGAAAAAGGATGGCTCAGTCAGTTTAATGTCCAATTCTTGATTTCAGCTCAGGTTGTGATCTCAGGGTCGTGAGATGGAGCCCCATGTCTGGCTTCCTGCTCAGTAGGGAGTCGGCTTGGGATTCTCTGTTCCTTGCCCTCTGCCCTTCCTCCCCCCACTTGCATGCTCTCTCAAATAAATAATTAAATCTTAAAAAAAAAAAAGAGAGAAAACAAAGAAGCTTGTGTTTAATAAGAGTGAATATAACGATTCCCCTCTTCAAAGAATTTAGAGTTACCTTACCTTTTCTTCATAATTTGGTAGTTTATCCTTGCATATGGTTATTATGTCCATCCAGGAATAGTTTCTCTCTTTTCGGATCTTTTCTAATTCTGGATCATTCTCGTACTTGTCAGCATCCAACTATTAAAGTTTAAACAACAACAAAAAGGAGGTCACAGGAATGCAAGGAAACAAAGAAGTGTTCTCTCTCTGGATCTCCAATATGATTGCACTCCAAATTTATCATCCAGTCCTCTGTCAATTGCAAACTAACCTTCCTTCCCCTCTTTTCCCTATTTCTCTGGAGGGTTTCCCAATTCTCCATTATAGCTAAGGAGAGTGCAGTTGTACTTAATTCTTGCCTCCCTTCTCCCCAGCAGTTCTTCCTGGGGGATTCTACATCCCCATTCTAGTCCCACTGCTAGGAGCCCAGGTGAAACATCCATGGCCAAGCCTGTCCAAGGTCACCAACCCCGTCCAAGGTCACCAACCCCACCTCCTCCCCAGTCCTGTTCCTCCAGCACCAATCCTCTGCAGTCTAACTGATCCCTCTATGGCATCTCTTTGGTCAGCTGTTTCCCTTGGCTGAAATGACTGATGCTCTGGAAGCCTACAAATAAAACCCAAATTCATTAAACTGGTATAAGAGGCCTTCCATCATGTGGCCCCATCTGCCTTTTCTACTCCTCTGTCCCTATCACCTGTTTTTTTAAAAAAAATCTACATTCTAAACCAAATAGGATTATTTGCTACTCTCCAAAAGATGCCTCACATCCCCACATCCTTGCTCCTGACAGCTTCCTACACCTAGAAATCTCCTTCATTATTTTCATTTATCACAACCCTATCTCTTCTTCAAGGTCCCATTCTAACACGTTTGTCATGAAGCACTCCCCTAGGGCCCCAGCCAGAGTTATCTGCACTCCTACTTCAAACTATTGGCAACGAATTTAGCATACCTTGCACTATGTTGCGATAAAATGCACATTTTATCACAACTACTGAACAGCAAACTCCAGAATATCTTAAAATACTGGTCATCAACACGTTAAGTTCTACAAAGATGACTCCCAAAATTATCAAATCCACCTCATGATATGCACAGTACTGCTCCACACTAAAACAATCTAACTTCAAATTATGTGTCTGAGACAGAGCTTTTTATCACTCTGCTATGTCACTGATACCAGATATGAAAAAATGCTCCATTTGTTCCCACTGACCAAGAACAGTTATTACGAAGGAAGTATATAAAAATACACAGGACACGAAAACCACAGAATAAACATTATTTACTTATTTAAATATACTCCATGCCCAACATAGGGCATGAACTCATGACCCTGAGACCAAGAGTTGGATGCTCTACCGACTGGGCCAGCCGGGCACCCCTAAACATAATTTAATTTTGATAGCCCTTTGACTTATCCAGAGCAGAACTAGAAAGTAGGAGGAACTGGGTCTGACCCCATGGAATAACTAAAGATGCCTTTTAAAATGTGGTATTTTATCCTTTGGATACATTCACAAGTTGACCAGTATCTCATTCTTGCTCTTAAACTGTAAAAAGCAGAATGAAATCCCCAAAGTACAGTAACTTGACTTTTCTAATAGTTTAGATTGCAGATAAATTGATTTTATGATAAAACAAAATTTATTTCCCTGTCATAATAGACATTATATACCATTTGATTGCCTCAAAGACGCTACTTTCCAGTAGGTTAAGTGTTAAATCTTGGGCTAGGAAAAGATAAGTAATCTGTAAAAATTAACATAGGCCCCAAATCTAAGTGTTTAGTAGAGAAGTCCTCTTAATGGCAAGAAGGCTAGCCCTGGCTTCATTTCCGCCCACCGTGAACGAAAAGGAACCCTGTTTACAACGGAGCCAGGGGACCAGCAGGGTAGCCCTTGCGCCCAGCGCTGTGGGTCAAGGGCAGACCCAACAGGAAAAGCCCCACCTGGCAGGTGGATGCCACTTTACCACAGCAGGAGCAAGGAAGGGTTCGTCTGCCCAGCAGCAGCCCAGCTAAGGAGACCCCACTAGTCCAGCGGACTTGTTGTAACAGCCCACCCATTCCACCCCCCATTTTTTAAAGAAAGACTGTTCATTTATTAGGGGGACTTGCCTATGGTTTTTGCTGTGGTTTGCTTATACTGCATTGCAATTCTCTGCTATTCCTAAAGAAACCCATTTTTGCTGGTGAAATAACTGGCAGCTTGCTTTCTTTTTTTAGAAGACTTTATTCGAAAGAGAGAGGGAGAGAGCACAAGCAGGGGCAGCGGGAGAGGGAGAAGCGGACCCCCAGTGAGCAGGGAGCCCGAGGCGGGGCTCGATCCCAGGACCCCGGGACCATGACCTGAGCCCCCGGGGCCGCGGTGGCAGGTTTATCGAGCAAGTTAACGCCAGGGGCGCCCGGCTGGTTCAGTCGGCAGAGCGTGCGGTGAGTTCGAGCCCCACGCTGGCTGTGGAGACTACTCAAAAACGGGGGGAAATCTTAAAAAAAAAAGCTAACACTACGCAACCGGAGGTGCCATGGAAACCGTCTCGCTTCTCCTCTGAGAGACCGGACGAGGTCTAAAGAGCTGCTGGGCTGGCACCTCCTCTGAGCCTGTCTCGGGGGGAGGCGCGGCTCCGCGCACACCGGCGCTCACTCCACCCCGGCCCCCGAGGCAGCGAGCGCCTTGGGAGCGGACATGGCGGCGGGTCGGGCAGCGGGGCCCGGCAGCCGGCGGGGGTGAGGGCGGCCCCACGCCAGGAGACCCTCAGGCCGCACCGCGGCGCGCACCTCGCGCGGAGAGCGCCCCCGCCGCCTGCGGGGGAGGCCGGCGCACCACGGGCACCGCACAGGGGCCTGGGGACGGCCTCCAAGGCCTCCCGCCCGCTCTCGCCCCGCACAGTCCACCAATGATGTGCCCGGCGCGAACCCACCCGCGTCCTCCCGGCGCACCGCGTCAGACCAAACACCCCGGCCCCGAGGCCACCTCGGGCGCCCATTCCCGGCCCCGCCCGTCTGCAGAGCACGCGCAGGGAGGCCAGGCCGCCGACCACAATGCTGAGCATGCGCACGGCGCCCGGCACGCCTAAAGCCGGGCAAGCGCCGCACGCCCCGGACGCCGACCGCCTGGGCCCCTACTGAGCATGCGCACCGCTCCCAGGCGGAGGGACCACCCGGCCCC
>NW_023270277.1:2059512-2094570 GCF_011800145.1 Mirounga leonina
CTACTGAGCATGCGCACCGCTCCCAGGCGGAGGGTTCCCGGCGCCGCCGACCACCCGGACCCTTTACTGAGCATGCGCACCGCTCCCAGGTGGAAGGTCCCAGGCGCCGCCGACCACCGGCCTCTCTACTGAGCATTCGCACCGCTCCCAGGCGGAGGGTTCCCGGCGCCGCCGACCACCCGGCCCCCCTACTGAGCATGCGCACCGCTCCCAGGCGGAGGGTTCCTGGCGCCGCCGACCACCCGGCCCCCCTACTGAGCATGCGCACCGCTCCCAGGCGGAGGGTCCCGGGCGCCGCCGACCACCCGGCCCCCCTACTGAGCATGAGCAGCGCCGCTCCCCACCCCCCACCCCCGGCCCTGTCCCGGTCGCGGGCCCCGCTCCCTGCAAGTTGGGGTGTGCGGGCAGCACGGGGGACCCGATGGGGGGACTGCCCTCGGCCCTGCGTACCTTCCAATAAAGAACCCCGAGCCGGCGCAGCTGCTCCAGGCCGACCGGGCGGTTGGGCTCGGCGCGGTGGGGCCGCCTCGGGTCGTCGGCGGACTCGTCCATGTACCAGGCCTCCACCATGGCGGAGCCGGGGCGCCGCGAGCACCCCCTGCACGCCCCCCGCCCCTGACCCTGGCCCGCGGCTTTGGGAGGCAGCGGGCGAAGAGCGGGTGCGCCGCGCGGGGAGGCCCTTATCCCGGGGCGGCCATGCGGGGCGGGGCGGGGCCGGCGCGCCCGGAGCGCTCCCGGCGGGGGGAGGGGCGGCGGGACCGGGGGCAGCTGCGAGGAGGAGGGGGCTCAAGGGGGCGGGGCGGAGATGGGGGGCAGCTGCGGGCAGGGGGGTCCAGAGGTCATCTTGACCAGAACAGTCTGGTGAAACAAGCAATACTGACGTGACACAATTTATACTTTAGAGGACGGAGATTAAGTGCCACCAAAGAAGCCACGCCACCCATGTGGGGCGCAGCGTGGCTTCAGGTCAGGTCGCGTCACCACAGAGGACCCAGGTGTCACTCAGGGTGGAATACCGCGTCCTCTCCATTCCCCCCATCTTTGCAGTATCAACAGTCTGCTCTGCATCCCCCTTCCCCATATGGCGGGTTATGTTCTAGGGGAAGAAAAACAAGCCTGCCCTTCCCATTCCTTGAATTGATCATCTGTTTAGCAGATTGGGAAAAAAAGGTTCATTTTTCAAAGCAATCAACCAGAAGAGATCCGATCATCCCGCCATCCGGCACAGCCTCTACAGGGAATCAAGTAACTGGGAAGCCCATGGGACTGAAACTAGACCTAAGCCGGCACATCTCCAGAACCTACAGCCCACTCTGAGCTCCAGGAACACTGTACACGAAGCACACATACACTTTGTGTCGGGCCCGCTGCTGCAGTCCCACCTCTCCCTCTTCACATGCGTGACCAGCTGCTGCTTGTCCCCCGGGGGACACCTTCCACGTCACTGCCCATCTTCTGTGCTTCATGACAAGGCTTCATGACCTTGTCTCTGATGGGGGTCGCACCTCACCAGTAAAGCTGCAGGGCTCACCCCTCCCTGCAGACTGCTCACACAAGGTGACCCAGGACCCTGAGTTGCCGGATCCAATCATGCACTTCTGGTCTGATCTGCTGTTGCCCTCAGCTGCCCCCTCCCTTCCCAAAACGCTTCCTTCTCACTTGCCTCCAGCTCCCTCCTGGTTCTTCTTGGCGTCACCGCAAAGTGGACTGTCCTGTCCTCTGTCCACACACACTCCAGGTGACCTCATGCAGTCCAGGATACGCGTTGACTTCCACAGCTTTCTCCAGCCGGGTCCTCTTAGAGACCCGGCTGGGTGTCTAACTCGGCATGGCCACACCTGTGGCGAATCAGCCTGTCAAACCTAACTCAGCCAAAGCAGAGCTCGATTCCCGCACGTCCAGGCAGGTCTCTCCCCAGCCTTTCAACAGCCCTGTCAACAGCCGCACCAACCACCCAGTGCCTGAATCCCAAAGTCTAGGGGTTTTGTGTTTCCTCTCTCTTACCCTCAGCATCCAACCACATCTAGCAACAGCACAAATCCACTCACTTCATCCCAGCTCCTTCTGCCCTCTTCTCCGGACTGGTAACACTGACTTGAGAGATGGACCCCTGCTCCCACTCGTGCAGCACTGCAGGCCGTTCTCTGCAGAGCATGTATTTTAAAAATACAAATGGGGGTGCCTGGGTGACTCCATCAGGTGGGTGACCAACTCCATCTCAGCTTGTCATGATCTCAGGGTCGTGAGTGCAAGCCCTTCACTGGGCTCTACATGGGGCGTGGAGCCTACTTAGAAAAAATAAAAAAATAATAAAAAGTAAATAAAAATACAAACAGGATCTTGTCACTTGTCTGCTTCACTCTCCTTCCCTGACTGCCGTGGCTCCTGACCACCTCTCCAGCCCCTCTCCCTCCCGCCTGTTCTCTGCCCTCCACACACTTGGGCTTCTCAGCGTCTGACCCTGATGTGCTCCTACGTGCCCTTCTGTTCTCAGCTGAGATCTCCCTTCCTTGCAGAGGTTGTCTGACCCCTCCCTACACCTCTGGGGGGGTCTCCCTGTTACACTGGTGCTGGTTGTACTGGTTTGACTGATGTCAGCCTCCACCTTAGGACTGTCAGCCCCAAGTGAATTTGTACTGCTGATGACAACTTGTGTCTTGGGGTCAGCGTGTGTCCTATGAGTCTTCCAGGGACCTCGTATAGGCAGTAAAAGAAAGTTTGCTGAATGACTGTGGAAAGGATGTGAAGAGAACACTGCAGAGTTTTCACAGCATTACTGCAACTGCCCTCCTGACGCAAACCAGATCTTGTGCCCTAGGACGGAACAGCTCTGTGTGCTGGGTAATCTTACAAAGGCTTCCTGAGTGCGGTCTCATCCAGGCTTACAAGCAAGGTGGGCAAGACTTACCACCGACCTAGTAAAGACGAGACAGCTGGGGCACACCCAGCTCCAGTGACTCGCTGGAGGTCCCGTGGCCAGGAAGGAGCAAGGCTGGGATTTGAGCCAGGAGCCAGCCCCAAAGCCTGCAGACGTTACTGCGGCAACACAGCGAGGGAAGGAGCAAGGCTGCTCTCCTCCGGGTGGGAACGACTGCTTTTTGGAATGGGGACAGTGCTTCCCGCCTTCTGGGGCTGCAGTACAGACAATCAAGCGTCACCATTTGGGGGCCTCCGTCTTGAGCAGACTTGTTTTTTCCTATTAGGGAGGAGAGAGGGAGCTGTGTTATATTGTAAAAAAAAAAAAAAAAAAAAAACCTTTGGAAAAGCAAGACCATCGGGATGCTCTGAAGAATTGTCACGGAGCCCAGCACTTGCAGCCAGAGCCCATTCGAGCAGGCAGACTCAGATCAGAACAGCACTCATTGTATTCCTATGACCGTTGCTGGCCCACGGGATTGCTCCTTTGAAGGGAAGTCTTTTGAAATTGAACTACTCCTTCCAGAAGAATAGCCAGCAGCAGCCAAAAAATACGTTTTGCGACCAGAATTTATCACCCTAAAGTAGGCAACTCGGGAAGAATCTATTTAGATGTTCTGAAAGACAGATGGTTCCCGTCGCTGCAGCCCTGCCCGCGAGCACCGTTCTCCATCCCGGCTCTGTGAAGTGCTCCCAGCCCAGGGGCCCGCCAGCCAGCGGGGCAGGGCAACGGCACAGCAGAAGGCCAAGGGCCCCGAGACGCTGGAACATGAAGGATGTGGACGCTTCCTCTGCGAAGGCCCAGGGAGTAGATCTTTTAGGCTTTGCAGGCCAAGAGGCAAAATCAAGAAAAATAGATCAGTCCTTCATAACAACCATTTTAAAGTGTAAAAACCATTCTTAGCTCACAGAACATACAAAAACAGGCAGCAGGCTGGAACCTGCTGACCCCATTCTATCCCATTAATGATATTCACATTTCATCTGGTCACCAAGTACTTTATTCCCCTGGCCTGTGGGGAGAGCTCTGAAGGGTTTGAGATTTCACGCTACGAATGAGCTGTGGAGTGAGGCTGCCGTCAGCTCACCAATGCTGGCAGAAGACGCGAGTCTCCTGGGTCAGAGGCTCAGTGCGGGGATCAACTGCAGGAGTCGTCGTCAGCATGTCTGACAGGTTCCCAAACACCGGTTCCTGCTGGGGACACCAAGAGGCTGAGAGACACCTGCGTGCTCCGCGAGTTGCATTATAGGCAAAGAACCTTGAGCTTAGGACCCAAGACCTTTACGTGCTGGGCAGGAAGCGCAGCTGCCCTTGCTCCAGGAAGATACTGCATCTGTCTCGCAAGGCCATTCACTAAAGAAATCTCCCTGACAGGCCCTTTAGGATCTCATCTGTGGCTGCGCAGAAGTGTCAGAGACCCACGGAGAATTGTCTCCTGATGTGCTCCAGGGGCTTCTGTTTTATTTGCATTCAGTGGATACAGTCTAAGCCATGTGGCAGAGGGCTCCCAGCCCTGCACGTCGGAAGTGTGGGCACAGCGGCTCTTCCTCTGCTCGGCGTCCCACAGGCTGCACTCAGAGGTCACTGGGGCTGCGTCCTTTCTGGAGCATGGTTGTTGGCAGAACTCGTGTGGTAAATCTGAGATCCCCATCCTCTCCCTGGCTGCTGGCCAGGAGCGGCTCTCCCTGTCCAGAAGATGCCCTCAGTCCTCTGCCTGTAACATAGAAGCTCAGTTCTCTAAGCCAGCAGGAAAGGCTTTAGCCCTTTGAATCTCTTCTTCTAAGAAGACCTCACCTGATTAGTTCAGGCTCACCAAAGATAATCTCCACTTTGATTAGCTCAGAGTCCAGTGGTTTGGGGCCTTAATTACATCTGCCAGTAATCTAACCAGTGGTCAGATGCACCGTTCCATCTGCACTCAAGGGTCTGATACACTGGGGGGTGGAAATCTCAAAATGCTGCCTACCACATTAGTAAGTCTATGAATTGCCCTTATTCACCATTGCGGTGCCTGAGCAGAGACTGAAAATGGTTAAGACCAGTGGCACCTCTCTACTTTTATTTATTTACCTGAGTCCATGTTTTAGATAGAAGCACAGTGAGTGAATGTCACTGTTTCGTTGGAATTAGGTTAAAAGACAGTAAAATGAACTCTACGAAAGCAAGTAGAATCACCTTTAATCAAGCTTAACACTTGCTGAAGCTTCTAGGTAAGCCTTAGAAAACGACCACACATTTTTTTTTGTTGGAAGGGAGGGTTGTGCCCTCACTCCGAAGCCAGTGTAACACTGTCCTTAGCAAGAGTGGCTTGTTTAGTGTCCCATGTCTGGCCCAAGCCCGCATGCCCAGCTACTGCCACGGCGCTGAGTACGGTCGGACTTTGCCACGGCGGCCTCACACAGTCCGTTCTTGAGAAGATGTCTGCCAGGCACCCTCGCTGGAACACCCATGGTCATCTGGTGGCTAGTTGGGCTTGCAAGTCCATCGTACGGCTGTCTCTCCTAGCCACCATCACCCTTTGGTTTACAGTAGAAATGCTTTCTGTATGCCTACCATTTTGTCACAGAGAATATTACAACATGTCCACTCAAAGGTCAAATTTAATAAAATTAAGTTTTACGGCTTCATCCAGGACATTCTATTTTTTTTTTAAGATTTTATTTATTTGATGGAGGGGTGGGGAGCACAAGCAGGGGGAGTGGCAGGCAGAGAGAGAGGGAGAAGCAGGCTCCCCGTTGAGTGGGGAGCCCGATGCGGGGCTGGATCCCAGGACCCCGGGATCATGACCCGAGCAGAAGGCAGATGCCCAACGGACTGAGCCACCAGGGGCGCCGGGTGGCTCAGTGGGTTAAAGCATCCAGGACATTCTTGAGAACTTGGGCTTCGTGTTTGTTGCTGCACGTGTGTGCAGAGCAGTGACCTCGGGCGGGCCCTCCGCGGCCTTTGCGCCCTCACCGCAGGCTCAGCACAGTGAGGGCCACACAGCACCCCAGCGTTATCACAGAGCTTGTTTTGAGAAACATGCTTTAAGAAGGCAGCTCTCATCTCTACTGTTCTGGGTATTCGGGCTGCAGGAGACAGGAGTCCAGCTTGCTAAGCAAACAAAACAAGGATGTGTTGGCTCAGGAAGTTGAGACTGCTAGGCAACCTTGCCAGAGCCTGGTAACAGCTCCCTCCTTCCCTGCCTCAACTCTCTCCTCTGTGCCCGGCTCAATTTCATCTACCGTAGTGAGCTTTCTGTAAGTACAGGAAACACGGCCACCAGCAGCTCAAAACCATGCTTGCTTGGAATTCAAGAAAAAGGAGCTCTTTTATGTGGTGTCTGGAGATCCGGTCTCATGGAGGATTCCAGATGGCCCAGTTAGAACCACGTGTCCGCCCCTAGGATCTCTGCAGAGCCCAAGGTCTGCTTGGGTGGCCACGTGGGTGGCCATCAGCGGAGGCCGAGCCTCGCAGCCCCTTGGAGCCCTGGGATGGGTGCAGGGAGAAAGCCAGGTCCCCGAGAGACGTGCTGGGCAGACAATGGGCGGATGTTCACTAACACTGGACTGCCAGGTGTTTCTCCCAAAGAGAGCATGAGGGTGCTCAGCAAACTGCTCTCGACTTAACGCTGCCCCTGTGTCCTCAGGCCCTGGGCCTCGAGGCCCCTCCTCGCTGCTGAGACCCGTCCGTGCCAAGGAGAGCAAACCAGTCCCCAAGGAGCCCGCGTCCGAACTGCTTTCCTGTCAGAGCCAACACTCAGCTAACGTCTTCTAAATGGAAAGCCTGGAGGGCTTTTTGGAAAATAGAGCAAATGTTAAGGGAGAATGGGTGTCATAAATAATGGCAGACATGCCAATAGCTGGAAGCAATGCAGGAGCACCTGTATAGAAATTACTGTTTCAGGGCATTTTGAAAGAAAGAGCTGAAAATAAGAGTTTGCTGTGACACACAAGGGCCCGTCTATAAATAGAGGGTCAACACTAAGACCTTGGGAATGAAAACCAGTGGGACTGTCCCAGATCCTCCACGTCAAGAAAACCTGGCAAGTTCACTGACAGAGACTTGACTACAATGAACCTGGGTGACAGAGACATATGGACATTCATGAAACTATTCTTTTTGTCTGTATATTTGAAAAATTCCAATGATGTTTACAGAAAGTTATGGTATTTTTTTTTATTTTTTTATTTTTAGATTTTATTTACTTATTTGAGAGAGAGAGACAGAGATAATGAGAGAGAGCACAAGTGGGGAGGGGAGGGAGAAGCAGGCTCCCCACAGAGCGAGGAGCCTGACGCGGGGCTCGATCTCAGGACCCCCGGGATCATGACCTGAGCCGAAGGCAGACGCTTAACTGACTGAGCCACCCAGGCACCCAAGTTATGGCATTTTGAATTAAGAAACAAGCCATCTCTGCATGAAATTTTCTTAACTGAAAAAAGGGAGTATGGGCTGCATTTCTTAACCAGAGGAGAAGCACTCAAACATTGCTGCCTGGAGGCCACAGTCAGCAAAATCTCGTTCACACTAATTAAAGGAGAGCATTTCTCTCGGTCTTAATACATCTTTGAAATAAGACAGAAGACATTCATAGGACTCTAGGCTCCCTTTCCCTGGGGACAAATGCAGGCTTATTTACAGCCTTTCAGTGAATTTTCCCACATCTCTGTGCTTCCAGGATGAAAATAAAACCGCATGTTTATTGCAGTGTGTGGGCACCTGGCCCATTCTCCAATTGTCAGTCACCGTATCTGGGATCATACTGTCCCCCCGAACACTTGCTCCAATAAAACTCTTCCTCAAGCGTGTTCCATGTCACATACATTGAAAGAAATGATTAGCAAAAAGTGTTTTGAGGTCAAAACCTTTGAGGAAACTGAAGCGTCTCAGTGGCTCAGTCCGTTAAGTGTCTAACTCTTGATTTCGGCTCAGGTCAGGATCTCAGGGTCGTGAGATCGAGCCCCATGTCAGGCTCCACATAAGGCATGGAGCCTGCTTGAGATTCTCTCTCTCCCTCTGCCCCTCCCCCACCCACCCACATACATGCTCTCTCTCTCTCTCTCTCTCAAATAAATAAATAAAACATTATTAAAAAAAAAACTTTGAGGAAACCTCCTATGCTGTCTCTCTTCTGAAAAGTGGTAAGGTTCATAATGAAGAAATTGCTATGGGTAACAAAACTTTTCCCCATGGGGTGGGGGTGCATGCACTAATTCCAAAAGTGTCCCACCCAACATTCTTTGGTAAACACTGTCAAAGGTGCAGTGAATCACCGAAGCAGTAATTAGTAGAAGTTTACTGGGCATACACCAAAAAGACCCTTTCCAAACTGCGAGCACTTCACCAAAACAAGGACGGGGCTCAGGGGGTGAGGAGACAGCGACTTCCCGACTCACAGTGAGTGGTTACAATATTAGAATTTTACAGAATTGAGTAGTGGTTACCTCATACCAACTTTTGGTTAACAGCGTAATTTTCGCTCACAATTTCCAAGGGCATAAGGGAGAAATTATTCAGGTCAAGCTAGTCTTGCAAAATAAGCTAAATTAATCTTTGTTCGTATGACCAAACTGGTTTTGTCTGCTCAGGGAATGTTCAAGGCTGGTCTCTGTTTGCTTTTGATTTTAACCCCCACCAATGCTGGGGGGCAGGGAAGCAGAAACACGAGAACACCAAGCAACTACAGTAAGGGTTAGGACTAAATCTTCTTAGTAATAAAACCCACAAGAATGTATAAATAATAGATACTGAAATTTGGACTATAAGGATAGTTTTTCAGAAAGCCAATCTCACTCTGATGGAAAATAAACTTTGACCAACATCATAGTTTCTCACGGGTCAAATACGGCGCAGCGGGGATCCCTTGACTTTGGCACATTTGAGCCGTTAGACTAATGTCCCACACACTGGAGCCAACGGTCCCAAGTTACTCCTGGAGGAGTCAGTGGGGGAAACTGGTCTGACCTCAGGGCCTGCCCCGTGTCCCCTCCCTCGGCCCCTCCCAGCCCCCCCTCCATTCTCAGCCTGCTTGCTCTGCCCAGGGTCCCACTTCCAGCAGAGAGCCTAAACCTGCTTTTCTCCTATGCTCAGCCCCTTCGGACTGATGCTTTATCAGTCCCTTCAACAAATATTTACTGGGTCCCTGCCCTGTGCCAGGACTTGCTCTAGGCTCTGGGTAAGCAACAGAGAGCAAACAGAAGAGCCATACACGGTAGGTCAGAGGGTGGTGAAGGATAGGTAGGAGCATAATGCAGGGAAAGAGGAGTAACAAGTGACCGCTGGGGGGGGGGGGGGGATGATCACACTCTGGATCCGTTTTGCACGAAGGCTAACCAGAGCTGATGATGCAGTGATGGGAGGCATGGCGCGGGACGGTCAGGGGCGTTCCGGGGGTGCAGCCTGAGCACCTGGAAGGATGCCGCGGTGGCGTGCTGAGGCCCAGGAGCCCGTGGGCTGCGCTGATGGGGGTGGGGGCGGGGCTGTGAGGTTGGATTTGCAGACGTCTGAGTGGAGATGCTGTGGGATGAGGGTAGAGTCCAGACTGGGTGCCCCTGTCTCGCAGAAGTTGGAACAGTGAGTGGGAGCTCCACCCTGATGGGTGCAGACGGCATGGTCAAAAGGACTCGTGTGGTCTGATGTTGAATGTGAGCTACGCACGATGGGCGTCTGTGCTGTCTCCCTTGGAATCTTAAGCTACCGGGGAGCATGCTGCGAGTTCCCTGCAGCACGCTGGGGTGCCTCGGTGCACACCTCCAGTGGGCTCAGGTTGACCAGGCTTCCTTGGGCAAAGGGGGTCCTCTGGGGCTATGCAGCACGGTGGGCAAGGAAGGTCCCCTGGGTGTGGAAGAGTAGAAAGAGCATTTCAGGAGCAGAGGGGAGGCTGGTGCATGCAGGAAACCAGGTGAAGCCAGATTCAGAGAGGGTGGGGAGACAGAGGCTGGAGGTGAGGGAGAGGACAGCAGGAGCCCAGGGGCCATGGAGCTTCAGAAAGCCTAGTTATAGCTGTTCTTTGTGTAATGCAACCACAGAAAAACCCCACAGTGCATTTTTGGATGGTGGGGATATGCCAAAGATGAGCAGGAGACAGCGCTAGATTTTACAAGGTTGAGAAGCATACGTAATTGAAAATGTTTTGCTCTGATGCATTCCATCACCAGTTTGTCACCTGCATGGGGAATGTTCAGGAAGTGCCAGACGAGGCAATTAGACATGGGGCTGTAATAAGGAATGTAAGGACAGGAAAGAGGAAACGAAATGGTTATTCTTAGCAGATGACAGGATCGTAAAACCATGGGAAAGAATGGGAGCAGTTTTAGAAATAGTGGAAGCCCTATAAGTTGGTATTACAAAATTAATGTTAGGTAAGACCGAGGCTTTTCTATATACAAACAATAGTCAGTCTTAATAACTGCATTAAAAGCAGATTAACTTGGAATAAACTTAACAGGAATTTTGAAGATGCCACAGGAACGCTGTTTTTCTTTTTTCCCATTTATTCATTTAACACATTCTGTTTGCATCCTCTTCCCCTGGCTTTCCTGAGGCATAACTGACAGGTACGACTGTATGTATGTAAATGTATGTGATGTTTAAGAAGACTTTATTATTTTAGAGCAGTTTTAGGTTAGGAGGAAGGTACAGAGATTGCCCCTCTAGCCCCCTCCCCAGCCAGACTCCCCCGCCAGAGTGTATATGTGTTACAACTGAGGGAACATGAACTGAGGCATCATCATTACCCAGAGTCCAGAGCTGACCTTAGGATTCACTCTTGGTGTTGCACGTTCTGTGGATCTGGACAAATGGTAACAAAATGCATCCAACACTATGGCCTCCCAAAGACTACTTTCACGGCCCTAAAACTCCTGTGTGCCCCACCTATTCATCCCTCCCTCCACCCCCACCCCACCCCCAAAACCACTCATCTTTTACCTGTCTCCATAGGTTTACCTTTTCCAGAATGTCACATAGTTGTAACCATTCAGTACGTGGCTTTTTCAGACAGGCATCTTCTACTTGGTAATGTGCATTTCAGACACTCCGTGTCTTCATGGCTTGATGGCTCACTGCTTTTTAGTGAATATGGATGTCCCACTGTTCACCCAGTCACCTGGTTGCTTCCACCAGGTTTTGGCAATTACAAACAAAGCTGCTATAAACATCATGTGCAGGTTTTTGTGTGGACCTAAGTTTTCGATTCCTTTGGGTGAAGACCAAGAGAGTGACCGCTGATCGTATGGTGAGAGTGTTTAGTTTTGTAAGAAACCGCCCAACCATCTTCCGAAGCGGCCACACCACTTTGCGTTCCCACCGGCGATGAGAGTTCACGTTGCTCCGCATCCTCACCAGCGTTTGGAGTTGTGAGAGTTCTGGATTGTGGCCCTTCTCCCAGGTGTGCAGTGCTACCTCACTGTGTTTTTAATCTGCATTTCCTCGATGGCATGTTGCCTGTGCTCACTCTCCATCTTTGTACCTTCTTTCGTGTCTGTGAAGGTCACCGATCTATTTTTTAGTTGGTCGTTTGTGTCTTATCCTGGAGTTTTAAGAGTCCTTCGTATATTTTGGATAACAGTCCTTTTGCAAATATTTTCCCCTGGCCCGTGGGTTGTCTTCTCATTCTCTCCACGTCTTTCACAGAAGTTTTTTATTTTAACAAAGTCCAGCTCGTCAGTCCCTTCCTGGATCGCGTCATTGGCGTTGAAGCTAAGAAGGCACCGCCATGCCCATGGGCATCTGGGCTTTCTGCTACGTTCTCTTCTAGAAAGTTTTATAGTTTTGCATTTTACATTTAGGTCTATGATCCATTTTGAATTAGTTTTTTTTGAATGGTGTCTGGTCTGGGTCTAGATTCATTCTTCAGCATGTGGATGCAGTTTTCCAGCAACATTTGTTGAAAAGACTACCTTTGCTCCATTGTAATGCCTTTGCTCTTTTGTCAAAGATCAGGTGACTATACTTATACTTTTGGCCAATTGATGATTTGTGTATACATTGTAAAATGATTATCACGATCAAGTGCATTAACACACGATGATGACTTCGCAGGTAACCTTTTATTTGTATGTGCGTGTGACAATGCTTAAGATTTACTCTTAGCAAGCTTCCAGTATACAACACAGTATTATCAACTGTAGTCACCATGCTATACACCTGTTTCCTTTTCTGAAGAATAAATTGATGGGAAGCCATATATACAAGTGACCAACAGATTTACGGAAAGATGATGCCCAACTTCTCCAGAAATCTCTAATGTAAGTCAGAGCAAGGAGTCTGGTAAGGGCCTTGGCAAAGAGAAAAAGAGTATTTCCAGTGAAGGTCTGGGAAGACTTAATATTAGCAAGGGTGCATCCTTACAGGCACTCTTTTGGAAAAATGCAAACTTGTGTCAAGTTTTCTGAAAAGCAGTATGGACACACATACACACACTGTACATTTGGCCTGGAGCTGCCTCACTCTCTCTGGGGATCACAGAACAGTGTAGGGTGTCTTCCCTTAGAGTAGATGACCCAACAACTGGCCCTCTCACGACATCCTTCTAGACAAACTGTTCTCCTGCCCTCATTGCAAAGGCTAAGAAGACCCTCAACTCTCGTGTCTTGGTGTGCATTCAAGCGACAGGTACCACGGGGAGTTAGTAGGAAGAGAGACATCACGTCCCCCAACCACAAGCTAGTTCATGATATCGTTCATGGACAGGTCCTGTGTGAAGCCTAGCAAATTTACTGTGACCAGCAGTGAGCCCCAGACGGATGCCCTCCCGAGGGTGGGTCAGCCACATAGCCCTAGGAAAAGACATGGGTCACGTTGAATCATGACAATGTGGTGGCCAAGGAGCCCTAATTGAATGATCCAAGAATCTTTTTCAGAGCCTTTTTAATAAAAACCATAAAGGGAAGGGTGCCTGGGTGGCTCAGTCGTTAAGCGTCTGCCTTCGGCTCAGGTCATGATCCCAGGGTCCTGGGATCGAGCCCCGCATGGGGCTCCCTGCTCCGAGGGAAGCCTGCTTCTCCCTCTCCCACTCCCCCTGCTTTTGTTCCGTCTGT
This sequence comes from Mirounga leonina, assembly GCF_011800145.1. Lineage (NCBI taxonomy): Eukaryota > Metazoa > Chordata > Mammalia > Carnivora > Phocidae > Mirounga > Mirounga leonina. Next base: position 2,072,452 of record NW_023270277.1, read on the forward strand.
TTCTGTCAAATAAAAACAAAACAGAACAAAACAAAAAAACATAAAGGGGGCGCCTGGGTGGCCTAGTGGTTAGGCGTCTGCCTTTGGCTCAGGTCATGATCTCAGGGTCCTGGGATCAAGTCCCGCATTGGGATCTCTGCTCAGTGGGGAGTCTGCTTCTCCCTCTCACTCTCCCTCTCTCTCTAATAAATAAATAAAATCTTAAAAAAACCAAAACCATAAAGGATGTGCTTCTTTGGGGTATTATGGGGAGAGGAGCCACATAACCTTTTAAATTCTTTAATTCCAATTTCTCTTTTTACATTTCATTCTCTTGCCATCCAATAATCTCCATGCAGGACTTCCCCATCACATTTTAACAAACACACAAAAAACCTCATTGCAGGAAGTGACAAACGCCCTCAGCGGGGAGACTCTGGATGAAGCCCTCTGCTCCGAGGGGATGGCAGGCTTACTGAGGTTGGGAGGGAGGTTTTTGAGTGAGAAATCCGTTTCCTGACCAACTGAAACTCCTCTTGCAGTCTTCTGTCTTCACAAAGTCCTGCCATCCTCTGTAAGACTCTTCAGATCTGGTGAGCTTCCTCTGGAAAGAAAAACAGTATTCAGTAATACTGAGGTGATCAGAGAGATTTTTAGCATGTGTAAACATTTAAGAAAGCCCCTGAGAATTTTTTTTGAGAGAGCGAGCACACATGTGCAACCCGGGGAGAGGGGCAGAGGGGGGGAGAGAGAGAGAAAATCTTTTTTTTTTTAAAGATTTTATTTATTGGGGCGCCTGGGTGGCTCAGTCGTTAAGCGGCTGCCTTCGGCTCAGGTCATGATCCCAGGGTCCTGGGATCGAGCCCCGCATGGGGGTCCCTGCTCTGCAAGGAGTCTGCTTCTTCCTCTCCCTCTGCCCCTGCTTGGGTTCCCTCTCACTGTCTCTGTCAAATAAATAAATAAAATCTTTAAAGATTTTATTTATTTGACAGAGAGAGACACAGCGAGAGAGGGAACCCAAGCAGGGGGAGGATCATGACCTGAGCTGAAATCAAGAGTTGGGATGCTTCACCGACTGAGCCACCCAGGCACCCTGAGAATTAACTAAAAATTGAACAAGATTATTTACAGAACACACCAGAGCCAAGAAAGGTCACTGGCCCCTTGTCAAAAGTGCAGCCATTCAGGGCCAGGCCAGCAGTGCCTTTACCTGCACTAGGGTGCTGGGTCCTGGCTGACAGGGAGGTGCCACAGCCCCTCACGGGCGCGTCTCAAGAGATGGGCCCCCGGGCCCTCTGGGCAGGGCCCCCGGGCCACCAGCAGCTCTGTGCAGAGATCATGGGAGGGATCAGGCAGCCCCAGAGACCCATGCATGGGGCAGGTCACAGACAGGGTCCTAAGGGCATGGGTGGCCTCTCAGCAGCTGGCCCCAGCGCACATGGTGCCCTCAGTCGCGGGCCTGGGGCTGCTGGACATGAGGGGCCTGGGCGGCCCTAGAGGAGTGATGTCATCTGACGTTGCGGCTGTTGCGTGGCAGGTGGGAGAGGGCAGACCTGTCAGGAGCTCCGGCACTCATGCAGACGGAGCGGATGTGCCCGCAGTAGGCTCAGAGGGAGGAGCGAGAGGTGCCCAGACTCTCCAAGTGCTCTGAAAGCCTCTGCTGACAGAAAGCCGGGGGCGGTCCCCACGTCCGGTCCTCCAAGCCTGACCACAGTCACTCTGGTGGGCCTCAAGACGGGTTTCGTGTGCGGCTCTCAGGTATTTAAAACAAAAAGCGGAAGGTCACCACCAGAGGCCCAGACACCAGAAAGGCTCTTGGTGCTTATCAGTCCCTATCTTCGAAAATGGAAAACAAGGGCTTGCTGGAAAGTACTCATTTCACTGATCTCTGCCTCTTAGTTTTCTGAAAGTCTATCTGAATAACTTTAAAAAGATCAATCAACTAACTAGGGCCTGTCACAGAGAAGGAAGTCCCCACCAATGTTGAGATTCCTGACTCTAAATAAATAGACATTTTTCTGGTTTAAAAAAAAAGTCACAGACCAAACATAGGAGTAATAATTTTGTTTCTCTACAGTTCTATTAATTTTTATTTTTGTTCTTCTGGGCTTCAGCAAAACGATGTGGATGCTATGAGCTTAACAATCCCATTCAGGAAAACCTGTCACCCAACAAGGCAAAGCTGTCTCACTGACACGTTCAGAGCGGAAGCCCGCGCCCCGCCTCCGGAGTGGGGTAACGCAGCCCCGCGGCCAGCAGCGAGGACAGCCAGCACCCGAGGGGCAGACGACCGGACCGCAATGTCACTGCCTCCCCAAAAACGAGGAGACTGGACTTCGCCAAGCGTCCTTCACTGGGGACCCAGCTCAGGCTGCCATTCACAATGCCACCGGTGGGTCGGGGGGGCCTTAAAGTATTTATTTCTCACAATTCCAGAGGCCAGAGTCCAAGATCAAGGTGTCAGCTGACTGGGTTTCTGGCTTTACTGTGTCCTCATGTGTCCTTTCCTCTGTTCCCAGTGGCAGAGCAGGGAGGGGGTGAGCTCATTTGACCTTAATTACTTCCTCAGAGGCCCCATCTCCAAATACAGCCACACTGGGGGTTAGGGCTTCAACACAGGAACTTGGGGGGCACGGTCATTCAGCCCATCACAGCTCGGACTCAGGTGTTGGCCTCTGGGTATTCAAATGTTAGGTTAAAGCAGGTTGTGTACCTAGAAGAGGGACTGTGCTTGTTCTGTGCCTCCCAGTACAAAGGACGCCAGGGCCTGAGGAGCCTGTGTGGCTCCAGTGGATGTGGATGAGAACACAGAGGCCCGCACTCAAACCCTCAGCGAGCCCCACCCCGCTGGACCAGGCTTTCTGCCAGCAGGAGTCCTTCGGGCGAGTGCACCATTCCCTCCTGTTCCCTAGGAAAACAGACCTCTCCAATTGTTTCATTTTTGAGCAGGCATTCCAACATGATTCAAAATTAAGACAACATGCAGGGGTTTACACGTGGAGAGGTGTCTTCCCGGCACCTGCTCCTGCCCGCCTCGCACCCCCTCAGGGTACCGTCTTGGTGCTCCAGCATGAAGGTCATATCCCACCCTCCTGCACAAAACGCTGCAAGCCCTCCATGCTCTGCTCCTCGAGGGGTCAGGGGACCCACTGTGAGCTGCCCGTGGCCACTTTGGCGAGCCCCAATACCATTTTCTTTTCAGATACTACAAACCTCGTCTTCTATTTGGATGTCTGCAGGTGTATCTGCAGTGCAAATCCCAAAAAGTGGCAAAGGGCAGATGAGAGGTAAGTGCCCTCATCATTTCAGTAGACAGGGCAAACTGTTTTCCATTTTGTGCCCACCACCATAGCATGGAAGCGCATGGTTTCCCAGCAGCCTCACTGACTTTTGGATTTTTGCTAATAAATCCTGCACTACGAGGCATTAATAGGATACAGAAAAATGATGTCTCTGTAGTGTCAATTTGCATGCTCTCAGGAGTGAAGCTGCATATCTTCTCCTTGCTCAAGGGCATGTGCATCTGAGTGATTTATGACTGGCCGGTTCTTCTATTAGGCGTTTTCTCACTTTCTACAAGTTCTTTATGTATCAGAGAAATCAGCCTCCTGTCATAGCAGTTCCAGATTTTTTTCTGAGTTTGTCTATGCTTATGGCTTTTTAAAGTCTTTTTAGTTCAAGGGGCACCTAGGTGGCTCAGTTGGTTAAGCATCCAACTCTTGATTTTGGCTCAGGTCATGATCTCAGGGTCGTGAGACTGAGCTCCACCTTGGGCTTGTGGAGCCTGCTTAAGATTCTCTCCCTCCGGGGCGCCTGGGTGGCTCAGTCGTTAAGCGTCTGCCTTCGGCTCAGGTCATGATCCCGGGGTCCTGGGATCGAGTCCCACATTGGGCTCCCTGCTCCGCAGGAAGCCTGCTTCTCCCTCTCCCACTCCCCCTGCTTGTGTTCCCTCTCTCACTGTCTCTCTCTCTGTCAAATAAATAAATAAAATCTTAAAAAAAAAAAAAAAAGATTCTCTCCCTCCCTTTACCTCTGCCCCTCTCCTCTGTGTGCATACACACTCTCTCTAAAAAAAATAAAAATAATAAATAACAATAAATAAAGCCTTTTCAGTTCATAACTTTTTGATTTCTATGTAGTCTTTACTTTTCTTTTATGGTTAATGGTTTTTGAGTCCTAGGTAAAAAGGCTCTGTTTACACCACTGGTGAGTTACTGCCCTTTATGCTAAATTCTTGTGTACCTGTGGGATTAAGAAATAGAGCTTATAAAATGAGGATGGGGCTGGCACCTGCCAGTCCTCTCTCCCACTTAACTGATCCTGTTTGTGTCCATCTCAGATCCTTCCTTCCACTGTGGCTCCCCAGAAAGCACCAGGGAGGAATCCTAATTTTGGGCATATTTTGATGAAAGCTGTTCTTGCAAAATCGTAACTCACGTCAGTGTTCAGACCAGAGTGGTCCTGTGCCAATCTCTCTCCCCTTGGTGGACAATTAAGAACCACAGCTGTTTCCACAAACTGGCACAGGTTTTCTTCAAGTATCTGAACACCTTCCACGCTCCGGGGACAGGACACCGACAGGAGCACCCTGCCTGCGAGCTCCCCTCCCGCGTGCCCCCCTACTGGAGGCGGCGATGAACGCCAGAGCCGCAGACCGAGGGACAGCGGCGCTACAAGACGCTCCGTGCCGACGGCCTGCTCTCACCCGGTTCTGCGGGTCCGATCAGCACGGTACATGGCAAGGGGCTGTTACTGCGCAGCTCCCCGTCCTTGTTCCAGAACTACCAGGACATGAGCATGAGGGAGACATCTAAACATGGAGGCCGAGGTCTTCCTTTGAAGGCCCCAGGCTTGTCTGACTCGGGATAAACATCACTGGAAACGAGAGGTGCCCAACGGCCAGAACTGGGGTTTCGGTTTGGTTGTGTTTAGTTGGTATTTCATGTGCCTGACCTGAGAGACTGCACAGATCCTCTCGATTTTCTCAAACCCCAGCAAGGGAGTCACCTCATCGCTCTGGCGTGGAAGCTACAAATTACAATTCAACAGCCTCCATTTGCAAAGCATTAAGCTCGTATTTTGAGAGGAGCTGCAGCTGAGAAGCTTCTGTATTCCACGACACAGAGCGTATGTTCTACACTGTAGTCCTGACCTTGACAAAGCTGACAGAGTGACACATTTCTAAAGCTGTTATGCAGGTACTTTTCATTTATTTTTTGAGACAGAGAGAGAGAGAGAGAGAGGGAGGGAGAGAGAATCTCAAGCAGGCTCCACGCTCAGTGCAGAGCCTCATGTGAGACTCGATTTCACAACCCTAAGGTCATGACCTGAGCCGAAATCAAGAGTTGGCCGCTGAACCGACTGAGCCACCTGGACGCTCCAATGCTGCTGGTTTTACATCATCAGTAAAATGTTTTCTGTTAGTAAGAAGGAGTTTCCTGTACCTTTATTATTCTCCTTCTCACTAAAAGTGGCTGGGCTTCATCTTACCTCAAGCACCATGCACTTCCTGTTCTGTATGGATATTACTTGCATTGGTGCAAATCCCCTAGTACACTGGAAAGTTTTGGAAGGCACAATCTTTCAACTCTGTACTTCCAATCTTGGGCACATAAAGAGGAACTGCCCAATTAAAAAAAAATCAGATTTTTGGAGGGTAGTGGCAACAGTAAGAGCACTTTTAGATCCTCCCAAACCTTCACCTGAAACAGAACCACAGACGTCTGTAACAAACCTAGGTGACAAGGACCACTGACAGGGATGGGGAGCACACTGGAACTCTCCTGCCCTGTTGATGGGAAAGAAAAATGGCAAAAGATGTTGGCTGGTGTTTCTGAAAGTCGAATACACACCTGCCATGTGACCCAGCCACTCCCCTCAAGAGAAATAAAAGCACATGTTCAGGAAAAGACGAGTACATACATGTTCACAGCAGCTTTATTTACAACAGCCCCACACCGGGGACGACCAAATACCCATGAACAGGAGAACGGGCGCACAAACTGTGGTTACCCATACAATGGATACTCCTCAGCAATAAAAAGGGGTAAACTACTGATAGAGCGCGCGTGAATGCCAAAATAATTACACTGAGTGAAAGAAGCTCCTGACTGAAAAGGAGTTTATACTGTAGGACTCTATTTATATAAAATCCTAGGAAATACAAATTGATCTATAGTGACAGGAAGTAGATCGGTTGTCGTCTGGGGATGGGGTCAGGGAGGGAAGGATTTCAAAGGGGCATGAGAAAACCCCGGCGGGGGGTGACACGCAGTTCTGGCGGGGACTTCACAGGGGAATCCATAGCTCACTTTACACACGTGCCATTTGCTGTCCGTCAAGCACACCTCCATAAAGCTGTTAAAAAGCAAAACGGTATGGTGACTCCAAAAAGCTGACACACGGGAATGAAGGACAGGGCCTGCCCACCACAGCCTGCACACCTGTGGGGCAAAGCACAGTGGGGCCCCTGGGCCCCTGACAGACCCCTGAAAGGACACCCCAAAGGGGCCAACAGGTGTCCACTGCCAAGTGTGGCGGGCCAGCCTGAGGCCAGTGGCTGGAGCAGGACAGCTGTCCCTACCCTGGGGGTGAATGGGTGCAAGGGACCCACTGCAAGAGGGTCTGAGGGCTGGAGCCGTAGAGCCCAAGAGCCACCACAGCTGACCCACAGGGACCCAGGTGGTGGGGACAGAGCCAGCACCAGCAGGACAGGGACAGTGGAGAGAAAGAAGGACTCGATGCAGGTGCGGTAGGGCCAGAGCTGGGAGAGCTCTGGAAACTAGCCACCATATTTCTAGCCATGATTCAAAATTCAATAGGAAAGAGAACTCTGTGAAGTGAGGAAAAACTATCTCAACTGAACGTTTAGGAAAATGAGTGACGGTAAAGTATCAATCCCACAGAGAGCTATTCTAAGACAAAAGAAAAAGGAGCAGAACAAACACCCCTACATACAGCGAGGGCATGCCAGAAAGACGTACCCACCAAACAGACCAAAATTAACTGCTTCGAATCATCAAAATATAAGATCCAAGATGGGAGGATGACACATGGGCATGAGAAAATATCAGAAATAAGGTGACAGAATTCAAGGAAACTAGAGAGACAAGAAAATTAATTTCAGAAATGAGAATCAAGAGCAAACAGAGACAAATAATGCCTTTAGAGATGGGACATCAATAGGAGCACAACTTTTAAAAAACAAAATAAACTTAAAAAGAGATGAAAGACAGTCAAGAAAAAGTGGAAAACACAGAGGATGGACAAATCAGATTTCAACACAGAGATACTAAGGTCCCCCAAAACAGAAGGCCAAAGCAAGAAAAACAGAACACTAAGCCGCAGTTCAGGAAACGCTCCTGAAATAGCAGATGTGAACGTACACACACAAAGAGCCTACCGTGCTCCTGCAAACACTGACCCAGGGCGACCAACACACGACACAGTCTAACACAACTTCGGACTGGAGAAGCAGGAAACCAAACCTCGGGACACTGAAGCAAAAAGGGGACATGACTTGTAAGAAAGAAGAAAGACTCCTTGGGCTTCTCATGCTGGAAAAAAACCGAAATAAATACTTCAGACACTCAAGGAAGGAAAACGTGAGCCCAGGATTTCATACCCTAGAAAACGGATTTCAAACATAAAGCAAGCAAATTAAGGCCAACATGGGGAGCTCAGGGAGTATGGTTCCAAGATGACACTGACCAAACGCTGGTTGTGTAACCACTGAATACACAGAAGAGAGCTGAGATGAGGGTAAGGGGGGGGATTTTACTGTGTGACGGCGGACCATGGACATCCAATGCTGTCTCACCACCACAGCAGAACATTAGTATTGGGACCCACATACTGCATGTTACAGTGGGATGAAGCAAGAGCATAATTAGGGAGCACCTATCCCAGGATTCTCAGTGTAGGACACACAGACGTAACACAGAAGAGTTAAGGACTCTGAAATCCTGAGTTTCTACTGGAAATATCAATATGAGCTCAAATATTTTATCTTTAAATGTGTGTACATGTGTGTATGCTTTATAATTCTGTCCACTGGAAAGCCCTAGAAGCAATGACCAACCCCACAGCGACCAGCACCAAGCATTTGAAACGCCTTTTCTGCCATTAGAAGAAATTGGGATTCTAGGGCATCTGGCTGGCTCGGTCAGAGAAGCATGCGACTCTTGATTTTGGGGTCGTGAGTTCAAGCCCCACTTGGGTGTAGAGCTTACTTAACTTAAAAAAAAAAAGAAAGAAAGAAAGAAACTAGAGATTCTTAGAGAAATAGGCAATTCCAGATCTGGAGCAGGAAAAGTCCAAGAAGGGTCTAGAGTACCTTGACACACCAGACTGCAATGGAGCTACTGATGACTGGGTGCACATGCATGCGTGGTCTGTACACGTATGTGTGGGAGCCTACGGTGTACACCTGTGTACAGGTGTGGTCACCGCATGCGTGTGCATACATGAGTATCAAAAGAAAGAAAGAGCCAAGCTGAAGAGCCCCCCCCAACAAGCCCTAGAAGATACAACTTGGGATCAATAAAGATAAAAACCGCAATGACCTGAAACCTATCCAACAGCCTTAAGTAGATGAGTTCATGACACATAAGTGTTATAAAAACGTATAAATAAAAAAACCTTAAGTGGCCACCTTCTAAGGATGACAGGGAACTAATTTACTTTGCATTTATCCTGCCTTTCCTAAATGAACACTACCACTGGGTAACCAAATAGCAGACGAAAGGAAGTGTCTTTTTCTAAAACCATCCCAGCCAATATTTATTTTTATAAGCAAAATCACAGAATATAAGATTTATAAGCAAAATCACAGAATATCACCATTTTGGAACCTCCGAATCATTAACAGACCTAGGCACTGAGCTCCAGCAGCCGCCAATTCCATAAAAATGCAGTCTATGCCTGCTGATGAAAGCACGTGGCCATCTATCATTCGCCGAAGGTGTGGAATCTGATTCTGATCAAGCCTCTGGGACCAGCTGCCAATTTGCAGGAAGTAGAGGCCAGAAGAAAATGCTGGACTGTGCCAGGAGAATGCATGTGGCAAATCTAGACTCTGGGAACCAATAGGACAAATGGCCCAGATTCCTCCACAGGTAAACCTTACAAGGAGACCAATACATGCAATAAAGAGACTTCAGAAATACCGAGTCTAAAAAAAAGTAGGCGAGGCTCAATTGCCATAAAGAAACACAAAGAAGTCATTTTTATAAAAGTCAGGATTCACTTTGGAGGGAGGGAGGGGCTGGGGTTGGAGGAGCACATGGAGAGCCTTCTGGGGTGTCTGGCAAAGTTCTAGTTCTTGCCCTGAGTGGTGGTCATAAGGGTATTCACCTTATAGTAATGAAACTCAATGAGCTAAACATTCGTGTCATTTTCTGTACCTTTTTATGATAAAGTAGTAAAAAAAAAAAATTGGGGCGCCTGTATGGCTCGGTCAAAGTGTCTGCCTTCGGCTCGAGTCATGATCCTAGGGCCCTAGGATCGAGCCCCACCTTGGGCTCCCTGCCCAGAGGGGAAGTCTGCTTCTCCCCCCACTCTCACCCCCCCACCTTGGGCGCTCTCTTGCTCACTGTTTCTCAAATAAATCTTAAAAAAAATGATCATATCAAACTTTAACTTGCATAGTGCTTTTTTTTTTTTTTTAAGTAGACTCCTCCACACCCAGCATGGAGCCCTATGTGGGGCTTGAACTCATGACCCTGAGATCAAGACCTAAGCTGAGATCAAGAGCTGGACGCTTAACTGACTGAGGCACTCAGGGGCCCCTGCTTGCATAGTGCTTTTAACAAAAACAGCCAAAGAAATTTTAAAAGATTTATTTATGCATCTTGCTCTGTAAGATATTTCTATACAACAGTCAAGCAGCCAGGGCTATGTGCAGGCTTGCCTTGTACACAGGTGCTAGCCTGTGAAGACTCAGCCCACATTCCCTTGGCTGAGGTGTGGGCCCTGGCATGGGCTGTAGCCACCAAGGGAGCACTGCCTTGCTCTAATCCACAGGTATGTACAAGTCAACCTGAACGTTCTGAGACTCAATCCTGCCAACTAGAAGATAAATGAACACTTTCAGAATGGTTCCAGACCTTGTCTGCATTTTTAAACCACTACTGTATTCATGCCTTTAAATCAAAGTCCTAAAATTTCTGTCCAGACTACAATAAAACTAATGAGAACAGTGTCAAACCCAATAAAGCATAATGCTGAAATTTCAAATAATGCTCAAATCTTGAAGGATGCTCAATTTATTATAATTTAATGACTTTTTATCACAGGATACCACAGAATGACTGATTTACTTTTGCAAGTTGTATCTGCCCATCTACTGCAAATTTTATTTTTCACACCAGTAAGGAACGGTAAGAAAACAGTCACTCACTCAAGTTTTTCCAAGAATTAAAATTACTCCGTTCAGTCTTCTGATTGCTTAGCTCCTTCTCTTGCTAATCTGTCAGCTTCTTCATTGCCTATAAATCCCGAATGACCAGGAACATGCATCTGTTAAATAAATATTTTTCCCTTTTATCTTTACTGGTTTTTTACACAAGCAACACACAAGTACATCCTCATTAACTTCCCGGTGGGCGGAGTGGGAGAACGCTCCTCCCCCCAAGGCCCCTCCCCCCGACAGTTCTAAATGGCACAACATGTATGCCCAGTGGATTGATGCAACGCAGGCATTTACAAAAATCCCATTTTGATTTTCCACAAACTGTACTGTTTTTATTGATTTTTTCCACCTTAATGATGGGACTTGGAAAGTTTTCCAGGTAAAACATACGTATGTATAGATGGGGACAAATACATATCCAACACACATACTTTATTTTCTTTAAGTGCTGTCAGAAAGAGCAGATATACTTATGTGATTAGTTTTTGTTTTTTTTACTAAGTAGGCTCTACACCCAGTACAGCCCCGACGTGGGGCTTGATCCCACAACCCTGAGAGGAAGACCTGGATCTCAATCAAGGGTCAGACGCTTAACTACTGAGCCACCCAGGCGTGTGCTTCTGTGATTTAACCACTGTTTACATCTACATTGCTGAAGGGCAGATTTAAACCTTACATTACCAAGCTGTTCTCAGTGGTCCTGAGGCGGAAGAGCAATATAGGGTTAAGAAATGGTTGCAGTTTAACTTGCTCTGTATTGTTTGAAAAAAGTTTTTTTTTAAAGATTTTATTTATTTGACAGAGACAGAGCGAGAGAGCATGAGCAGGGGGAGGGGCTGTGGGAGGGAGAGAAGACGACTCCCCGCTCAGCAGGAGCCCAACATAGGGCTCAATCCCAGGACCCTGAGATCATGACCTCAGTCGAAACCAAGAGTCGGACACTCAACTGACTGAGCCCACCCAGGCACTCCCTGAAAAAACAGTTTTAATAAAAACTATCTATTAATAAGAAAAATATTTCCATTTTGGAAAAAAAAGTCATGTTACTAAAGTCTTATCACACTTCATTTTTAACAAAATACCTTATAAATTAGTTTTATTTTGACATTATGGCTGATTCCAAAGAAACCAACAGGTTGACTATCACGAAGTCACTTTAACAGTGATAAGGTTAATGAAGGATAGTGGGAAGAAAGGTGGGCAGGGACAAGCCCCCTGCCCTCCACCAAGAGGAAACAACCATTAAAAGGATTTTACACCACCCTGGAAGGAGCCCTCTACCCTTTCCCATGTGATAGATGACAAAAACCTGACTGGGTGACAGGCGCAAGGAGGGTTAATCAGATTAAAACAGCCCACCAACAAGCCCATTAAAAACCCCTAGACTTAGACACTCTGGTGGCAACCCTCTCAGGTCCCCCCCCCTCTTCAGGAGCTTTGTACTATCACTCAATAAACTTTGTTTTGTTGCCCACCACTCTTCATCTGGTCTACCTCTTCATTCTTCAAAGTGGCATGACCACAACCGCGGGCACTAAAGAAAAAGAAATCCTGCAACAAGGGGAGCCCAGACGAGGCACTCCTAAGCACTGCCAAGAGAATGTGAGGAATCCTGAACACCCCTAAAGTCACACTGCCCCAACAGTGTGTTCTACACACAATCACACCAACGATAAGCAGCACTACTTATACGAAGTCAAGACTCAAATGAGTTCCAATTTCTAATACGCACTATGATATTAATTTCATGTAAATGGTTACTTTAAGTCATTAAATCACTTACAGAAAGCACTAATCTCTCCAGTTAATTTAGAATCTTTGGTCCTGGGCACCTGGCTGGCTCAGTCAGTTAAACATCCAACTCTTGATTTTGGCTCAGGTCACAATCTCAGGGTGGCTACACAGAGCCTCACATTGGGCTCCACACCGGGTGGGGGGCCTGCTTGAGATTCTCTCTCTGCTGCCCCCTCTCCCCCACCTTCTCTCTCTCCCCCCTCTCAGAGTATTTGGTCCTCACAGCCATGTGACAGGACTGGTTCAGACAACACGCACCCACTGGATGTCCATGCCCTGGATGAGCTGCTCCAGCGCCATGAAGTCCTCCTTGTTGATCACCTCTTTCCCTGTGCTCGTTTTCCACCCATTCTTCTTCCAGCCTTGAACCCAATTAGTGATACCTACAAGAAATGCACACTCACAGCCCACTGAGCTTGAATGTCCTGGTCTCTTCCTCCCTAGCCTTCCCTCTTCTACCCACTCTACTCATCTTCATGGTGGCGTGTGGACCTGCCACTGGCCCACAAAGGCTGTACTCTGACAGGAGGTACAGACCTGGCACACTCTGCTTGTCCCTTTGCTCGGACTAGTGTTGACCCACAGCTCCCAGCCTAAGAGGACGCATCCTCCGCCTCCTCAACCCCCTCCCCGTGTCCTAAACATGATTATTTCTCAAAGGAGCCATCAGCACGCCACCTTAAGTTACTTACGCATGTTTACACTTGAAGGACCACGAGAGCAGGGACATATCTATCTTGCTGCCCTATCTTAGGAGCCTGGCAAAGACATGTCTATGTGGCAAACTCCAGAGCAGCAGAACTGAGCTCCAGAATCCCCAGCCTTCTCTTTATACCCGACAAACCAACTGCTGTCCTCATTTACCATTTGGGTCCTGCCCTGATACAATACTTCCTACAGGGAAAGGAAATACCTATTTTCCTTCATGTTTACTAGAAAAACACTAGAAGAAGTAAAATGTAAAAACTTACCATTTATAGTAAACATACTGTCCGTATACAGAACCAACTTCTTGATGTTTTGAGCCTTTGCTTGCTCGATGGCTTTGCAGGCTGCCTTGAAGAAACGACGAGTCAGTCATCATGCTATAGAAACTGTTCAACTTTCAACGTTACTGATGTTCAAAATCACTTCACCATTTAAACATTTTTTTTCTGAGCTAACTGTAACGATTATATGCTCTGTGTGAAATAATGCTACACACATAGTTCTGCTTGCACACCTATTTGAAGTTACTTATAAAATTTTTCTGGAAAATTCCTATTCGTCAGAGTCATTAGTAACCCCAAACCAAGTTTCTTCTGGATTCTGAGTATCTTGTGCACACAGACAGTACACAGTTCACTGCTATGATGGACTTACTCTCAGTGGGAAATGTGTCTGACAACTTACATGAATTTCTGCTCTTTGGTTGGTCTGCCGCCCGGGAAGCCTAATGCCTACGTTCCTGGGATCGTAAAAAGGAAAATGAAATCAATTAAAAGAGCTAATTCTCAAAGTGATTCCTTAAGCTTCTCAACGGACGATAGGCTTGATACACTTTTTGGACATATGAAAGCATCATACAAAAATGCAGCCTTTAAAAATCAAACCAAGAGCACTAACGTTTTATGGAAAAGCACCATGGGATGGTCTTGTGAGGAATACTGGGCCAGAATTCAAAAGCAAACTTTTATTTCTGGCCCTGAAATACATCAGCGTGTGGTCTTGGGTGAGCACTAAGCCCGCAGACACTCAGTGCCACACAAGCTCGCCACCTCTTACAGCGTTTGAAGCTAAAATGAGATATCAAAGGGAAAGGACTTTGTAGACCACAAGTCGAGAGAAATATAGTCTTACTGTTACTGAACAGTTTATGTTACATTATGCCCAACAGTGCTGTGGGCACCTGCAAATGCTGGAGACAAAGCTCAGAACTGATGTGGCTACTTCACAGACTCAGATCCCTCTTTTACACTGATTTTTAGGCTGCCCAGTGTATCTGAATGATCACACTTTGCATCACCCTGGCCTTGTGCCTGGTGAAAAACTAGGAGTCGCCTCTAAGCTCACACGTCCTCAGAAGAATCATGGGGACATGACGGGTTCCAGGCCTGGTGACCTTGGACATCCTTGCCAAAACCATCCCACAGGAGACATGTGACTCTCCTAGGGGGCAGGGAAGTCATTCTGGTAGAAGACGTCATCAGCGGGACACAGAGACTCGTCAAGATTCAGGGTGAAGAAAGCAATGCCGGGGTCTTTTAATCCTGAAGAACAAAGCTGTCAGTGTCGACATGACTGGGTCCTGCGCTCCCTCTGCCAAAGCTAACCAGTCAGCAGACCTTGCCTCATTCCTTGACAAGCTTTAGAATGCGATTCACTTCATTTACTCACAAAGGATGGCCCGGCCCCCAGTAAACACCGATCCCTGCTCGTGCCCTCCTCCGCCCGTTGCTGGAGCAGCAGCCGTCAGTGTAGACGACGACAAAATCTCCTGGAAAAGGGGACTTCCTGAGTGCCACTGCATCCAAAGCACCCAATTCAGTAAGCCCACATTCACATTTTAAACTGACAAAGTACTGCGCAATGGAAAACATTACCGATTCCTTACACAGGGGCCCTCGACCCTTTCTCATTAGCATGCACTCCTATTTTGGTTCTGCATGACAGGCAAATTAAGGGTAAAGGCAGTCTTTTGTGAACCTAGAACCCCCTGCAGCGAGAGCTGCTGCTGCCTCCCCCACTACAGAGGTCAGAACGGTGCCACTACCCCTCTCCCCGTGGGGGGCAGGGCTCACACTCACTCCCAGGAGCTGTCCTGGCAAACAAGCAGTGCCTTGGCATGATAAGGACCTGTCCGCCAGAAGGTCTAGTTCTCTGACAAATGTTGGTCTAATTTTTGTCTTTGCTTCTTTCCGTCAAGACAGAGGGTCAGGGGCACCTTGGTTGCTCAGTCGGTTAAGCGTCTGCCTTTGGCTCAGGTCATGATCCCAGGGTCCTGGGATGGAGCCAGCCGCCCCCCCCCGCCCCCAGTCGGGCTCCCTGCTGAGCAGGGACCCTGTTTCTCCCTCTCCCTCTGCTGCTCCCCCTGCTTGTACTCTCTCTCCCCGTCAAATAAATAAATCTTAAAAAAAAAAGAGGGTCTGACCAACATAACAATGCTGTAAAGAAGTAGGTAGAAGAGATCTGATATGAGGCCACTCTAAGGCCACTGATGACTAGAACACTCTTAGCAGGGGGGCAGGAGAAGTCAGGTTGGCAGATCTTGAAGAGTAGGGCCATGGGGGCAAATAGAGGCTTTGCTTTGCACTGTTTCTCAAAAGGATTATAGACTGGACAAGGCAGAGGCAAAGGGAAGAGGAGGGAGGATGTTAAAGGAAGAACATGTTCCTAGCCAGAATGGGGATGGGAGTGTGGAAAAACATGGGTGTTGGACAAGAATCCTTGGTTCAACCGAAATTGACACCATCCACACAACAGCCTTTCTGGTCACTGAATTCGGTCTCAACCTATCAGGCACTGCGTTAAATGCCACTGTACTTCAAGCCACTGTTAGTACCTTGGAAACGGCTCATCACCCAATCACTCCCCACATATGTGCTCTGATTACTACTGGCAAGTAACCAAATCCAGAACATTTGGGTTTTTTTTTTACATAACTGCAAAATTGATTTATACAGTTTTAATACAGCTTAACAAAAAACATTTCCTATTGGTTTTCCTTGAATTATAAGACAGCTTATTCTTGGAGAAAACTTGGAACCTACAAACACACTGATTTATATAAAAATCCTACTTACTAAAAAAAAAAAAAGCTACTTACTCCTATTTTCTGTTCATACATGTAAAAAACAAAAAGGAAATTTATATAACATAAGTAATTAAATATAAACCGATCCCTGGAGTTAAAGGTAGAGGAAAAATTCAGACTCTTTTGCTTCTCGGGACTAGGTAAAATCATTTATGTTTTGCAAAGGCTAAATGTAAATGGTATTAAGATACTGGTTCTAAAAAAGAGCTCTGTCCGGCCCTTACTTCTTCTTTTTTAAAGATTTATTTATCCACTTCAGAGAGAGAAAGAGAGCGCTTGAGCACATGTGCAGGGGAGGGGCAGAGGGTGAGGGGGAAGCAGACTCCCTGCTGAGCACAGAGCCTGACATGGGGGCTTGACCCTGAGATCAGGACCTGAGCACAAACCAAGAGCCAGATGCCTAGCCAACTGAGCACCCCAGGCACCCTCCAGGCCCTTTCTTATTTGAAGCAGCTGAAGCCTCTGCATTTTCTCATAGTGACCTGAAATGCTGTGTGCACGAGAGAATACTAGGGTTTCAAAAGATTACGGTTTTTCATTTGTAGGCCACATAATGCTTTTCTGATGAATGTCCAAAGTTTTAATAATTCTGCACAGTTTGATCAACTATAAAATAGTAACCTTAGAAATTTTTAAATAACCTTTTCAGATGAGAATGAAAAGGCTAAACATTAGCTCAACTTTCCCCTATTAAGTGGGAAACGTTCTCACACTTATTTTCACGATTATTATATGGAAAACTTAAAAATCCAAGAGAGATATACCCATATAAGAAAACGAGTCTTTGTTAACTGAAGGCACGGATTCTGTGTTCTGTCTCGCATGCTTCACACAGGGCTCTGCGTTTTCCTCTCCATCCGAGGGTTCACGGAGTCGCTTGTTGACTTTCACCTGTGATTCTTGTTCATGCTTATTTTCTGTCCCTGAAAGATCGAGTCTACTCATAAACCAGGAAAAAACAAACATAACATGAAATGCTTAAGAATCCAGAAATTCAGTAAGTGATTTAGTATCACTAAATCAGACTTACACACACTTTGTCTGTGGCCCTATAGAGGATATGACTTAAGACAGTCCACACCATGTCAGATTTTGATGTTCTATGAAATTACTCTAAATTTTCTATAAGCTTGATTAAGGGCAATATGAAGACAAAACAACATTTCTATTAAAGTAGAAGTCTGCTTTTGACAGAGATAGTAGAGATACCAAAGGTTTTGAATCCTACAGGGATGGTGGGCAGTTTGACAATCTAAGGGACTCTTAACCCAGAAAGAAAACAAGGACTAGAATTTTGTAGCTACTACTACTCTAGATACTTCAACTCCATCAATGCCAAGTCGAGAACCTCCAGGGAAGTTGAGAGGGCACGGGTAACTGGACCTTAAGTAAACCGACAGTGGGCTACACTGAGAAAGTAGAAACCAAAGAGCAGAAGGGACTGGGTTCCTTCAGGGCGGTAGCTGCAGAGCTTTCCTTCAGGAGCTCAGCCAGGGGACGCAGGATTAATCCCAAAAGCTTCTCACACACTCTCTCAGGTTATGTGGGAGCAGCCTTTCCTACATTCTCATTTTATGGAGTGGGAATAGGGGCACAGAAGGACCAACTAATTGTATTTCCAAAATAACAACAAAGCCCAACACTACAGAGTTCACTTTAACCTCATCCCTGAACCAGGGATGGAGAAATGGGGCTCCAATGTTGACTGAACACCTACCACTTGGGTCCAAGCCAGAATGTCCTGCCTGGAGTAGCTTCTCCACCCACACCTGTCAGAAGACTGCTAAAGGTTATCTAAGCAAAATCTGAGTGAAGCCATTATGGAGAGCAATGTTTGGTTTTCCACTCTGCTGTATTTACCTTTAAAATATTCCTCTAGGGGGGCGCCTGGGTGGCTCAATGGATTAAGCGACTACCTTTGGCTCAGGTTATGATCCCAGGGTCCTGGGATGGAGTCCTGCATCAGGTTCCCTGATCGGTGGAGAGCCTGCCTCTCCCTCTCCCACTCCCCCTGCTTGTGCTCTCTCTCTTTCTCTCTCACTCTATCTCAAGTAAATAAATAAAATCTTTAAAAATATATATATTCCTCTAGGGACTTTACATAAGTAAACCCAAAAACACAAGTATAAGTCAAAGGGTAATTTTGTAGAAGTTTAATATCAATACAAATATTGATTTTACTTGTAGTAACAGAGAAAGTTAAATTGGAATGAAAGTTTTTAAAGGACAGATAAGACTTGGAAGGAAAAGGAGCCCATAGCTGTCAGATAATTTTCCATTCACAAAACTTGGTTAAGTTAACCCCAAATCAGTTTACATAAATCATGATAACTGCCAAATAGCTCAAGAATCACAAAATAAAAATATATCTCAGATTAAGAGAAAATTTGGGAAAGGGGCTAACACTTCTGCTTTGACAGAGTTCTTGAACATTAAAGATGTCAAATTCCAGTTTATATATATAAGTCAGTAACTTGGAGGTCTCTGCAAACTTTTAAGAAAGGTGATTCATAGATATAAAGAACTATCTTGCCTTAGGATTTAGAGTATTTAATAAACAGAAACATACTTCTATTCTTCTGTTGGAAGAATTGAAGTATAAATAAATTACTATTTGGTTAAAACAAAAGAGCAGTGAAAAGGAAGCATTAAGAACCCAACTAAGACAAGAGCCATACTTGCACATTTGTTTTCTGTCCCAAACTGATTTCTCCATCAGGGCAGAAAATGTAATGGTCACATCACAACTTCTTAAAAGCTGCTCGGGAGACAGGGTGAAGCAGATGCACAGTGAGTGAGGTTCTGCCCTGCTTCAGAAACTTGTCATGCAGGGTAGATTCCTAAGCGTGATTGCCTCTCCCTGAATTCTGCTTTGACTGCAATTGTTACGGCCTCACAAAGGAGCAGGTGTTCAAAGCTTGAGCATCTCAGTGGGATTGTAGAGAGCCTGCTCAAAAAAAGTGGACTCAAACTATTGTCTCATCTTAATCCACTAGTAAAAATATTTGTGAGTAAAGCTAATGAGACACAACTTCTTCAAAATAGGTTAAGATATATAGTTTGCCCCCAAACAACGTGGGGGTCTGACGCCCTGCTCAGTTGAAAAATCTGAGTACAATCTCTGATTCCCTAAACACTTAACTACTACTGATAGCCTACTGTTAACTGGAAGTCTTACTGATGTGAACAGTTGATTCACACATATTTTATGTATGTCTTTATGTACTGCAGTCTTACAGTAAAGTAATAGAGAATAGAAAATGTTATTAAGGGACACCTGAGTGACTCAGTTGGTTAAGTTGTCTGCCTTTGGCTCAGGTCATGATCCTGGAGTCCTGAGATCGAGCCATGTTGGGCTCTCTGCTCAGCAGGGAGTCTGCTTCTCCTTCTCCCTCTGCTCCTCCCCCTACCTCCCCGCTCATGCTTGTGCTCTCTGTCTCTCTCTCAAATAAATAAATAAAACTCTTAAAAAAAAAGAAAAGAAAAGAAAATGTTAAAATCCTAAGGAAGGACACCTGGGTGGCTCAGTCGGTTGGGCATCTGCCTTTGGCTCAGGTCATGATCCCAGGGTCCTGGGATCGAATCCCACATCAGGCCCCCTGCTTGGCAGGGAGACTGCTTCTCCCTCTGCCTGTCCCTCTACCCACCTGTGCTCACTCTCTCTCTCCCCGACGAATAAAATCTTAAAAAAAAATCCTAAAGAAAATTTATAATAAATGTATATTATATGATAAATGTAATATAATGAAGTCCACATATAAGTTTACCCACGCAGCTCAAACTCATTGTTGTTCAAGGGTTAACTGTATTTTAAAAATTCTGTGCTCTCAAGCAGTCACCCTTAGTTCTGCATACTTGATGTTCCTTATACTGGGACTTAAGCTTCAATTAATTATACCTTCTGCAACATGTGAAACTGTAGGAAATTCTGATTGTGTGACCCTGTCCTAAAAAAGAAGGAAACACCATACAGGTGCATGCCAGGAAACAAACTACATTCAACACTTTAAAACTGTAGCCCATTCAATTTGATAACAGAACAAGTATTTTTTAAAAGATAGAATGAGGGGCCCCTCAGTGGCTCAGCTGGTTGAGCATCTGCCTTCGACTCAGGTCATGATCCCAGGGTCTTGGGATGGAGCCCCATGTCTGGCTCCCTGCGCAGCGGGGGGGCCTGCTTCTCCCTCTGCCTCTCCCCCTGCTTGTGCGCTCGCTCTCTGACAAATAAAATATTAAAAAATACATTTAATAACAAAAAATGAAAATAAATAAAACAGAATTAAATAGAGTGAGGACTCCAAATGAACATCAGATTGGAGTCCCAGCTTATGTCTAATACTGTTACTAACAGAAACCACTAAGCTAAACCATGAAGCTAAACTACTCCCTGCCTGTTTCCTCATCTGTAAAATAGAAAAGTGGGAACGATCATCACATCTCCTGCTTACAAGACAGCTGTACAGACCAAGCGGCGCTGGGGTATGCAAGGTTTTGAGCAGGTTAAAACGCCATGGTGACGAGAGCAGCTGACTACCTTCTGAGCCATCCGGGCTTGCAGGCTTCCTGACAAAGGCCCAGGCCTCCTCCTCCGTGGCAAATTTCTTAAATCTGGCAGCAGGAAACCGGTCCACCTGGGCTCTACATTCGCTCCTGGAACAGAGTGCGGGGTTACTTCCTTCCTCCCTTGGCGGTCCTCTTTTTAACAGATTCCTTTCCTAGGCTGGGAATAGCGTGAAAAGGTTGGGGCTGTCAGCGCCAACTGGACAAACGGTCAGGGCTGTTTGCAATTTTGTCCCTGCCCAAGCCTTCACCCTGTGGCGCTATGTACCAGCCAGACAGGACGCCAGCGTGTCAGTTCCCTCGGTCTGAAAACACACCAGAAATCCGGGGTCCTTGAAAAAGGAAATCCCATCGACCATTTCATTACAGCGAAGGTGAGCTTCTGAGATGCCTCCGCCGCAGCCCCGTAGCTACCAAGGGGAACAAGTGCCCGCCCACACACGGATAACAAACCCTGCTACGTGCGGCGGGGACGGTCCCGCTCGTGGAGTCCGAGCGCGCGGATGCAAGTCCTACCTGCGTCACTTACTAACCCCAGGAACGTCCCGACCGCAGTAACTACCCCTGAAGACAATAATCCCACCTCAGAGGACCGTCACGGGGACCCAGACTTAGCTTACAAGAGCTTCCCTTTTTAAAAACACAGGGCAGCCTGGCTTAGGTAGTATCCGAGTTTACTATGTGTAACCATTTGGAAATTCTTTCTGTTTCAAGAAAGGAAGGATTAAGTGAGGCCCCGGCCCCCCTTAAACTACACGTGGCATTTCTGATCCTGCCAACTGGAGCCCGCGCACGGGACCCGCAAGCCCACGTCAGCGGAGACCCGCGGCGGCCGGCCCGGCGTCCCCACTGCCCGGCCGGCGGCGGGGCTCCCACGCGCTCCACCCCAGGTCGCCAGCCGCGAGCTCCGGCCCAGTCCGGAGAGCCGCCTGCGGCCGCCCCGCCCTCGGCCTTGGGGAGTAGCAGCCCACTCACCAGGTCTGGAAGACCCCGGCCTTGCGGCCCCTCCTCACGGCATAAAACATGCTGAGGCCGCTGCTGCCGTGGGTGCTGCAGCGCACGGCGGCCAAAGCAACCCTGCGCGCCACGGCCAGAAGCCTGGTCATCGCTCGCAGCCGGCCATCGCCCAGCGCCGTAACTCCCCGGCTCCCGCCGCCGCCACCACCACACAGACCCAACTTCCGGCGGCGGCGCGGGGGAAATGACGCGCGTCCCCGCAACGCCTGCGGGGCGGGGCCCAGGGGCCTAGCGCCCCGCGCTTTTCCGGCTCAATTTCCCGGATGGGAGAACGTCGGCCCTGGGCGGTCCCGGGAGGGGCGGCACCTACGGAGGTGGGTGGGGACTAGGGCGGGGCCGGAGGGGAGGGCCCGCGTGAGGGGCGGGGGTCTGGGCCGTGGGGGCGGGGCGGTCCCCGGGGGCGGGGTCTGGGCGGTGTAGGCAGGGAGGTGCTGCGTGAGGGGCGGGGCCTGGGCGGTATCGGAGGGGAGGTGCCTCGTGAAGGGAGGGGTCTGGGCGGTAGGGGCGGGGTAGGGCCGGGCGAGGGGCGGGGCCAGGGCTATGTGGGCGGGACGGGGGCCGAGTG
>NW_023270277.1:2094580-2131605 GCF_011800145.1 Mirounga leonina
GGGCGGGGTCTGGGGAGGAGCCGCGCGAGGGGCGGGGTCTGGGCGGTGTGGGCGGGAGGGACCGCTAGAGGCCCCTCCTCTCGCCCCTCCTCTCGCCCCTCCTCGGCCTCGCAGCGGTTTGGGGGGCTGTCCCGGGCCCCTTGTGTGCAGTCGGGGCTGTCCAACCAAAGAAATAGGTGCTTGCCTCCTAACTGTCGTAGAGGCCGGAAGGACTGGCATTCCGCGATGAAAAAGAGAGCCGGGGCCGGAGGGAAGGGGAGCGCTCCACCCACGTGGGTGCGTGACCCCAGGGTGTCAAAACCTAATGCACTGGGAACCAGGGAGAAAATTTAGTCGTAAAGGCGATTTGTTAGAATTCTGCCCGATATTTGACTTTTTGCTCTGTAAGCAAAACAACTTTGAAAAGTCCTGTCCACTGGCAAGAATTGCTTTTCAAATTAACTTTAAACGACTTTAATTTTCTCTAGGTGTTCAGTTGGGCAAACCTTACCGAACACCTACTGCGCGCTGCCCAAGCCCGGGGAATGCACGGTGGAGTAAGACAGTCTGAGCACCGAGAGGAACCGCCGAGATGGGCACGTGAACGAGGAGACGACAGTGCAAAGCCACCAGTTTGAGAAGTGCGGGGCGGACAGTGAGACTGCGTGGGGGGTCCGGGACACGGTTTTGAAGGACAGAAAGTTCGTTCTCATGCATTAGGCAGAGCGAAGGAAGAAGGAACAGCAAAGGGGAGACAGACCTTGCTGTGGTCAGGTGTGTGCTTGTCTGTGAACTCAAAGGACATCCATTTAAAAAATTTCAACTTTCCTCATTTAAATTTAAATTGGCTAAAGTCCATTCCTCATTCCTATTTTTATTGCACTTCAAGATAGCTTCTTAAAAAAAAATTGTCCTGGGGCACCTGGCTGGCTCAGTTGGAAGAGCGTGGGCTTCTTGATCTCTGGGTTATGAGTTCGAGCCCCATTTTTGGTGTAGAGATTACTAAAAAAATAAATAAGCTTAAAAAATAATTTAAAAATTGTCCTTAAAAATCATTAATGATTGATCATGCTATCTCTTCTCATGTAGCTATGAAACCCAGAGATGCCCTGGCCACGGCTCTGGGGATGACCGCAGCCCCTCTTTCTACTGCAGTTCTTTCTGTCTTTACTCAAGGCCTTGGAGCGCCATGGGCCTCTGAGTGAGCTCAGGCTAGACCTTGGACAATTTATTTCTAGACTTGCTTTCTTCAGAGACATCACTAGCCCATCCTTTCCAGGTGACGACAGGTTCAGTTATGGACACAGATGGCACCGGAAGACCTGGTTGCAGGTTAGGAGGCTGAGTGGAAGTAGATCAGGGTAGTGGGCCAAAAGCAGAAGTCTTCACTCTAAAACTGTGAGCTGGGATGGTCAGTCCACTCTGAAATGTTGACAGTAGTACAGATTATAGACACAGCTGCACTCACAGTGTTCCCCTGAGGAGGAAGGAGGCTGGGCCCCCGTCAGAGTTCGGCCCACAGCTGCTGCCCCTCCCACTGGCTTGATCCTGGGCTCAGACCCACTTGGGACTTGCTTTTCCATGTAAAGTGGCTGGCTGTGGTCCTTTATCACAGGGCACTCATCATCCCTGTAAAATTGTAGGTTAGAATTATCTGAGTATGGTAAGAAAATCGCCCATGTGGCTTTCTGTAATTCCAAAACTGTTTCTTCCAGTGTTTCATTAACCAGTTACTCGTCTGAAAATCTTTTCTATCTTAATCTCTGGCTCCAAGTGTATGTGACTTTACCTATCCTGGCAAACACTGGCTCATTCTCAATACGGTACTGAGCACTGACCCAGAAAGTGATGAGACTCGACAGCACTCAAAATGAGTGAACTAAGTTTCACTGACACACACAATTACGGATAATTATTAGCAATATGATAGTAAGTGAATAAAGCAAGTCCCCGAGTGGAGATAGGACATCCTTCTTATAAATCTAAAAATGAAAATGAAAACATGTACTCCTTGAGTTACACATGCATGCAGAAAGCAGTAAATCTAAAGGAGAAGAAGAGAGGCATGTCCTCTAGGCCAGACATTACCGACATTTGCAAAAGGTAAATCAATGCTACTCTTCTCACTTTGGGGGTGAGGGATATGGTTATTTTTATTTTTATTTTTAAAGATTTTGTTTATTTATATGACAGAGAGAGACATAGCGAGAGAGAGAACACAAGCAAGGGGAGTGAGAGAGGGAGAAGCAGGCTTCCCACTGAGCAGGGACCCCAATGCAGGGCTCGATCCCAGGACCCTGGGATCATGACCTAAGCGGAAGGCAGCCGCTTAACGACAGAGCCACCCAGGCGCCGGGATATAGTTATTTTTAATAAGATAACTGATATTAACTTGAAATGGGTTTATTGTTTCAATGAGTAATTTAAAAATTTTCTCCATTTTATGTTGCATGCGGTAAATATCAATAGTCATAACCTACAAAAAAATTCCTCAAGGCCTTCAATAACTTTCAAAAGTCCAAAGAGTCCTGAGGCCAAAATCCTAGGAACTTCTGACCTAGAAGATAATTACAGATCAACACAGGAACACATGATAAATAATACATTCAAACTGTGTCCTTGTAATTCCAATTTACATTTTTCCTGCAAATTGTATTTTTTGAGTCAAAATTTCTACCAGTCTGTAACATGCTTCTGTAAAACACATTAGGAGTTCCCAAAATGTGTAATTTGGGATAGATAACAGTCTGAAGCCGTCCCTTGCTTCAGAAGTAGCACATTTGTTTATTAGCACCCTGCTGTGTGCAGACACCACGGAATCACTGTACACAGTCAGAAGGGACGTTCAGGAGGCCGGCACGATGTCCCAGGCACCGTGCTAAGTACTATATACACACAGCTCTATCTGAGCTGCACGTACTAAAGTCATCCCGTTTACCGACAAGAAAGCCGCGATTTCGACTGATCAAGTACTTTGCCTGCAGCCGTGAGGACAGGCAGGGCTGTGGCCAGGACTCCGACCCCGTCCAGCACCCATCCTGGTAAACCTAAGTCACGGTTCTCACAGTGGGGCCCTCAGACCAGCTGCAAAAACATCACCTGGGAGCTTGTTAGGAATGGGAATTCTGGGTCCTGCCCCACATCAGCAGGATCCAAACTCTGTGGGGAGAGGAGGGAGGGCGGAGCCCAGCAGTGTGTGTTTTAGCAAGCCCCCCCCCCACCCCGCCCCGTGGTTCTGAAACACACTCAGGTTTGAGGACACCCCTCCCCGCAGTAGCTGGCCACGCTGCTTCATTTCTGTGACTCTGTTCACTTCCCACCTCAGTCCTGTGAGGTCAACAGGCAGACCTCAGGTTTATTTGACAGAGAAACGGGCTCAAGGAGTTTTTGATGACTTGCCCAAAGTCACCTAGTTAGTTGTAGAACTGGAACGTGATCCTCAATCTTCTGGCTATCAGTCTGAAGCGGAGATCAGCACCAACGAGGAACCCA
Organism: Mirounga leonina; assembly: GCF_011800145.1. NCBI lineage: Eukaryota > Metazoa > Chordata > Mammalia > Carnivora > Phocidae > Mirounga > Mirounga leonina. The sequence goes on from NW_023270277.1 coordinate 2,098,052, forward strand.
GGGCAGTTGGGTGAGAGCAGAAGCCAGCGAGCTCATTTTGCTGCCTTTTGTCAAGGAAGAGAGGTGAGCCCCAGAGCAGGGGTTCCCTCCATGGGCCCGGCCACTCTGACGGCAGCCCACCAGACTCCATCCCCTATAAGCCATGCACGGGGCACAAGGATCACCTGCTGCACTGAGGATCTTACAGCTCACGCCCTGAGGTCCTGGGGTTAAGACAGTCACCCCTCGAAGTTCCGTCCATCCAGAGTCTGCATGAGGTGTGGTTTGCTGCAAGAGTCAGTTCCTCATCTCAGTCCTTCACGTTCCGTCCATCATCCCACAGCCTCCTCCCACCAAGATACCAATGGCTGCGTGGTGGGAGCTTGGCCCTGCTGCAGGTAATATGGGGTTGCCTTTTCTGTAGAGGATTTTAAAATAATAATAAAACTAAATCAAAACTTTCTAAATGTTCTAAGTGATAAATGCACCATCCAGAAAAAAACCTTTCTTGTTGGTCTAAGTCTAAACAACCAGTTGTGGTATACTGAGTTTTAATTGTGTGTGTGTGTGTCTGTGTGTGTAGTTACCCATTTTTATTATAAATTTTTTTTTAAGATTTAAGTGTGCATGAGTGGGAGGGGCAGAGGGAGAAGGAGAGAGAATCTCAAGCTGACTCCACACTGAGCGCAGTCTGACTCGGGGCTTGACCTCAAGACCCTGAGATCTGGACCTGAGCCAAAACCAAGAGTCGGGCGCTTAACGCACTGTGCCACCCAGGCACCCCTATTATAAATCTTTAACAACATTACATTTTACGTGGACCTCCCAGTGCCACGGCTGGCTCCAGCCTGCCAGCACTCAGCGACAAGCGCAGCACAAGGCTGAGCGCAGCACTCAGCGACAAGCGCAGGCTCGGCTGCGTGCAGCTCGGGCGCCGGGCTCCCGCGTTTGGACGGTACGTCTGAGGCCAACAGCGGCAGCTCGGTGACTGTGAAGACAGAGAAGTCGGACTGGAACTTGCATTACTTCACAGTGTCATTCCCTGTGATCACTTGTGTTATCAGTTAGACAGTGAGTGGCAGTGACAGCTCCAGGGTGACAGATTAAAGGGGCGCCTGGCCGGCTCCGTCGGAGGAGCGTGCGACTCTTGATCTTGGTTGTGAGTTCCAGCCCCACGCTGGGCACAGAGATGACTGAAATAAATAAAAATAAAGAGCAGATTTTAGTTTGTATGTTAAATAGTTTACTGAATTTGAACGATGTCTTTAAGATTGAAATTTATTCTTTTTAAATATTAATGATTGATTTTAGAAGCGTGAATTAGGAAGATAATGATGACTAGGACATGGTGATAACTGAAAACACTTTTGACTGGAGAAGGATGCTAAGAGTAAGCCACTCGGCATCACACAGGCGGGGGACGCCCCTGCCCCCGCTAGCCCCTGACACAGGCACCCAGGTTCCTACTAGTTGTGGGTCGTATTCCCAGTCTCAGTCTGAACAGTTGCAGAAAATGCCCCCATGTAAGCCCCAGGAGCACGATTACCGAGCTAAGGGCATTTCAACTGCAGTCTTCTAGAGACAAGTACTTCTGTTACTTCCCTAGAGGTGACCTGTTACCAAGAACAATCCCAGGCAAAGTGTGACACCTGAGGATCATTAGGTCCGCAGGGCTTTGTCGATCGACTCGGACCTCCGGAGGCCCTTGGCTAAAGGGGGTGGGGTTACTGGTGTACTAGCACTTCTGAGAGGCTGTGGACTTCAGTGGAGTGCACGGGATGAGCGTACTGAAGGACCGAGGGTAGAAATGCAGCGAGTGTGTGACTCATATCCCCCAGACCTCTCCTGTTCTCCCCCAGCCCTGACCTGTGCAGCCCACACACACTGACTGCAAATTCCAGCTCTGTAATTTACTCGCTGTATACATTTGATGCATTCCCTAAAGTCTGTTCTCTCATTTGAAAACGGGGGATAATGACACCGTGTATGGTGGCTGTGAATACAGTGTGCAGCCTCTAATCTGGTCTGATACACAAGCGTGTTCCCAATGTCACATTACTTCTTTCATCCTGTACATGTTTCATGAAGGTTCATGAGAAGAACTGTGTTGCTTTTGGTGAAATATATTGAAGATGAGCAAATTATCAGTTTATGATAAAAATCAAGTGCATTCCTCTGTACCTTAAATATTAATATTTGAACAATTACCATTCATCCACCTGATAGGTGACCCATGTCTACAGATCAGATACTGTTACATAGGAAGAGTGACTTTGAAACTTTCCAGAAGCAGCCAGTGACCTTGCTTCATTATACGCAGTTGATTTTCACATTCATCGCAGGCTTGCACCTTCATTTCATTCCCATGCTCCCTACTGGCCACCGGGTAATAATTATGAAAACCCTGGCAGCTGTAAGTGGTGGGGAGAGACAAAACCTTTTGCTAAATTCAATCCATTAATTCTTGATCAGCCAGACAGGTCCATAAATTCGTTTTACTTGCAAGGACTCTGCGGTAACTCTCCTTCTGTCACTTTATCATTAACTCTGGGAGCAGCAGTGTGGAAGGGAACAACTTTGCAGCCTGGGCGCGCTCATCTGTCTGACCTCGAGCCTTTCTGCCTCAGGTGCTGACATTCTACATTCCCAGCATAGGGTCCTTTTTAATAGGGGACTTTACACAATGTAGAACTAATATATATATTAAAGGAGAACAGATCTTGGCTGTTTAACTTCATCCCCTCCCAGGCGGTATTCTGTCCTGGACCAGAACTACCCAGGCAGGGTCTCTTGGTCCCTCCAGGTCAAAACTGTAGATTCTCTAATTCATTTCCTTCATGCTGAAAGGGATCTTTCTCAGTTCCGTTACTACATCTATTGTAATTCTTCTCGACATCTGGTCCGTTGTCACTCAGTGTGGTCACTGGACCAGCCTCATGGGCATCACCTAGGAGCAAGTTAGAAGTATAAAATATTGAGCCTCAGCCCAGAACTTCTGAAGAATCTGTATTTTACAATGATCACCAGGTGACTCCTTTGAATGTTAAAGTTGGAAAAACACTGATTTTTAGAGAATATAATTTTGTGTTTTAGTGACAAATGAAGAATGCATAGTTGGGGAATTCAGGACATGACATGTTTGATTTCAGGTAAGCATTTTCTTCTTTAAATAGCTTAAGATTTATGTAACTGTGACGTAAAACATGGGATTTAAATTGCAATGTATTGCAATTACATTGTTATAATTATACATATTGGTGTCTTTTATGAAACAATTCTAGCAGGATTCAGACAATCTGAAAATAATGTAAACCTATGGAAAAATTTCCACTTGAAATTTTGGGTATGATTTAAAGGTATAATATATAACATATTTCCCAGTTATTTAAAAATTTTGATTTTTATGTACTGATTATACTTTATAACATAATTGGCTTTAGGAAGTTCCAACTGGATTAGCATTAAAGTAATAAATACTTATGTTTATCCAAAGTCTTCTGAGAAATCGAAGTTCTACATTTATGACTTTTTAAAAAAAATATTATTTATTTATTTATTTGACAGAGACACAATGAGAGAGGCAACACTAGCAGGGGGAGTGGGAGAGGGAGAAGCAGGCTTCCCACGGAGCAGGGAGCCCGATGCGGGGCTCGATCCCAGGACCCTGGGATCATGACCTGAGCCAAAGGCAGACGCTCAACGACTGAGCCACCCAAGCGCCCCTACATTTATGACTTTTTAAAGATTTGAGGGAGAAAGAGCACACACACATGAGTGTCAGGGGGAGGGGCAGAGGGAGAGGGAGAGAGGGTTGTGTAAGAGGTATAGAATTCCTATGCCATGACATGCAGGTTTTTTTTTTTTAATTCTCCTCCTAGAAAGGACTGTAAGGTTACAGATACACAAGGAGGGCTAGTAAATCAATCATATGAACTTAAGAACACCTATTGAAGATCATCAAGCTAGTTATGAAGATCAAGGCAGCCTCAAGAGTACCCCCATGAGGTACCCTCGTGCCAAGATTCTGGTCTCTAATACCATTTTTCCAATAAAAGGAACCAAGTCTTTTTTGGAGAAAGGGTTAATCCCATGTCTGAGACGGACTGGTATAAAACTAGCCTGGATCACTTTGTGCTAGAAAGCAAGGTGTTCACGGATGAATGGAGATGATGGGGTGTGGAAACTCATTTAAAAGGGGCTAATGTTGGGGCACCTGGGTGCTCAGTCGTTAAGCGTCTGCCTTCGGCTCAGGTCGTGATCCCAGGGTCCTCGGATCGAGCCCCGCATCGGTCTCCCTGCTCGGCGGGAAGCCTGCTTCTCCCTCTCCCACTCCCCCTGCTTGTGTTCCCTCTCTCGCTGTGTCTCTCTCTGTCAAATAAATAAATAATATCTTAAAAAAAAAAGCGGGGGGGGGGGGGCTAATGTTTTAAATGTCTTCTAAAAGTCCTGCTGGCCAAAACCGAGTGTGACAGTTTGAACATCAAAGCGAAACACTGGCAGAGGCTGACTGATAGATCGTGTATCTGAGCAGTCATGAGTCCGTAATACACACAAACAAAATGGCTGACAAAGTAAAAGTGTGAAGGGCACAAATTACATCCCTCTTGAGACTGGTGACTCAGTCCTGTTGGTACTGATTCATTTATTGCACAGTTAAATAAAGAAACCAGTAAATACATAAACACCAGTTAGTAGGCATTTCCTAACATGGATGTCAGCAAAGTGATCCATAGTTGTGACTTAGAGCCTAAAAACACCTGCTAAATGTACACATGCAGCATTCTATCAGGTTCCAAGTTTTAAAAATTCAGCATATTCCATCAGGCTTATAATAATGTATTGATTTGAAGGTTCTCTGTGAAATCTACTTAAAAATATGCCTTAAAAAAGTTAGGAACACTAGAAGGATAATAAGAGAATACTATGAACAACTCTACTCATGTAAATTCAACAAGTTGAAAGGGAGCAATTCCTCTAAAAACACACACTGCCAAATCTCATTCAACATGAGATAGATAATTTTAAAAACCCCTAAAAAAGGAAATCTCCAGGCCCTGATGATTTCATGGCAGAATTCAAGTAGATGCTTGAAGAATTAACAACAATTCTCCACAATCTTTTCTGGGAAACAGAAGATGAGGGAACACTTCCCCATACTTTCATTTTATGAGCTGGTATTAACCTAATAACAAAACCAGACTATAACAGTAGAAAACAGAAAACTATAGATCAATGTCCCTCATGAACACAGACACAACAAAGTCATCAACAAAATATTAGTAAATGGAACCCAGCAATATTAAAAAGAATGATATTCCAATACCAAGTGAGGTTTATTACAGAAATTCAAGGTGGGTTCAATACTTGAAAATCAGTTAATGCAGTCCACCATATTAACAGGCTATAAAGAAAAACACATGATCCTAATGATTGATGCATAAAAAGCATCTGACATACCACTCAAGAAAAAAACTCTCAGGAAAATAGGGATAGAGGGGATCTTCCTCAACCTGATAAAGAACATCCACAAAGAAACCTAATGCTAACATCACACCTATGATGAAGGACAATGCTTTCCCCGAGATGGGGAACAAGGCAAGGAGGTCCTCTCTGACCACTCCTACTCAACAAAGTACTGGAAACCAGAAAGAACGTCACTGAATACACCTCTGCACTACTTTGGTAGAGTGGGGAAGGGATGAAAGGACAAGAACATGGTTTAGCAAGCATGTTCAGAATGACTGCCCAGGTAAGATTAGAAGAGCAGCTCTACTTTTCTTTCTTTCTGGAACAAGTTTCAAGTTGACTTTTCATTTTCCAAGAAGATAGTGGCTTTTTTTTTTTTTTTAGCATTATTAGCAAAACTCTAACAAATCTGATGAATGTGGGGCACCTGGGTGGCTCAGTGGGTTAAGCATCTGCCTTCAGCTCAGGTCATGATCCCGGAGTCCTGGGATCCAGTCCCGCATCGGGCTCCCTGCTCAGTGGGGAGCCTGCTTCTCCCTCTGCTCCTCACCCTGCTCGTGCTCTCTCTTTCTTTCAAATAAATAAAATCTTTAAAAGAAAATCTGATGAACGCAATCATACCTATCACCTAATGTAATGTTTTCAGCATTTTTCAGTGCTTGGCCCGTAGGGGACAGTGACTGTTAAATCTGACAGATGAGGAAACTGAACCTCAAGTAGATGAAATTCTGTGACCACAGCCAGAGAATCTGACATAAATTTTTCCCTGTCTGGAAGGCTCTTCTCCCTGGTGAATAGCTCCTACTTCTCTTCTACATCTCAGGTTAATTCCCTCTTTCAAAAACTTCTCTTTCTCCTCAAAGCATGAATCCTCCTTGTCCCCTTTGATGTGGGAAACAAAGGCAAAAGAAAAATTAAACTTCCTTACTATTTACAGCCCAGTGACAAGTCCTTAGAACAGGCAGAGTGACCTTCCTCTGGGAGCTTGGCTGCCATGATACTGACACTTTGCTAAGGGCAAAGTTAGCCCCACCCCCCAGGATCCTGTGAGTCTAATTTAAACATAAAGAAATTCCTTTGCAATTTCCCCCAATATGTATGCTGACAATCATCCCCCGAGCACATGGCCCACCGATACACATCTGAAGGGTCTCATGACTCAGGTTTTATTAGACAGTAATAAACGACCTTTTCCCAACAATAGCTAGCCCCCTCAAGGTCCTGGAAACCTTGCTTCCAAATCCCTTAGAGACTAAGCTATCGCTAACCCTCACCAAATTTGAAAGTATATAGTGGGCCACTCCTCATGACCCCAGTGCAGCTTTCTGCCCACAGTCCCTGTCTGCGTGCTTTAATAAATCCACTTTTTTGCACCAAAGACATCTCAAGAATTTTCTCGGCCCTTGGTTCCAGACCCCAACATTTCCACAACACCCTTCACTCATTTTACTGCTTGTTCCCATAATTTGTCATTATATATGTATACCATTATGTGAGGTCTTCTTTACTAAAGGGTAATCTTCCCGAGGGCAAGGATTCAGCGGGTTCCACTCAATCACTAGCACCTAGCGCAGTATTAGCACAGAGTACGACATCATACATATTTGTGAATTATGTTTTCAGTTCCTCTCTAGGGCACAGAACCCATCTCTACACATGAATGTGAAGTGACAACGTGGGCACAAAGGTAGGCACTTTTCCAGTAAATGCGTTTTTGTTGAACCGGGTTTTTGTGCCATCCCCAAGCTTTCATCAGTGTGCTGGCGCTTGGTCAGGCTCTGCCCACCTGGACAAACCCTTTCCGCGCTGGGGACCCCCGAGCCCGTTAGCCCCGGCTGACTCCGGCTGTCCATCCCTGGTCCACCCTCCCGGGCGCTCTGCCCCCGCCCGCGTCGGGGACCCCCGACCCCCTTACCCCGACTGACTCCGGCTGTCCATCCCTGGTCCACCGCCCCCGCCCGCGTCGGGGACCCCCGAGCCCCTTACCCCGGCTGACTCCGGCTGTCCATCCCTGGTCCACCGCCCCCGCCCGCGTCGGGGACCCCCGAGCCCCTTAGCCCCGGCTGACTCCGGCTGTCCATCCCTGGTCCACCGCCCCCGCCCGCGTCGGGGACCCCCGACCCCCTTACCCCGACTGACTCCGGCTGTCCATCCCTGGTCCACCCTCCCGGGCGCTCTGCCCCCGCCCGCGTCGGGGACCCCCGACCCCCGACCCCCTTACCCCGACTGACTCCGGCTGTCCACCCCTGGTCCACCCTCCCAGGCGCTCTGCCCCGCCCGCGTCGGGGACCCCCGAGCCCCTTGCCCCCTCGCCCCGCCCCCGGCAAGCGTCGCCGCGAGCCCTCCCCAGAGCGCCTGCGGACGTCCCGCAACTGTCCGCCGCCCCGAGCCTCGGACCCGAGGGCTACGTGTTTACGGCTGAAGAGCACGTTTAGGCGTAAAGCACTCCGCTGCCGAAGCGCGGACACACGTTACGCCACTGGGTTCTCTAAAGGCACGAACGGAATCGGAATCTCAGGTCCTTTCACGGCCTCAGCGGGGAGGTGAGAGTCCTCGGGTTAAGTGGGTGTTTTTTGAATCGTCCTCTCTTCGGGGCGGACTTGCTTTTCGCGGGGCCCCGACTGCCGCCTGAACTTCCGCAGCTGCCCGGACCACGCCCCCCACTCACAGCAAGAAGGAGCCGCGGCGCTCGGAGGAGAGTTACCGACGCCCCTGTCCCCGCCCCCACCCGGCCTCTTCCGGGGACTCTCTAGGCTTCGACCGCGTTTCAGCGGGTCTTCCGGTTTCTCTGCTCGCCCTGTCCCCGCCTCTTCCCGTGCGCCGTCGCGATTTGAGGCGCTCTCGCGAGACTCAGGCCTCTTCCTAGGCCGGCGCTCTCAACCAGGTATGTCGGTGGCCTCCTTGTGTTGGACTTTTCAGCCGACTCTGAGGAAACCGCGTTTCGGAGTCCGCCCTGGACCGGCGGGCGCTGCTCGCCGGGCGGGGATGCGGCCGATTACCCAGGCTGTGTACCCCGATGGCTTCTGCGGGGTGGCGCGGGGCCGGGCCGGGGGCCGGAGGGGGGCCGCGGCTCGGGGCCGCGGAGACTCAGCCAGGACGCTGTGTGCTTGCAGGAGAAGGCCATGTTCAGTTCGAGCGCCAAGATCGTGAAGCCCAACGGCGAGAAGCCGGACGAGTTCGAGTCCGGCATCTCCCAGGTGAGGGGGGCAGGGCCGGCGCCCCGGCGGCGTGTCAGCCCCCGACCGGCTCCTGTCCTCCCCCTCCCCCCCCCGCGCGTGTCCCCCCCCCCGGTGGTGTGTCCCCTCCCGACCCGGCTCCTGTTCCCCCACCCCCGGCGGCGTGTCCCCTCCGCCGGCTCGTGTTCCCCCCACCCCCTGTCCCCCGGCAGCCTGTCACCGCCCCCCCACCCGCGGGAGTCCCGGCGCGCGTCACTCCGGGTGGAGGCGGGGGCACACGTCCGGGAGGAGCCCACGAGTGCGCGGATCGGGCCCCCCGCCGGCCAGCCGGTCCCTGAGGGTCAGCTCCTGCTGTTTTCCCCTAGGCTCTCCTTGAGTTGGAGATGAACTCCGACCTCAAAGCCCAGCTGCGGGAGCTGAACATCACGGCTGCCAAGGTGAAGTTAGCTTTACTGGGGGGCGGGGGTTCTCTCCACCCCACGCCGGGGTCGGCTGCTTGTCAAGAATGTCTGCAGATCACGTTTGGGAACTTGCATCCTGGCTCGTGAGCACGTGTCAGAGCCACCGGGCCTGTCGTGCAGGGGGTGGGCTTGCAGGATTGGGGGTGTCAGCGGGGCTTCCCAGCCCCTGCGCTGTGGGCTCGGAAGGGGAGGCCTGCGCAGTGGAGTAGGGAAGTGGGCAGAGACAGAGGGTCTCTGAGGCTTGCTTCTCTCTTGACTTGGCAGTGCGTCTGCGCCCCGCACAGCGTCACCTTCGCTCCTCACCTGGTTGTAGTGTTCACTCTTCCACTTTCTCCAGCAGTTGTACGGTGGGCCTGGTGTACAGATGATCGGAGTTAAGTTTCCCAGATTCCTGTCTTTGGCTCAGAAGCTGCCCTGTGTTTGCACAGACGGAGATTTGCAGAGAACAGCCAGCCTCATTTTGGGTTGCAAGCAAGTTTGTGTCCTGTAGTGCACTGTTAGGCTTGCATCCTTTGGCAAGTTCACGGACTTGTGTGTGTCAGATCTGCCCCGCGAGAGGAAGATGGACGGTGGGGTTGTACCGGCCAAGGACAAAGAGCTGGAAGATGATTTTTTAAAGGACCTCTTAGGACAGAGGTGTCTAGTGCACATGACTGATAGTGTTCGCGTTGAGTGTTTCACTAGGGTTGTACTTGAATGGAAAGAATGGAGGGTATGAATTGAAAATAATGTTGTTGTTTTTTTCTTTAGGAAATTGAAGTTGGCGGTGGTCGGAAAGCTATTATCATCTTTGTTCCCGTTCCTCAGCTGAAATCTTTCCAGAAAATCCAAGTCCGGCTAGTCCGTGAATTGGAGAAAAAGTTCAGTGGGAAGCATGTTGTTTTTATCGCTCAGGTATCTGTTGTACTGTTGAATGTTTTATTGTGGGAATTTTTAAAAATCACCATGTTTGAGGGGGGAAAAAAATCACTTTGATTTTGTGCTTGCAATATATCAAAAAGATGAAGTACAGTTTTGGTGTTTAATGTAAAAAGTCTTTTTATGCCCATAACGGCAGAAATGTAGTGGGTTGTTTACAGAGAAATCAAACTAGATGTGTGCTTGGTCTGAGCCGAGGTTTTTCTGCTTGCGGTCCACACTGGAAGTGCGTCAGTTGTGGACTTCGGGAGGCGAGCAGAGGCCAAGGAATATAAGTTCAGATCTGGCCTCGGTGCTAACAGGTCTATGGGAATGAAGGGCCAGACTGATGAGGAATTCAGTAGTGTTCTGGCTTGGTAGGCATGTTTACTCCACTAGGCAGTGGGCCTGACAGCGTGGTAGGTGTGCAGGCTTCAGGGGATCAGTAGGAGCTACTGAGAAATCAGGAGTCATCAGAGGATTTCTCAGCTTGTTTGCTCTGGGTTGGTTGACTTTCACACACTTTGAATTTATTTTGTTACTGCCTTTTTTTTTTTTTTAGCTTTTAAAGCATTTTGACAGTTTTTAGCTTTCTGCCACCTTAAGGTTTTTCTTTTTTTTTTCCATGATAATTTTTACCTTACAGAGGAGAATTCTGCCTAAGCCAACTCGAAAAAGCCGTACAAAAAATAAGCAAAAGCGTCCCAGGAGGTGAGTATTTTATCAGCATCAAAAAAGTGTACTGTAGGGGCATCTGGATGGCTCAGTGAGTTAAGCATCTGACTCTTGGGTCTCCGCTTAGGTCATGAATTCAGGCCCTGTGTTGGGCCCACTTTAGCCTGTTGGGCTCCCTGCTGGGTGTGGAGCCTGCTTTTAAAAAAAAATAAAGTGTGTCGTAGACCATTTACTACTGACTTGATTTGCATGATTTTTTTGTAGTAAGAATTGCAGTAGGTTTCTGAAATTAAACAGTGATAGTTTAGGAAAGCTGTTCACATGGGAATTTTTACTGAGTAAAAATTGTTGTGTTCTCTGTAATTATGTATAAATGTATTAAAATTCTGGAGGTAAGAACTACGTGTATTTACGTAGGTAGTATAAAAATAGGTCACTGGTATCTCAAAAGGTGAGACTCTTTCCTCCGGTTCTTTGGGCAAAGGATAGGAACGGTGAGGGGATGGTTCGTGTAGTGCTGAGGGATTAAACGCACCAGATGTAGTACAGTGTGCTGGGAGGTGTCTTTTACTTTTCATTTTTGCTGTGAATTAAGGCTAAGAAATCAGGTGGATTTTCCTGTTGCTGATGTTACAGGTTGAAAGTGTTCCTGCAGTTGTAGATGCCAATGGACAATGTTCTTTAAGCTTGATTGACTTACAGTTTATCTGAATAACTCAGATATTGAGCGTTGTTGTTTCCTTGATCTGGGCCTTTCGGTGTTTTGTGGAAGTGTGGTTTCACAGGGTTGGATTAGTGGGTCCCGCAGGCCCTGCCCTGGGGACCAGCTTGGGAAAAAATATTCTAGCGTCTCTAACTGCCAGATAGGTAACAAGCTTATCCAGTCTGGACTTTGTATTACTTGTCCTAAAAGGATAAGGAAAAGTGATCCATGGCTTGGAAAACTGCTATTTCAGCTAGTGCTGGTAATGCTGGGATTTTAAAAACTCAGTCTTGTTTGTAAAACCACTAGGAGTTCGTGATGGGACTCTGGTACTGTGGCCAGATGAGTGTTGGAGGAGACTGGAAGGACAGGTGCCAGAGTTTCTGGAACTTGAGACGTACAGTTCAGTACTTTGAATCTCTTTTTTTTTTTTTTTTAAAGATTTTTTGTTTATTTGACAGCGAGAGAGGGAACACAGGCAGGGGGAGTGGGAAAGGGAGAAGCAGGCTTCCTGCGGAGCAGGGAGCCCGATGTAGGGCTTGATCCCAGGACCCCGGGATCATGACCTGAGCTGAAGGCAGACGCCCAACAACTGAGCCACCCAGGCGCCCCTACTTTGAACCTGTTTTATGGGTAGTTGGAGTAACATAAGAATTTAGGGATTTTTTGGTATTCTGGATAGTTTGTGAGACACCAAATATAGGAGATAACCAAGCGCATCTAGTCTGTTAGAGCCCGAGTTTGTACTTCAAGTATGAAAACAAACCCTGGCTTTGCATCCAGTGGACTCGCCCATCCAAGCCCCTCATCCCAAACTTGTGTTTTCCACATTTTCTCAGGTGATGATGTCACTGGGTTCCTGGTGACCTAGTCTCCACATTGGAGGCCTTCTGTTAACGTAGGCCAAGCTCTGGGCGGCAGGCATAGCGGTTCTGCCACTTCCCACTGCCTGCAAACCTCTTTTCCTTCGTCAGTACTTCGCTTTCTCCTACACAGGTTAGATTCTGAGATTTACTTGTTTGGGTTTCTAGACTGTAGCAGGGTTTCTGTTACTTTTCCTTTGAGGCATTCAGTTCTCTGGCTGGTGATTATTAGAGTTGCATTGCTGTGGCTCCCCCTTGTAAAAGACGGTGTTGGAATCTGAGAGAAGATGCTAAGGCTAGCTTTGATGCCATTTGGATTTGTTTTAAAGGAGACGACAAATTCCGTATTTGTGTGCCTTCCTAGTAATTTAATTAATGGGTAGCAGTGATCAGGCCATCTGTGTCATTTGCTTTCTGGAAGGTGATGGAGGCTTTAGGAAGTGGATTTCCCTTGAGCTTACTCTATGTGGCCGTGGAACAGAAGACTTTTGCAGGCATTCGAGAGCCCCTAGAAAGTGTGTGGTGCGTGTAGGAACTGCTGGATCTAAAATGCAGAGGAGTGGAGTGTAGTATCAGCTACCCATCTGCTGAGGGTAAAACGACCTGGGTGAGTTAGTTCCCTACTATAAGGTCGCTCTGTAAACACTGGAAATAACCACCTCTTTGCTCTCTCATTCTTGGCATCTTGGGGTACATGGCAGATACCCCCATAGTTTGGAATTTGTTGAATCTTGCTGTTGTCAGGCAGCCAGGTAGAGATAGGTTGTGAACTTGAAGTGCCACCAGGAGAGGAGTGAGGTCACAGCAACAGTTTGTGTGATGGGGTGAAAATGGGGGCCCAGGCAGGGCTGCATCGCAGAGCTGGTGATAGAGCAGTGCCTCCCTCCTCCTAGAGAGTGAGAAGGAATCTTAGAGGTGTTTTGGAGGCCATGGAGAGCTCTTGAAGGATCTTTTTCTAATAGGTTGGTGATCACATAAGTTTTAGATTAGTTTGACAGCATTGGAGAGGGATGGTTTTGGAGATGAGCGAGTAGTAAAGGGGCTCCTGTAGCGAGTTGGTGGAGAAATCGTGAGTGAAGATAAACCTGAAGAAGTGCGTGAAAGTGAAAGACCTCATTAATCTCCCCTTTTCTGGAGATGATCACCTGGAATGGCTTGGTGTGAGTGTGGTTTGTAAGGTTTCACGTTTAATATACCCTAAGCTTTTGAAATAAACAGGATGCTTGTTACCTTGTCTAGTTTGGCAGTGGCTCTGGTATGATCCATTAAATGTAAATAGCCTGTTTGAAAACTGGTGTTAACTTGGTTTCAGAAACCTGGGGTTTGCTGTTGATGTTTTTGACTTTTGAGGGGCTCCCAGGAGGGCAGGCCTTCCCTGATGTCTTAATTTTGTCACTGTATTCTTTCAGCCGCACTTTGACAGCCGTGCACGATGCGATCCTGGAGGACTTGGTTTTCCCAAGTGAAATTGTGGGCAAGAGAATCCGTGTGAAACTGGATGGCAGCCGGCTGATCAAGGTTCATTTGGATAAAGCACAGCAGAACAACGTGGAACACAAGGTAAGGGGTGGCTCATTGCCGGAAGCTTCAGACACAGACGAGGGGGAGAGACAGCATAACCCATCTCCATGTACCATCAGAACCAGTGGTAGTAAACTCAGCCAGCTTTTTTTCCATCTGGACCTCAGCCCACTTCCCTTCGGATTATATGTCAGGTTTTATAGTGGGGGATGTTTTGAAAATCAGGATTCTCTGCCTTTTAAATTTTTAGGAAAATAGAAGTAAAATCCTTTTAGTAAGATGGTATATCCTTTGGGGGTGGGATGGTAGTGTTAGAATCCGGGAGGACTGTCCCTTCGCTTCATTCTTGGTGAAGCGAAGCGGATGTGGACAACTCCTGGGCTCCCTCATGGACTCTTGTCTGTGTGGCCCAGAGGAGCACCAGGCTCTGGCACCACGATGTAGATAGAGCCCTGTCCCGCAGCATTGTGGGTGAGCTTGTCCCCAGGCTTGTATCTTCTTCATCTACTGAGTACCTGGTTGCTGAGGGGAAAAACCATGCAGGACAATCTCACAAAACCGTTAGGCTTTAAAATGAAAGTGTGTGCTTAAAAGTTTTGTGATGAATTCTTTTTTTCCTTGTAGGTTGAAACTTTTTCTGGTGTCTATAAGAAGCTTACAGGCAAGGATGTTAACTTTGAGTTCCCAGAGTTTCAGTTGTAAACAAAAATGATTAAATAAAACTTTCACAGTATTGTTTTAGGCGTCTTCTTCAAAATTTCAGAGGTGTCACTGTATAACTGTCTACATTACCAGCAGCTCCCTGCGTAGGCTGGAAGGTTTGAACAGAGAGGGTCCCTGTGGGTTATACCAGGCAGTTAGATGCACGGGAGGGATATATTTGTATCCGGGGATGTTGTAAGAGGTATAATCCTATGGAATTGCCCCAAGTGGCTGAGTATTGGCACTTGGACAAGTTCAACCTCTAGACCACACAGGTACTGGAGCCGTGGATGACAGGATAATTTAGCCTACGGCCTGGTCCCAGCGCCGGGCTCTACCTGAATGCTGGGTCTCCTGGGAAGCCTGCCTAAAAGTCCAGCCTAAGAGAAAGGACAGGTTTCAAGATTTTTTTTTTTTTTTTTTTAATTTATTTGAGACGGAACGAGAGAGAGCACATGAGAGGGGGGAGGGTCAGAGGGAGAAGCAGGTTCCTTGCCGAGCAGGGAGCCCGATGCGGGACTCGATCCCGGGACTCCAGGATCATGACCTGAGCCGAAGGCAGTCGCTTAACCAACTGAGCTGCCCAGGCGCCCTGAGAAAGGACAGGTTTCAGAAGCACCTGAAATCAGGCCAGCAATGGTTCCTTGGAAACTGTGTGATAGAAAGTTCTCCAAGAGCAAAATCTGATAGTGTTCTCACTGAACTTTTTTATTGTGAAAGACCCACGTACAGAATTTACCATTTTATCCTCTCAGTTCAGTGGCCGCTAGTGTACTTGTCTCCGCTGTGCAGCAGGCCCTGGAGCACCTGATGGTGTCGGAAACTGCTGGTGCAGCCGCCCCTCGTCCCTCCTTCGGGTTCCCTGAGTTCACACATTGACCATCGGTCCTAGGTAGACGGGACCAGTCAGGTGTGAGGAGATGAGACATCGTAGTCTACGTGTAGCCGCCCGACTACTGAGTGGAAGCACAGCCGATGATGGGCTTGCGTTTGCGTCTTCCCTAAAGGGTCTTCAGAGAAGCCTTTCATCCACATGGCAAGTCTAACGGACACCTGGTGAGCTGTGTTCTCGTCACCCAGCTCCAGCTGGTGCTGTCTTACCGACCCTGTTGAATCTGCGCCCACCCCCTTTCTTTGCTGGGGATTTTTGAAGCAATAGACGTGTTAAGTTTAGTAGGAGTCTTTTTTTAGCAGATAATAATTAAAATCCAGTATCAAATGAGCCAGTTTGTAATTTTTATTTTTTTATTATGTTCAATTAGCATACATCATTGATTTTAATGTAGTGTTCAACGATTCATTAATTGCATATAACACCCAGTGCTCATCACATTATGTGCCCTCCTTAATCCCCATCACCTGGTTACCCCATCCCCCCTCCCTTCTGTGACCCTCAGTTTCAGTTCCCGGAGTCCAGAGTCAGGGTTTGTCTCCCTCTCTGATTTCTTCCCATCCAGTTTTCCCTCCCTGCCCCTGTGGTCCTCCACGTTATTCCTTATGTTCCACATATGAGTGAAACCATATGATAATTGACTTTCTCTGCTGACTTACTTCACTTAGCATAATCTCCTCCAGTCCCATCCATGTTGATGTAAAAGTTGGGTATTCATCCTTTCTGATGGCTGAGTAATATTCCATTGTATATATGGACCACATCTTCTTTATCCATTCATCTGTTGAAAGGCATCTTGGCTCTTACCACAGTTTGGCTATTGCAGACATTGTTGTTATGAACGTTGGGGTGCATATGGCCCTTCTTTTCGCTACATCTGTGTCTTTGGGGTAAATACCCAGGAGTGCAATTGCTGGGTCATAGGGTAGCTCTATTTTTAAATTTTTGAGGAACCTCCACACTGTTTTCCAGAGTGGCTGTACCAACTGCATTCCCACCAACAGTGTAAGAGGGTTCCCCTTTCTTCACAACCTCGCCTACATTTGTTTCCTGTCTTGTTAATTTCTGCTATTCTAACTAGTGTAAGGTGGTATCTCACTGTGGTTTTGTATTTCCCTGATGGCTAGTGATGTTGTACATTTTTTTCATCTATTAGCCATTTGTATGTCTTTTGGAGAAGTGTCTGTTCATGTCTTCTGCCCATTGAAGAACCAGTTTAAGTTGCTAAATCACAAGACATTAAACCAAGTTTTAAAAAATTAATCACATGGCTTTCACTAAAACTAGTATTTATTCGTGTCCGTTTTTTTTTTTTTTTTTTTTTAAAGATTTTATTTATTTATTTGCGAGAGAGAGAATGAGAGACAGAGAGCATGAGAGGGAGGAGGGTCAGAGGGAGAAGCAGACTCCCTGCCGAGCAGGGAGCCCGATGCGGGACTCGATCGCGGGACTCCAGGATCATGACCTGAGCCGAAGGCAGTCGCTTAACCAACTGAGCCACCCAGGCGCCCCTGTTTTTTTTTTTTAAAGATTTTATTTATTTATTTATTAGAGAACGAGCGAGAGAGAAACAGCATGAGAGGGGGGAGGGTCAGAGGGAGAAGCAGGCTCCCCGCCGAGCCGGGAGCCCGATGCGGAACTCGATCCCAGGACTCTGGGATCATGACCTGTGCCGAAGGCAGTCGCTCAACCGACTGAGCCACCCAGGTGCCCCTATTTTTATTTTTTAAAGATTTTATTTATTTTTTGACAGAGACACAGCGAGAGAGGGAACACAAGCAGGGGAAGTGGGAGAGGGAGAAGCAGGCTTCCTGCCAAGCAGGGAGCCTGATGTGGGGCTCGATCCCAGGACCCTGGGATGATGACCTGAGCCAAAGGCAGATGCTTAACAACTGAGCCACCCAGGCGCCCCTATTCGTGTCCATTTAAAACACTGTTTATAACCATATGCGTGCTCTTTTAGTAGTGTGCATTCTATAATTTTTTTTTTTTTTTTAAAGATTTTATTTGAGAGAGAGAGAGAGCATGAGAGGGAGGAGGGTCAGAGGGAGAAGCAGACTCCCTGCCGAGCAGGGAGCCCGATGCGGGACGCGATCCCGGGACTCCAGGATCATGACCTGAGCTGAAGGCAGTCGCTTAACCAACTGAGCCACCCAGGGCCCCATTCTATAATATGTTAATGCCCACACACGTACTGGAGATAACCTGCTCAGGACTTCTACTTGGTGGGCTGCGCAACGAAATAGTTCAGGGACTAGTGTGCTAAACGTCACCACAACTTTCCTTAGTAAACTTAGTAAACTTGCTGTTACACAGTTGAACAACACAGGGACCAGGGGCACTGACCCCTATGTCGTTGAAAATCCACTTCCTCCGAAACTCAACTATTCTGCTTACTGTTGGCTGGAGGCCTCAGTAAAATGGTTAGCACATTTGGGCTGGCTCAAGTCAGTGGAGCATGCGACTCTTGATCTCGGGGTTGTAAGTTTGAGCCCCATGTTCAGTGCAGAGACTACTTAAAAATAATAAAATCTCTAAAGTTATGAGCAAATATAGTGTCACACTGTATTCATTAAAAAGAAAATCCATGTATAAGTAGATCCTCCCAGCTCAAACACGCTGTTCAAGGGCCAACTTCAGAATATTCTTGAAGGGCTAGATCTTAAACCTGCAAGAATGGATGTGCATCATTTATTATAGAAAGTGATTGTGTTTAAATCTTCCTTTTCCCTCCTAGTTGTGTATCAGCTCTGGTCTTTTCTCCCTGACTGATAAAGGTATACGAAGTTGCAAAGCTCCTAAAGAGTAGAACATTTTGAGCTCTTCTGAGGCACTGAGATGCATAATTCTAGATCTCTAATATTACACTTGGTATTTATAAAAATCTATAACCAAACAATAAAACCACTGGTCATGGCAATAGAGACCCTTCAGTTCCAGGATGGCCCTGGTTACGGAGACTCCTGTTCGGAGAAGCTGCTGGTGCCCTCAACTCTCATCAATACAGCAGCAGCGGTGGGTGAGGGATAAGGAAGGTTAGTCTGAATGCTTCTTAGGCAGTTAAATTTTTACCCAAAATTCTACACTGATACAATCAAGTTCATGCTCTGTGGGAACATATTTAAATGAGACTTCCATTTCGCATAGCGGCTGCGTGCTCCTCAAGCAGCCTTAGCACCCCACTGAAACGGGACAAAGCGCTGCGCAGTCTTTGGTCGTGACCTGACAGCCCAGCATGCCCCACGGACGGTTGCTGTTCTGCTCGTGTTATTCGTAACTCTCGTGGTTTGCAAGCCTGGGGGAGCCGAGATGGGCCAGTTAGGGCCTGAACGCGGCGCGGACCAGCGGTCATGTTGCAGTCCACTGTGGTTAGGGTCTGCACCCAGGCGCGTTACGGTCATCGCGGGGCTGGGGCTGCCGCCTTCCGTGAGCTGCCTCGTTTCTGTGACTTTAGTTCTCATTTGTAGGACGGAGGACTAGCCTGGACTAGCTAGGTTCTTCTGGTGGGAAAGTTCTAGTTCTTCCAGTGGGAAAGGTCACGGCCCTGAGTCAATCAATGCAGACTCCCTCTCAGCCCCTGTCAGGGAGGTGCGTGTGCTTAACAGAGTGCCTGGCACAGAGTCAAAACTTAATGTTTGTTGAAAGAATATATGAGCTTTCTGGGGTGCCTGGGTGGCTCAGTTGGTTGGGCGTCCGACTCGTGGTTTTGGCTCAGGTCATAATCTCGTGGTGGGGATCAAGCCCCACATTGGTCTCCACACTCAGCGAGGAGTCTGAGACTCTCTACCTCTCCCTCTGCCCCTCCGTCCACTTGAACTCTCTCGCGCTCTTTCTCTCAAATAAACAAATAAATAAATCCTTTTTAAAAAAAGTTTCTTTTTTTCAATTGGTTGCTTTTTCCATTTCATGCTGTGTGGCTTTCCTGAAGTCTTTCAATGCCCCTGGGCCTCGGTGCCCTCTTGGTAACATGAGGGGGTTGCAGAAGGATAAGCTCTTAAAATCCCTGCCCACTTAAGGGACACGGTCTGTGAGGTGGTATCCGAGCTGGGGTCTTACATTAAGGACCTGTCAGGGAAGCACAGAGATGACATGGCTGTGTGTGTTCGTGATGGGCGTATTTCAGACAAGATGTTATAGTTAGTGGTCAGTATATATTGATGACTTTGGTGTAATTAGGATTATCGACTCACAGCTGGCCTGCTCGTCACCATCAGATTCAGCCCTGATTGAATGGCGTACCAGCACCTAATGAAGACGGGGGTACGGCTCAGATCCCGTTAGGTTGTGAAGCCGGCTCCATGCCCGGTCCTCTGGTAGACCCAGGAAGTTACGGCCTCTGCCCTCGAAGGCCCACAGTGCCCAGCGGGCGAGGCAGACACGTAAGGCAGTCAGGAGACAAGGCGGCGTTGACTTCTGTCACTGAAGGGACGCTTAGAAGGCTTGCTTTCCTGTGGCTCGCCGAGTCCGTTCCTTTGACTTAGGTTTACCCCGAATGAGGTGCGCAGGAATGGCTTGGGAGGGAGCACACACCGAGGACCCGGCCCAGGAGCCCCCGTGTGGAGTCACAGTTTCCAAGGAACCATTGCTGTCCCAGTCACGAGCTGGGACAGCTGCCCTGCTGTTCATCTTCATGCTGTTTTCCTGCCGCAGGAAGCCACCTCACGGGCCGCTCACCTCGGGCCCGTTGATGGGCCCGACCGTGTGGTTGCATGGTTGCTCCTCACGGCTCCCAGGGGCTGCTGTGTGGACAGGTGCTACGGCCAACAGGTCTTCCCTTCCTTCCGTCAGGGGTTAATTTGTTGGCTTTCGGTTCCTGTGCTGGAAAGAGTGTGGTCTCTTGGGGCGTCCAAGGAGGCGGGGAGTGAGAGGTGCATGATTCGTGAGTGCCCATGTGTCAGGCGCTGCGGTGGGCCACCTGCTCTGTCGGTGCCAGGCCTTGCAGTGCCATGAAGGAGGGAGTGGTTCGCAGAGAGCGGTGGGAACTGGTTAGAAATGGAGGTGCCCAGATCCCCCCACCAGCCTACGGACTCAAAGTCTGGGGTGGGGCGCCCGGCGGCATGTGCTTTCCAAGGTCTTCTGGATGTTTCTGGTGCACACTCACATTTGAGACCCAGTGATCTTGGGTGCTGTAATGACCTTGGATGGCACGATGTGCGCAGGTGAGTGGCGTTCACATTGTCTTGCAGGCGAGCTACCCTGGGAAGCCGGAGCTGCATCTCCCGTGGGCATGGCGGGCTCCAGCTCTGACATGTGGGCACTGGTGCCCGCGCTCCCTGACCGCCCGGGGACCATGTCCGCGAGGGGCCGGTGTACTGAGAGGATGGGAGGCCCAGTGCCGCTCTGCGGTGTCAGGGAACTCCGGAGAAACGGAGCCGTCAGGCAGGGAGGGGTGGCCCAGGTTAACGTCCTTAAGGACAAAGTATCCAGAGCTATGAGGCCTGGCTGGGTGACCTCCAAGGAAAATTCCCGTCCAGACACAAATGGGCTTGATCTGGCTCTTGGGTGCAGATTTCTCCGTTATCTCTGAGAAATGTAAATAGTCCCTGGGAGCTGAGCCAGATTCTCATCCCGACCCGCTGAAAGCGGCCAGGCTGCTCGAGAGGGCAGAGCTCAGGAGGAAAAGCCTGCGCCCAACGGCACGACTTCTGTGCTCGTCAAGAAGAAACAGGGAAGGAGGGAAAGGGGGGGAAGGGAGCCAGAGAAGGCCCGAAGGGAGAAGGACCTACTGGATTCTCGTGACTTTTTGGTGCTTATTTGCAAGGCAGGTGTACACATGATTTCTAATTGAAAAACGGTTCTAACTGACAGTCTACTTGAAACAGGTCAGTATAATATTATCACTTACTCTGTAACCGAGAGTAATTCTCAGGTTTGGACACTTTTTTGAAAAACCCCTGAACAGTTTGGGACACAAACCAAAAGATAAGTGCCCCAGGTTGGTGGTGAGACCGGGGGAGGGTGGGACGCAGCCTGGAAAGCACAGCTCTGGGGAGACAGGGTGGGCCCCGACCTGGCACGTGCCCCAACTGTCATCTTGGGCAAGTTAATTCTCTGCCCTGTCTCTTGAGCTCTAGCTGGAGCACAGGTGGCTGGCTGGCCGGGCTGGTTTGAGGACTGAGTTCGGGGCTGACTGAGTGGTCCTCACTGGCACCCGGCTGCTGGGCCTTCACCCCAGAGGGCATTCAGCGTGGGCCGAGGGGACGCACCCCCACGACACGGTGCGGGATCAGTTACGACTGCTGTCTCAGGCCTCGGATCGGGAGCTGTTGGAGTAGCCAGAGGTGTCTTTGGGATCCGGCTACGGGGCTCCCACGTGAGCACTCCGGCCATCTGGGGCCTGGTTATTCTTTGTGGTGGGGACCGTCCGGTACACCGTGGGACATTCAGCAGCATCCCTGCCCCTGTCCCCAGAAGCCGGTACTCTGCACCCCCAACCCCACAGTGTGACAGTGTCTCCAGAGTATCGCTACGTGTCCCCAAGCAGGGAGTGGGGGCCAGGTGAAGTTGAGTTGGGGTTGTATTCCTTCGGATTTAGGTGGGTTAAGTCGTTCTGACACCTGCTACGACACGGATGAACCTTGAGGACATGACGCTCTGTGAAATAAGCCAGTCATGGGAGGACAGATACTGTTGGATTCCAATTACATGAGATACTTAGAATAGTCAAAATCATAGGAAGCCAGATAGTAGTGGCCAGGGGCTGAGGTGGGGGTGTAATGGGGATTCAGCGGTATGTGGACAGAGGTTCAGTTTCACAATATGGAAAGAGTCCTGGAGATGGACAGTAGGGCCACGGGACATTAGGAATGTAGTTAATATACTGAACTCTACACTAAAACGTGATTACGATGGTAAATTGTATGTTATGTGTATTTTATCACAATAAAAAAAACCTTAGGGGCGCCTGGGTGGCCCAGTCGTTAAGTGTCTGCCTTCGGCTCAGGTCATGATCCCGGGGTCCTGGGATGGAGCCCCGCATCGGGCTCCCTGCTCAGCAGGGAGCCTGCTTTTCCCTCTCCCACTCCCCCTACTTGTGTTCCCTCTCTTGCTGTGTCTCTGTCAAATAAATAAAATCTTTAAAAAAACAAAACAAAACAAAACAAAACCCTCAAAAAAACCCTTAAATCAGTTGGGTATGTTTGTGTGGGTTCTTTGGTCTGTCCCACTATATCTTGAAACTGGGCAGACTGATCCCTCCTACTTTATTCTTCATCTCAGAGTTGTTTTAGCTACTTGCTTCCTTTGTCTTTTCATATAAATTTGAGAATAATCCTGTCTCTATCTTCAAAATGTCTTGCTGGGATTTTAACAGGAATTGTGTTAAGCTTGCAGATCACTCTGGGGAGAATCGGTGTCTTCCCTGGGTGCTGAGCTTCCCAGTCCGGGAGCACGACTTGGTTTCTTAGAGCTGCTGTGATTTTCCTCATTGGCACCTTGTGTTTCAGCACTTAGATCCCGACATGTTTTGTTAGATTTACCCCGAGGCATTTCATTCCTTTGAGTGATCGTGATTTTTGATTTCAGAGTCTATGTGTTCATTGCTAGCTTTTAGAACTACGCTTGATTTCCATATGTTCATGTTGTGCTCTGAGCCTCGCCGAGCTCCCTTCTGGGTTTTAGGAGTTTTTGTAGACTCCTTGGTATTCTCCAAGCAGACAGTCATGTCATCTGCAAGGAGGGGCTGTTCTGTGTTTCTTTTCGGACCCATGTGCCTTTTGTTCCCTTCCCACATCTTTCTTGCCGTCTGGGACTCCCAGCACCGTGTTGGATAACTGGTCTGAGTGGGTGTCCTGGCTGTGTCCTGATATTAGGAGGGAGACGTTCAGTCCTTCCTGAGTATGATGTTACTGTCGGGTTTTTGACATAGATGCTCTTTATCAAGCTGAGGAGGACCCCCCATCCCTATTTTTCAGAGGGTTTTTATCATGAAGTGGTGTTGAATTTTGTCAAATGCTTTTTTTGTACCTATTGATATGATCATGTGATTTTCCACTGTACTAACAAAGGATGGTTGATTACATTGGTTGACTTTTGAATATTGACCCAGCCTTGCATCCCTGAAATACTCCACTTGGTCATAGTGTATATATCTTTTTTATATATTGCTGAATTCTATTTGCTAACATTTTGATTTTTTTATCTATATTCATAAGGGTTATCGGTCTATACTTTTCTTTCTTTTTTTTGTACTGTCTCTGGTTTTGGTATCAGGGTAACACCAACTTCGTAAAATGAATTAGTAAATGCTCCTCCCTCTTCTTTTTCCTGGAAGAGGTGTGTAAAATTGGTGTTAATTTTTCTCTAAAAGTTTGGTAGAATTCTCTGTGAAGTCATCTGGCCTGGAGCTTCTTTTTCTGGCAGTTTTAAGTTACAAATTCAATCCCCTTAATTGTTAGGGGGCTGCTAAGTGGTAGGTTGTGTGTTTCCAGGAAGTGGTCCATTGGGCCTAAGTTTTCAGATTTATTTATGCTATTAGGTAGTTTTAATAAAGAATCCATTCTTTTTCATGGATTTTGTGATGTATGTGGAATTGGACAGTTTTTTTAAAGATTTTATTTATTTGTCAGATAGAGAGAAAGAGAGCACAAGCAGGGGGAGGGGCAGAGGGAGAGGGAGAAGCCGGCTCCCCGCTGAGCAGGAAGCCCGACGTGGGACTCAATCCCAGGACACCAGATAATGACCTGAGCCGAAGGCAGACACTTCACCGACTGAGCCACCTAGGCATCCTGAATTCAGAAGTTTTTACGAAATTTGTGCTCTGTTGTGACTTCTTTCAGTCTAAATAAAAATGCTCTTTTGAATGTAGCCTTTTGTGATCATAATTGTATGTCTGTATCTTTCTCTTAAAGAAGGTCCCTCCGCTCATCGGGTAAGAGCCAGGAGCCTGATCCACCCACCATAGAGACGTGTTTTGCCTTTACGTGAAACGTCAGTTGGTGGAGTGACTTTGGGTCTCGTGTGGGTTAGGTCTCAACAGGCAGTAGACAAGCAGAGAATGCCTTGAAGTGAAACCCTATATGGAGGGCATGGAAGGAAGCATGTCAGCCACATTTATTTCTGTCTGATGTGACACCCAGTGATGGCTTTTCATGCTTTCCTCAGCGCCCACCATACTCATGCTTGCTTTTTCAGAAGGAGAAGAGAAATAGAACAGAAGAGACACAGAAGAGTCAGGCTGGGGTGCTTGGGGTGAAGAGCTGCAAGGCCATCTCCGGCGGGTCTGTGGCCTGACCCCGGGGCTGCTTCCAGCGTTCCCACACTCTTACCACCGCCCTCCCCCAGGACAGCTGATGTATTTCAAACAGGAAACTCTGCAGATAAGGCTGCAGACACCAGCCTGATTTGCTGGGCAGCCTGACAGGCCAGGCCGTGCTCGCCTGGCCTGTGGGGTTCGCGGCCTCTGTAAATAGCAGCCATGAGGCTCCCGGGCGCAGTGTCCTCGCGGGTCCCCGACGGTCAGGACGCCCCCTTCGCCTGACGTGTGCTGCAGGTAGGGATGCTCTGCCCGGTGACCTGGCAGCCTCGGGGAGCAGGGCGGGAGTCCGCCAGTCGATGGGAATACACTGAGCTAGGAAGGCGAGGTTCCAGACGCGGCCAGAGGGAGGACTCAGGTGGAAGGGGGGGTGGGAGTCTGTTCTTTGGTCCCCATGAAGGATGGGGTCTGTCAAATGGATCTGGCTCTAGAATTCCAAGGTCTAATTAATTCAGGGGCTCATGGTGGAAACTTCGTGGGGCTGGCTCATGGGGAGGACTCATGAGGAGCAGCCTTCTCAGCTCTGCACAGGGTCCAAGAGGTTCAGCCATGTTTTCCCGAGTCCCCAGTGCCCATGTGAAAGGTGGCCCTAGCACCAACCGCCTGTCCCCGGGGAATGTCCGCCACCTACGGGTGGGGCGCCGTGGGCCGCATCAATAATCTGTACTCATGGCCTGTGGCTCTGTTCTGGCTCAGTAATGCGGCAAAGACAGGACTGGAGTGGGGGCCTCTGGTCTCCCAAACTGGGTAAGACTTGGTGTGACGGGGGCCCTTCCTCCCCCGCTGGCTGTCACAACCGGCCTTCCAGGCTGAAGTCAGGTAGCGCTTAGGAATTTAAAAGACGAAGTGGGAGAGCCGCCACGTGCATGACAGGACTTCTGATCTGGTGGGAAACGCTCTCCTGGCCGGGCAGAGCCGAGCCCGGGCTTTCGCCGCGAGCTTTCACCGCGTCTCCAGCTCATCTACGAGTTTGAGAAATCTGGAGGCCGTGAGAGGACAGACAGACGGTTTGCGGAAAGCTAGGGGAAGGGCCTCTTCCTCCTTAGTGTGTGCCCTTCGGGTGGGCCCTCGGGGAGACCCCGTGTCACTGTGGGGAGCAAGCAGCTGGGCGGGGAGGGAGTGTCCGTCCGCAGAGCTCCCTGGCGCTTCCAGATGTGGTTCTCCAGCTATAAATGCTACAGATGTTTAATGAAAATGTAGCATTGTGAGTTTGGCAAATCATACCACTTTTTTTTTTTTTAAGATTTTATTTATTTATTTGACAGAGAGACATAGCGAGAGAAGGAACACAAGCAGGGGGAGTGGGAAAGGGAGAAGCAGGCTTTCCCGCTGAGCAGGGAGCCCGATGCGGGGCTCGATCCCAGGACCCCAGGATCATGACCCGAGCCGAAGGCAGACGCCCAATGACTGAGCCACCCAGGCACCCTATACCACACTTTTTTACTTTGTCTATTTCATTCTTTTTTTAAAAAAAGAGAGAGAATTTCATTCTTACAATGAACTTCTACTAAGAATTCCAAATTGAATTTCCCCCGGGAAACCCTGGCTTCCTGCGCTGAAGGGAGGGTGGGAACCTGCTGGTCTCTGGCTGGATCAGGATGTGGTTCTTAAAGAGGGCCCGGTGGTGGGCCTCCGTTTACAAATGGAATTCCTCTCCCACGAGGACAGGGAGGAGTTGGAACTCCTGGGGGCAGGCCTCCCCCGCCCCCCGCCCCAGGGCTGCCCTGCTCTCTGCCCCGGAGCTGCAGAAGGCGAGCAGGTGAGGGCTCAGGGCTGCAGGGAGGGGTTCGGGCTGCGTCTTGTGCGCCTTGTGCGGGGCTCTCTGCTGGCCCTGCACCTCCTTTCTTGGGAGGTGGCGACCACTGTCCCTCGAAGCCAAAGCCGTGGGTGGGAGCACAGAGTCGTGCTGAGCAGCATGGCTGTGTCCTGACTCAACCATTTCTAGCTGGAGAGGAAACTCCCAAGTCAGCTTTTGCCACCTGAGACATTTAGAAAAATCTAAACCCCATCTGCATCCACAAACACCAAGAAGCAAGTATCTGTAGGCTCGAGCCCAAATGTAGTTGGATCAAATGTTTATCATGACTTTTTAAAATTGAGATATAATTGACATACAACATTATATTATCATTACTGTTAAGAGCTACATTCTGGAGAGAACCCATATTTGCTTCCAAAGCAGCAGCTCAGCTCCTTTCAGTGAAAGACACACTGTGGCAAACAGGCCCGGCTGCTCCTTTGTCAGGAAACCCTTAGGCATTCCAGGACCCGACGGCAGGGCCAGGACCGATTGCGGGGCCATCCAGCACCGGCCGTGTGTCCGAGGCGCCGGCCCCGGGAGTCCCATGTGAATCTAGGCAGGAAGAGCCCTCGAGGAATGAGGAAAACCAGTAGCCGAAGAGAGCATTAAATTGCAGGTGTTGCCGCTGTGAACTTGTATGTTCATTCATTCATTCCTTCATGCATCCTTTTGTTTGCTCAGTTCAGTGTCTGCTAAGCTCCTGCCCGGGGCCCCCAGCGCTTTCCCAGCTGCAAGCGGTGGTCACACGTGACCCACTTCCAGAGCAAGTCCCTGGCACTGGGACCCAAGGCCCAGCGACAGGGGAGACGTGAAAGAGGCAAAGCTCATCCTTGTAGAGTGTGGGCGAACTTGCATGTCTTTTTCCTTCTCCTTGGAGCTGCTCACTTGTGCGAGCACGGGCAGGCCGAGCGCCAGCCGGGAGGTCCAGCTGGGAGGGAGCCTGGCCGTCCAGACCCCAGTGGCTTGGGCATCGTCACCTTTACAGCGAGAAGCCAGGTCCAAGGTGGTTTGGGGAATTAAATAAGGTCTGTGTGTCCATGTCTGGTAGTAAATAGTGGCTCCTTTTCTCTCCCCCACACATGAAATAACACACAGTAGAAGCGCACGGCCGTGGTGATGTAAAGAGGCGGGTGGGTCCCGACTCTGACGGCTGACAGGAGCAGGAGGGAGAGGTCAGGTGCATCAGGAGGCCCCAGGTCCGACCCCACCTTCCCCACCTGCTAGTGGGGTAATGCTGGGCAGCTGACTTCATTTCCCTCACCTCTGGTTCCCTGACCTGTGAAATGGCGCAATGTGCTGACCGCGGCCGGCCTTCTACTGTTCCCCCGTCGAGGGGGACTTGCCCGTCACAGTCTGTCCCATGCCGCCGCTGAGGGGGGCTGGGTCCCCGCTGCAGCGTGTCCCAGAGCACACGCGGGTTCTGCCTGCGTTCATCTCATGGAGAAACTGCAGGAAGCTGGGGGCTGGGCACAGAAGGTCTCGGTTCAGAGGCTCCGGCTTCCTGTGCCGCGGGCCGCGGCCCCGTGCCTGGTGACGGTAGCATCACGGCTGTCTCTGGTGAGCACGTGCCCCTCGCGGGCCTCTCTGTGCTTCACTCAGCTCCTCCTCGAGCTGGCCTCTCGGGCTCTTCCCTCCCCTCTAAGATGACACAGGCCGGAGACGGACACGTGATGAGGCCAGGGCACTGGTCCCGGGGCTGCCAGATGCACAGCTGTCCCCAGACCCTGCGCCGTTTGGACGTCAAAGTCTCAGGTCAGGGCTCTCTGGGTGCTGTCGCCAGGACCTCCTCTCTGGCCCCAAGGGGAGAACCGGTGTGCCTGATTACACGGGGACGCAGGGCCAGCTGTGTCCTCCTGTGCCTTCCGTCCTGTGCCACACGAGGGGTGACGGGTGCTGTCTCAGCGACACAGAGACCGATGAGCTACGGCTGCACTTGAGCCCACGGCCTGATGCTGAGTAGAACGGGCACGCTCAGAGGCCGCACACACAGCCGGTGCCGGGAACGCTCCAAGCCAGGCACGCTGCACAACTTTGTTAAGAACACACTGGTGTGGGGCGCCTGGGTGGCTCAGTCAGTTAAGCGACTGCCTTCGGCTCAGATCATGATCCCAGGGTCCTGGGATCGAGCCCCGCGTCGGGCTCCCTGCTCGGCGGGAAGCCTGCTTCTCCCTCTCCCGCTCCCCCTGCTTGTGTTCCCTCTCTCACTGGGTCTCTCTCTGTCAAATAAATAAATAAATGAAATCTTTAAAAAAGAAAAAAAGAAAAAAAAAAAAAACCATCGGGGGTGCGGGGCGGTGCCTGGGTGGCTCAGTCATTGAGCGTCTACTTTCGGCTCAAGTCCTGATCCCGGGGTCCTGGGATCGAGCCCTGCGTTAGACTCCCTGCTCCACGGGAAGCCTGCTTCCCCCTCTCCCATTCCCCCTGCTTGTGTTCCCTCTCTCGCTGTCTCTCCCTCTCTGTCAAATAAATAAATAAATAAAATAGTATAACCATGCTATTAAAAAAAAAAAAGAAGAACACACTGGTGTGTAGGAAGGCTAGGAAGCCACAGGAGACACGCATTCACAGCCCAGGAGTTCAGCTTCAAGGGCTATGGGGGGCGTCCTGGGCCCGGGGACCGCGGGGGGCCGTCCCGTCCTGGGAGCTGGCTGGGCTCTACCATCTGTTCTGGGCGGCATGTCGGGGTTTCCGTAGCACTACACGCGTGCCTTTGTGTGTCTGATGTATCAGCCACAGAGAAGCAGAAGCGAGAATCTGGGGGCAGCCGTCAGGATGGGAGTCCAGCGTGGCCGGGCAGGGGAGGCGAAGGTGGGCCCCCGAGGGAGAGACCCGAAGGCTGGGAGGGGCCCTGACAGCCCCCTGCGCCCTGGCCCCGGCCTGCACGCTGTCACTCGCCGGCCCCAGTGTCTGAGTTCCCGTCACTGAGTCCCCTTCCTTGATGCAGGAGCCAGCGTCCCGCAAGCGCTCGTGATGAAGAGGGATCTGGCTCTGATCGGCCTGGCCTTCCTGTGGCTGCTTCCGGCCGGACGTCCTCAGCAGACGGCCGAAGAGGCCTGCTCCCTGCACATTCTCGTCCCAGGCCTCAAAGGTAACCCCAACCTCGGCCTCCTGAGTGTGGCTGAGGCCCGAGGGCTGGTGCTGCTGCCGGCTCAGGGTCTGAGCAACGTGTGCCTCAGTTTCCCCATCTGCCAAATTCAGGGTGGACTACATAATGTCTACACTCTCTTTGGCCAAGGGATTCTGTAATTCTGAAGCTAGCCACTTATCTGCACCTCCGCCCACAGGGACCCCGTAAAGGCCGCTAACGTTCGTTCCAGGCACCACACACACTACCTCAGATGACTTTCAGAATGAGATAATCTCGTCTGGTCCATTTTGCAGATAAGGACATTCAAGGCTCAGGGACATTCAGCGACATAGATAATCGATGAGCGACGGAAATTGGGTCACACAGCTATGAAGCCCCGGCTCTTCCACTGGTTCCTGAGAGCTCTTAATTTCTTCTTTAAAAAACAGACAAACAAACAAACCCCAAAGCTTTTCTCTCGTTGGCTTTCCTATAATTTCCTTCCAGGGGGAGCTTTGCTCTGCAGAGCAGATGTGGCGGGGGTGGGCACCAGCCCCTGGGAAAGTATCGGCCCTCAGACGGTCGTCTTCGTTTAGAAAAGTCCCTGGTTTCTCCATAGCACAGGCAAGAGATTCCAAAACCTTGTAATTCCCATGCAGGATCAGCTCCACAATTCGAGGGCCCAGTGCAAGATCAACGTGAGGACCTCTTGTTCAAATGTTATAAAAAAACCTTTGAAACAGGGACAGGGTCATGCCGCACATGGGGCAGGCGAGCTTGGGCCTCCTACTCTAGGAGCAAGAGGCCTGGGTGAAGAGGGGCCGGCCTGAGACTCACTCCCCAAATTCCCTTCTCTCCCTCCCTTCCCACTTGGTCTACGTGGACCCGGCCCCAGAGCCTGGTCTCTGCCAGATGGTCCTGTGGTGGGGATGCTGCCAGGTCTCCTTATGGAGACACTGGAGGAAGCAGACTCACATTTAGGGGCTATTGACCCCTGATGAGAATGACTGCCACCCAAGACAGAGCCGGGCGTCTCCAGAGACCAGGCCTTTGTGAGGGCAGATGGGGCCGGTGAGGGCAGGTTCCAGCTGAGGGCGGACGGGGTAAGTGGTCTCGGTGAGCAGGACGGGGGGTGGGCTCCTTGGAGGACAACAACGCCAACGCAGACCCTGCTCCCAAAGCCTTGTCCTCTAGCAGGTGAACAAGACATGTCCTCAGGTTGTGCGGAAGCCATGGGAGGATGTTTTGGGGCCTCGGAGCATGCATTCCAGACACCCTGATAAACAGCAACATTGCTCTGTAGTCTCGATGGCCACAGTCTGTCCACACCAGAGGGACAATTCCAGTAGAGTAACTTTTTTTTTTTAAAGAGTTATTTATTTGAGCGGCGCCTGGGTGGCTCGGTCGTTAAGCGTCTGCCTTCGGCTCGGGTCATGATCCCAGGGTCCTGGGATCGAGCCCCGCATCGGGCTCCCTGCTCGGCGGGAAGCCTGCTTGTCCCTCCCCCACTCCCCCTGCTTGTGTTCCCTCTCTCACTGTGTCTCTGTCAAATGAATAAATAAAATCTTAAAAAAAAAAAGGGTTATTTATTTGAGAGAGAGCCAGTGAGCTCGGGGCCGGGGCAGGGCAGAGGGAGAGGGAGAGGGAGAGAGAGAATTGCAAGCAGACTCCACACTGAGCGCCGAACTCTATGTCCCAACCCTGAGATTATGACCCCAGCCAAAATCAAGAGTCGGATGCTTAACTGACTGAGCCACCCAGACACCCCGAGAAACTCCTTATCACACTTACTGAAGTCCTTACAATCTGGGTGTCTTGTGTTTATCTCCAGCTTCACTGAAGTATAATCGACAAGAAAAAATTGCATATGTTTAAGGTGACAGCTGAATTCACGGAAACCTTGTGAAGTGACGTCACCTCACATCGTTCCCATTCTGTGTATAGGGGGTGGGGGCGAGGACTGTGGGGGTCTTGTTCTGGCCCAGGAACAAGGGGCCCCGACTAACACACACCTTCGGGGACTTTGCTCCTCTGAGACATGACTTAGCCGCTGGGACCTGCTTCCTCTCCCGCCGCAGGGTGACCTCCGCTGTAGAAGCAGGTGCTCGAGAGCCCCGAGCGCCCACGGCCCTTCCTGAACTGGCCGCAAAGACGTCCAAGTACCTGACGTGTGTCTTCCTGGTTGGGTCGCCAATGACCCCAAATGGCATTGAGGCAAAAACTTTGTGCCATAGATCATCATGTGACTGGCAGGGAGGCAAGCCAGAAGTAAATTCTGGCCACGTATTCTTTGCTTCTTTGAGGGAGGAGGGAGCAGGTTGTCAATGGCGAAGCATGAGATCGACGCTTGAAATGTCAGCCTCTCGTGGTGGAGAAATGACTCGTCACATAGAACTTTATACGGCTCATCGGCCCCAAATCAATGTCTGATAAAGGAAAGGATGTGGGGAGAGGACCCTGGGCTCCCTGGGCAGACAGTACGGAGTGTGCGGGAGTTTTGGGGGAGGAGCTTATAGCAATATGGTCCTGGGGTTCTCACCAGCGGGGACACAGCTCTGAGTGTCCCCCGAGACCAGCAGCCGACAGACCCTCGGGCCCTGCCCACGACGAGCAGCGCTTGAAGACAGCTTTGTTCTTGAGAAGCACACCCAGGCTGGGCTCCAAGCAGGAGGCCAGGGTCACTAGGAAAGAGTGGGACCAGGGTGCATCCCGCCTCTGATGTCTCCCGAGTGTGGGTGCGTGGGACTGGATGCAGCTTCTGCGGCAACCCCCACGTGCTGTCTCCTAGGACACGGTGCGCCCCCTCCTCGGGCTGGGGGGCTCTCTGCCTCCGGCTCTGGACGCCCCCACCACAGGGACCACAGGCGAGCTCGGGGCACCTGCCCCCCCAGCGCTGGCCCAGACAATCGCCCGTGATGCAGCATCCTGGGGAGAACAGTGAGATTTTCTGATGATCTGAGAGAGGCAAGACCCATGTGAGGGGGAAGTCTTGTTTTTAATGGAGTGGCACTCCTCTTTCCCCTTAGGGGCACACGGTAGCGCTTGGTGCGGCTCAGGGACTTTCCGCCCTCGGAGCCTTGCGGCGCACACAGGGCTGGTCAGGCTGGACGCGGCGAGAGGCGGCGGGTGGCGGGGCGGCGGGTGGCGGGGCGGCGGGTGGAGCGCCGGCGGCGGTCGCGAGGGCTGCGTCCTCACCGCTGCGTCTCCCCGAGGAGCGTGAGGCTGGGCGCGCAGGGTCGGGCCGCGGACGGTCGGGGTAGCTCGGTGCTTCTCCGCGCAGGCTCCGCGGCCCCGGGGCGGGGTGGCCAAGACGGCAGCCCGCGGCTCCCGGCCGGGCCGCCTCTGTAGGGCGGACGTGGTCCTGCCCCGCGCGGGGGCCGGGCTTTCGGGAGGCACGGAGGGGAAGGCCGGGTGGAGGCGCGCACGTCCCGCAAGTGTGGACAGCGCGCCCTTGAGGTCGAGCCCCCCCCCCCCCCCCCCGGGCGCGCCGGGGACCCCGAGCTGGCGGGCCGTGCACTCCGCCTTCCCGGGGTTTCCGTCCGGGGGGCCGGCACGCGGAAACAGGGGCTGTCCCGCAGGCGGCGACATGCGCTCGCCCGGCGCGCAC
The DNA here is from genome assembly GCF_011800145.1 of Mirounga leonina. Taxonomy (NCBI): domain Eukaryota; kingdom Metazoa; phylum Chordata; class Mammalia; order Carnivora; family Phocidae; genus Mirounga; species Mirounga leonina. The sequence continues at coordinate 2,131,115 of NW_023270277.1, forward strand.
CCCGCAGCCGGACAGCTGCCCCCGTCCCCGACGCGCGGGGCGGGCCCTGCTAGCTCCCGGGCACGGCGTGCGGGGCTTCCCGCGGGCGCCACGCAGGAGCGGGCCGCGCACCAGTCACCTCCCGCCTCCCGGCCTCGCGTGGGCGGGTGCTGTCCCCGCTCTCCGAGCTCCGTTCCCCTGGCTACGGCGGGTCTCAGGTCGAGGTCACTTCGTCAGAGCCCTTTTCTGAGCGCTCGATCTCAAGGAGGGCTTTTTCGGGTTGAAATGATTGCTGCATTTTATCTTACTTGAATCTTGTATCCTGTGCTGCTGATGAGAATTCTTAGGTCGGCCTGGCTCGTTCAGGTGCATGTCATCTTTACAAATTCTTCCTCCTCTTGGGTAACTGATAGAATCTTCTCTTTATTCTTTTTTTTTTTTTTTAAGATTTTATTTATTTGAGACAGAGAGAATGAGAGAGAGCACATGAGAGGGGGGAGGGTCAGAGGGAG